>NC_090246.1:78360415-78637915 GCF_037325665.1 Littorina saxatilis
AATAAGAAATGTTCAGAATCTTCCGGGCATGCTCCACACGTACATTCTAAATTATCAGAGAGGTGTCGGTTAACTAAGTCTTGTTGCAGATCGCTCATGTTTAATCTCAACCTGCTGTGAAGTACCTGTCCCTGGCGGTTGCCTAAATAATAATACGGTGGAACAACAACATCTCCATCGGTCAAATACCTTTTAAATTCACCAACTGACTGCATTTGTTGTATATTTTCTGGAAGATTATTCCACAAAGCTGTCGTTGAAGGAAAAAATGAAGATTTATATAACTCACTTCTGCACAATGGAAACTTACGTTCAAGAGGGCGTCGTCTGTGGTAAGGATTTACATCGGAAACCAGGACCGGCAGTTTGGAATATAAATATTCTGGGGTTAAACGATTTACAATTTTATAATACAGCAAAAGTTTATGACGACGTCGCCTTTCTTTCAGGGGCACAAAACCCGATTCGTTATACAGTTTTTGGTGGCTTGTGCCACGTACTGCACCTACAATGATTCGGATTGCATCGAGATGCAATGTCTCCAACTCGTCTGCCAAACACTGTGTACAGTTATCCCAGATAACGTCCGCATAATCAAACAATGGTAACATAAAGGATTTATATATAACTTCAAGTGATTTTCTGTTTAAACGATGCTTGAATAAACCAAAACACGCAATTGACTTTCTACATTTAGCAATTAGACTTTTTATGTGGGAATCCCATTTACAATTACCTTGTAGAATGACGCCAAGGTGCTTGTGATTTTCAACATCAACTAAGTATGCATCTTCGAAATACAATGGTGGAAGTAAAACATTTTGTTGCCTACAAATGTCCAACAATTCTGTCTTTTGACAATTAAAAGTGACTTTCCATTTAGAAGCCCATGTGCGAATTTTATCCAAATCAGAATTCAAAATCTCTGCTCGTACATCATCGTTATCTAAACTTAAGTACATACTCGTATCGTCTGCAAAGAGTTTCAACACTGATTCAAGACCAACACCAATATCGTTAATATAAATGAGAAATAAAAGAGGTCCTAAGACAGAACCCTGAGGGACACCAGCAGAAGGGGTAGCATAACTTGATTTGGTTCCTTTCAATACTACTGCTTGTCTGCGATCGCTCAAGTAATGTTCAAACCAAACAAGCAAGGGACCTCTTATACCTATCGCCTCAAGCTTGTGGAGCAGACCGCGATGCCAGACTTTATCAAAAGCTTTGGATACATCAAAAAATATTGCCTGTGACATAATGTTTTTATCAAGTGCAACACAAAAATCATCATATATACTCAATAGTTGATAAACAGTCGAATCACCAGCAATAAAACCAGATTGGCAGTGTGTAATCAAATCATAATTTTTCAAATAACCAAACACACGGATTTGTATACATTTTTCAAGCACCTTCCCAATACAACTCAGCAAAGAGATTGGACGGTAGTTGGAACAAGCACTCCTATCGCCTTTCTTAAAAATGGGCGTAATGTGAGCAGTTTTCCAGACAACTGGAAAAACACCCTCAGACAAGGATCTGTTAAAGAGAACTGTAAGCGGTGGAACGATAACAGGTAATCCATCTACAAGCAATTTATTATGTATTCCGTCAGGGCCCACGGCCTTGGATAAATTTAAATTCCTTAACACTTGGACAACTTCAGCTTCTGTTAATTCAAAAGTCGATAAAGATGTATTACACCAATTTGCCTCGGGCAGGGGATCGTCTGGATTTTCAACTTTAGACTGGCTTTCAAAATAATTATTAAACAAAATCGTTTTTTCACAAATGTTATCAATACTTTTTCCATTATCTTCTAGCGGTGGAATTTCGTTACATGCAACACCTTTTTTCTTCAAGAAGGAATTAACAAGTTGCCACCAATTTTTGCTTCCGAAGTTCTGTTTACAATTTATCCTCTCATCAAGTTCTAGAAAATAATCTCTTTTTCTTTTACGAATTTCATCTGTATACTGATTTCTAGTCAGGCGGAATAATGCCCACTGCTCAGGTGTATTTAAGCGCTTAGCAACTTGATGTATACAATTTTTTGCGTTTCGTAATTGTAAAATATGTTCAGTCATCCATGGGGCATCATCTTCACGTACTGTTATTATCTTAACAGGCATACATGTTTTTGCAACACGGAATAAATGTTCAGAAAACAAGGCAGCAGCTTCGTCAATGGACGCATTTAAAACTGTGTTCAAAAGATCAATTTTGTTCAATTCAAACAAAAATGTATCAACATCTAACTTGGCATAATTATATATAGTCCTTTTGAACTGACCTTTTTTTAGTCTCTGTGACGTTAATTTTACACATGGCACAGAATGGTCACTACAAATGGGGGGTAACACTACAACTTCACTGATTAAGTTTATACTCGTGGTCAGGATCAGATCGATGCATGAGGATTTAGTTTCTGTAATACGTGTGGGTTCAGTAACGAGCTGGTGCAGATTGTTTTTTTGTATTAAATTAAGAAAGTGGGGAGATGGATTATTCAAAAAATCTTCGTTAAAGTCTCCAAGAATTAGAAATTTATGTGGTGTTCTCATTACTTGCTTTACAGATTCGTCAACCAAGTGCCAATAATCAATCCGAGAGTCTGGTGGTCGGTAAAATGAACCAACCAGCACAGTTTCTTGCAATAATTTAGTTTCTACCCAGACTGCTTCAAGGCCTGGAATTAACAAATCAGGCCTTGGTTTGCAAATAAAATCGTTTTTCACATAAACAGCTACCCCTCCATATCCATCTGGCCTATCAAGACGCACTGGGGGATGAAATCCTTTGAGGCATAAACTGTCGTTTGATATCGAGTCACACAACCAAGTTTCTGACAAAGTCACAATATCGTGCTCTTTAACTTCACATTGTAAAATATCAATCTTGTTTCGCAAACTACGTACATTTATATGCAAAATAGAGGTATCTTTAACATGCTCTCTACCAGGCGGGCCTGGGTTTGGGTGGACATCTCCTGACAATAAAACCATCAGCAAAATGACAAAAACATGTGTCACAAAACTATGCACGAATATAATGTTCCAAAGCATATGCCCGTAACGCTTACTTCCAATTGGTTGACTAAAATAGGAAGGTTGCGATTTTGAGTCGGGTATGGGGTTTAAGGGTGTGGAGTTGAAACATTCAATATTTTTCTCGTAGTACACACACAAGAAATGTGCATGGAAAAAGATGAAGAGAGCTGTTCGAAAACCATTTTGTCCGTGAAAAACTAAAAACATATATACCAGGACGGTGTCAAGATCAAGAAAAAACAATTTTTGCGAGCACCTGGCCGATATTGCGTAAAAACAACCAACCCTGGATCTGAAATTAACGATGTCTAAAGGCATTCAAAATTTAGGTTACAACTTCTTTGAAGAAGAAGAACCAGGGCTGGGCATCGGTAGCTAGGCATGGGACAAGCATCAGTGAACGGGTCTCTCTCTCTAAAAGGGAATAACAATTGTTCGTGCACATAGCCGCATATGGTTATTTCAGGTATGCCTCAAGGGGATGGTCTTATGATTGCTGTCATTAACAAACGTGACCTAAGTCAGGATTTATGATTCAGGGAAGTTTGTTTAAAAGTTAAAAAAACAAAAACATTAGTAGATAACTTTTTTGTATCGTACGTTGTGCCTTGGCGACAATCATGAGCTTTTAGCAAAGGTTTGAGGAATGAGAAATGAGAAAATGTATATAAAATTCAGGGGCGGATCAGTTAAGCCAGACGGAGGGGGGGGGGGAGGGGGGTTACAACCTGGGTCCAGGGGTCGGTAGTGCTCTGGTGGGGTACAGGGGATGTGGGGGGCAATTTTAACAAGGAAAAGACATTTTTGGAGGAAATTCATTTCTCAACAACACCATTTATCTAGAATTATTCGCCAAAGCGTTTAAGACTCAAAAAAATGAGCAAAGATTACTTAGACAGAAAATGTCTTTTCCTTGTTAAAATATATGCATTTTTACGATTTTTGTAGCATGTTGAAGAGACACGTTTGCCTGCAATCACGACTCGCTTGACCCCTACCCTGTATAACACAATTTATGAACAAGTAAAAAATAAAAACGATTAAATACTATGCATGTATCGTAGAGCCAATAAAATATCCTCTACGAATCTGTTTTTCGTTTTGATTTACCTTATCTGGTTCATATTTTACGACAATTTAAAAAAGGCGAAAAATCACTCGCAACAGTGGGCGCGAATGAGTTGCGTTTCTTTTGCCGGGGACTGTACAAGATCTGCGACAAGTCCTACGGCGTCTTTTCCATCAAAGTCTATACGGGCTTTGGTTCCAAAGACTTCTTTCATGTCATTGAGGACAAGGCAGGGCCGAACTAGGCTAAGAGGAGAGGGGGGGGGGTTGCCAGTGGTGGTCCTGGGGGATGTTCCCCCTGGTGGGGGTCAGGGGGCAAAGCCCCCTGAAGCTGATGGGTAGGTCATATTCTGAGATAGGAATATGGTCGCTTCTTGCATGAAACGGCATACAATAAACAATAATAAAAAATGTTTTAAATAAGTGAGGTACATGTTTAGGCTAGGGGGGGGGGGGGGTGCGCAACCCCCATAACCCCCCCCCCCCCGGTAGTCCGGCCCTGCAAGGGAAATTAGCGAAGTGTTGTCAGGAAGTGAGAGGATGAAGATGACAGGGAACAGAAACGAACAGCGAGAGAGAGAGAGAGAGAGAGAGAGAGAGGGAGAGAGAGAGAGAGAGAGTTTGTGTGTGTGTGTGTGTGCGTGTGTGTGTGTGTCTGTGTGAGTGCGTGTGTGTGTGTGTGTGTGTGTGTGTGCATGTGTGTGTGCATGTGTGTGTGGGGGGGGGGGGGGTTAAATTATTTTGAAAATATCGACGGGGTATCATCTTTAACTCATCAAGCTTTAATTCAAACAACAAACAAAAACAACGGATGAAGAAATAAGCCACAGAGCACGCGCATTTATTTGCATTCAAAACATTAACATATTATTTCATAAATTTTAATCTTTGGGGCTAAAATGCAAAATGTAAAATGCGAACAGGTCAAAGTTTATTTGACCAAAAAAAACACCGCAAAGAATTCTAATAAAAAATGAGATCCTATAAAACCAAAGAAAAAATCAACGACCAGCCGTGATAATCACCTGCACATTAAAAATAGAATTGGCAGATACTTTGTGAGCACAGCAAAAAATTCCCTGCGGCAACAGATGTTCTTCTTGGTGAGTCATGTGCAGGCATTCATTAGCATTGACGTATGCTGTCCCTACCATTACGACCATCAGTACATATCAGTGTTCCCGCGTTGGCGACTCTACCTGATTAACAAGTGAAAAAATGCCGACTTTGCCGAGACATCAAAGGTGAAACTATATACAGACCAATCCTAGATTAAGGACAACTTAAATTCAGCAATTCACTTATTTTCTCGAGGGAAGAGGAGCAGAAGTCAACCCACTAACGTGTTAGACACAAATAACCACGTGTTGGCGACTGCAGCAGATATATCCCTCCGCACCGAGATGAGGAAATGGCATTGTGCCGAAAGTTGGTAACCAAAAACGGAACCAGAATGATGGAAAATGGATTATTTTGCACTGTCTTTTGGACCGATTGTCCTGGAAGAGGTTGAGCTGTTTTTCAAGGAATAAGAGCGTCCTTCTAGCCAGACAAATACCTTCTGCTTCTTCTTCTTCGTACATGGGCTTAGACTCCCACGTTCACTCATGTTTTCAGCACGAGTGGATTTTTACGTGTATGACCGTTTTTACCCCGCCATTCGGGCAGCATACGCCGATTTCGGGGGAGGCATGCTGGATATTTTCGTGTTTCTATAACCCAACAAACTCTGACATGGATTACAGGATCTTTTCCGTGCGCACTTGGTCTTGTGCTTGCGTGTACACACGAAGGGGGTTAAGTTACTAGTAGGTCTGCACATAAGTTGACCTGGGAGATCGGAAAAATCTCCACTCTTAACCCACCAGGCGGCAGCGACCGGGATTTGAACTCACGACCTCCCGATAAGGAGGCCGACGTCTTACCACCACGCCACAGACAAATACCAAAACTCTATAGCTATGCTGCTTCCTTTGCAGAGCAGGAATTTTTCCTAATTTAATTTTGCAGACTGACATTATTGATGTCATGTTTCAGAAGATTATTCACGTCTTGTTAATTGCTTTCTGTTCTTGTGTGGGCGTTTTCGTTTTGTCACTAAGACGAAGACGAGCGCGACATGAGGACAAAGGGGAATGGTTCCAACAATGTTCCAAGTAAAGAGAATTTAGCAAACGTCCGTCCTTTAATTTTCACAAGTTTGAACTCACATCTTCATGTAGAGAGAAAAACGACTTAAAAACAAAACATTTCTTGCAACTTTATTTTCCAGAGTTGCAGGAATTGTTCGTTCATGATGCTCTGATTTCATTATAAATAATGAAAACAATGTTAACATGATCTTCAAGTACAATAGCCACCTGATCTGACAAGTGCATTTTGTCTGTTTATTATGGTTCTTATTACTTTCAAACTGTCACACGTTAATTCAACATGCCATCACTAAATACGAATACACATTCATAATGTGTATCTCTTTATGTCTGTACTGATATCGAAATGGATACATTACACATTCCGCTTTACACTGACTAAGAAGGTCATGTGATTCTCTTTATACATTATGTGTTCCTCAAAGGCCGAACTATTGGCAATGGCCTAAATGCAGACTTTTCATCATCAAAAATTAATACATTTGAAATGTAAACCTCCCTCTTTTTCTCAAGGGAGGCGTGGCAGAAGTCAAACTGTTAACTTATTTGCCACACACACACACACAAAACCACTGCGTCACTCGTCGTTGATAACTTCAAAAACCTCAAATCGTTCTGTTTTATTCTGTTAGATATATGGGAGAAAAATCCCACGCCCAAAAGTGCAGAAACAGTTAGAGAACAACTTCCGCACCTTTTAACTCTACTGCCCACTGGATTGCAACACTGGTGCGCAATGCTCTCAGACACAAGAGAAAATTCTACATATGTCACGTGCACTCTGTGTGTGTGTGTGTGTGTGTGTGTGGGTGTGCGTGCGTGTGTGTGTGGGTGTATGTATTTGTATGTATGTTTTCTCTCTCTCTCTCTCTCTCTCTCTCTCTCTCTCTCTCTCAAAGTCAAGGTCATTCACAAGATTTGATTTATTTGGCGAAGGGCATCCGCTTGGGGGCTTTCACTCCTCAATGTCTTTCTTTTGAAGTGTGGGGAGATGATATGCCAAATGCCATTGGGGGGGGGGGGTGTTTGTGGTGAAGGAGACTTGAACGTTTAGCAAGGAAGAAGATACGAGAGAGAGAGAGAGAGAGAGAGAGAGAGAGAGAGAGAGAGAGAGAGAGAGAGAGAGAGATTGATTGATTAAACTTTATTACAGAAGGATGGAGATTTTAGGCGTTGCCTAGTCTTACAATCTGTCCTTGCTAACTAACATGAATACAAAACAGAACATGAAAACATTATAAGAGCAAGAAAGGTTGACGGCAAAAATAATCATACATATGATAATAAATGACATTTAAAGGCAAGAGTGAGAGAGACAGACGGACAGACAGACAGACAGACAGACAGACAGACAGACAGACAGACAGACAGACAGACAGACAGACAGACAGAGTGAATTTACTCGAACTCGAACTCGAACACTTTATTAAATTTCGGATGGATAATAGCATTAGGTCCATATAGTCCTTTATTACAGCTAGTCCGTACTACAATACACACATAAAACGAAGTAAAAAATAAAAAATAAAAAACTTTAAAAAAAAGACACAAAAAGAACAGAAAAGAACATGAATAAATACAATAGCACACCATTTTAAAAATAGATGACAAGTACTTGTAAAATATACCGGCACGGTTGGCCTAGTGGTAAGGCCGGCGTCCGCCCCGTGATCAGGAGGTCGTGGGTTCGAACCCCGGCCGGGTCATACCTAGGACTTTAAAATTGGCAATCTAGTGGCTGCTCCGTCTGGCGTCTGGCATTATGGGGTTAGTGCTAGGACTGGTTGATCCGGTGTCAGAATAATGTGACTGGGTGAGACATGAAGCCTGTGCTGCGACTTTTGTCTTGTGTGTGGCGCACGTTATATGTCAAAGCAGCACCGCCCTGATATGGCCCTTCATGGTCGGCTGGGCTTTAAGCAAACAAAGAAACAAACAAACAAACTTGTAAAAATAATGTCAGTAAAACACAATCGAGAGAGAGAGAGAGAGAGAGAGAGAGAGAGAGAGAGAGAGCTGATGAAGAGAAAGAGGGCAGACAGAGCAACAAAAGAAGAAAATAATGCTTGCTCTGTGAAACCATGTTGATCGGCACGCACGGCCCTCAAGAGGACAGCTGCTGCCCAGAGACAGTGGAGAAGGACTTAAAGCTGGGGGATATTTGCACGGCCGTTCCCCTCAGTTCATTATATTCAACTGAAAAAACGGGCAATTGTGTGACATAATTATGCTGCACAAAAAGATAAGTATGACGTAAGGATCACCATTAGCCTAGTTGTTTCTCTATCTGCTTGTCTGTCACTGCCTTTCTGATCTGCCTGGTGTACACATCACTTCCGTGCACGTGCAAATTGTTTTGGCGGAGACATGGGTGGGGGTGAGGGAGAGGGGCTTAAAGGAAAGGGGGACATTTTAACATATTAATGTACATATTATTCACAAACAAAAGGACAGACGGTTATAAACAGCATAATTATTTCAGGGCAGGCAAAGGGTTGAGTGGGGGGCTGGAATACACACTACTTATGCTAGTTGCGAAGGTAATCTTTTGGATCCTGTTAGAGGGGGGGAGGAGGCGGTATCATGCATCTCTGAGAGGGGGTGGGGGGACGGTGTGGGGGTGAGGTGGGGTGGGGGGGTGGGGTTGCAGGGGCGGATCACATCATGCAATCTGTGCTAAAACACTTCCCCTAATACACCTTTCCAAAAGTGACTTTAGGAAAACAATTTTGGATCAAAACAAGAACAATTGATCGATCTGGTGCAACCTGAGCCAAGAAATTACCCAACTACTTTCCAAAACCGTCACTTAGAAGACAAAGGCCGGCTCTTCGGGGGGTCCGAGGGCATTCCCCCCCCGGGAAAATGTTGATAAAAATCAAGGAAAATGCAGCTTCTTCTTCTTCTTCAGCGTTACAGAATTTTCTGGTTACGTGTGAGCTCGTTTGCCCATTTGGGTTCCCCACACTATACTCTGAGAGCATAGTCAGCTCACTCCGCTTTCGTTGAGTAGGCATGCTGGGTATTTTCGTGTTTCCATAACCCACCGAACTCTGACATGGATTACAGGATCTTTTCCGTGCGTACTTGGTCTTGTGCTTGCGTATACACACGAAGGGGGTAAAGTCACGAGCAGGTAAAACTGGAGTCGATTGGTGTTCGAGGCCGACTATTGTCATGGTTTCGTAGCTATTTAACAAACCGTGTTCAATCAGTTGTTGTTAAAGGTGCCAAGTCAGAGTTAAAAGGTTTACAAGCAGGCGTTCCCCAGGGTTCAGTGTTAGGCCCCTTGTTATTTTTGATTTATATAAATGATATTGTAAATGATATTGAGTCTGTTATCAAATTGTTTGCTGATGATACTAGTTTGTCACTTGCATTAAATGATAATATGTAAGCGCCTAGGGCTATATCTAGATTAGGCGCATAAAAATGATCACAATAATAATAATAATAATAAAATGACCCGATACGACGTGCCGAAATTCTTAATCCAGACCTTGATAAAATTAGTAGTTGGGCAGCACGTTGGAAAGTTACATTTAATGAAACCAAAACTAAACTGCTGAATATAAAACGTGATTTAAACCAAAATGACCCTCTATTTTTTAGTGGAAATCTCCTGGAAGACATACCAGAACACAAGCATCTTGGCATTTTTTTGCAAAACGATTGTAAATGGGACGCTCAAATTAGAAATATTGTGAAAAAGACCACTTTGTTGATTAACTGCTTAAGATATTATAAGTATAAGTTATGCAGAAATAGTTTGGAAATAATGTATAAATCTTTTATTCTGCCACATTTCGATTACGCTGATGTGTTATGGGACAATTGTACCGAAGCCTTATCAAAAACACTTGAAAAATTACACCTTGAAGCATTACGTGTTATAATTGGCGGTGTGCGGGGAACAAGCCATGATAAGATTTACAAAGAAAGTGGTTTTTGTAGTTTAAAGGAACGCCAAAAACGACATAAATTAATTTTATTTCACAAAATGGTTCATGGTAAATGTCCACAATATTTAATTAACCTCTTGCTGTCACGATCGGGTGACAGAGACCAAGAAAGTGTCACTCAGTGGAGTGCCTGTTCTTGGTCGATTATGATAGAAAGCGCCTGTACGTGATATTGGGCTACAGCAGAGTTTGCTGACAGTGGTTAACTAGCACGGATGTTTCGTAGCGCACGAGTTTCACAGTGGGGGTTTCTGCTGTCATAGGGCTGACGGTTTTTCGCTGACAGCGCGCACGGGATTTTCACGGATTGAGTTTCTCGTGTCTTTTTTCTGCTTGGGAGGCAGAATTGTGTATAGCTGGACTGGTTTTGTGACAAGGTCAGTCACGTGTTATTGGCTAGGTTGTCTGAGAGAGACACAAGGGCGGCGCACTTGACACCCAGCGGCAGAAGGGGAAGGATCTAATACACAGTTTCTAGAGTATGATGGTTTTTCACCGAATATTGTATTCGGCACTCTAGGGGAGCTTCCACCGGTTATTTCCTTCACACTGCCACATATTTTGCTGAGGACAAGTCGTCAACATTCCTTCGTCGGCGATGGCTTTCGCATAAGGATTCGACAAGGGGTTCTGGAGGTTTTCGGTCACTGTTGACGAACAGAGGCTGTTCCAGGGAGGAGGCGGACTTTGCTTCCATTGAGAGTACAATCATAGGCTTTTGAGGTAATAAATCATTATTTAACGCTGTTGATGAGTCTGTGTTTGTGGAATGAAATACTCTCTGTTGTTCTTTCCAGGTTAGCGCATAATTTACTCTCTGTGACGCTAAAATACTAATCTGTATATGGTTTTTGCAGATAGGGAGAGAAGGACGGAAAATGACTGTTTTGTTGTTGTAAAAAGTCCGTTTTGTGCAGGCCCACGTGCTCGATGAGATATTTAAAGATGACATGTTTTAAGGTGGTGGGTGAGGGGTAGCTGACATGTTTAGTGCACCGATGCTTTCTGTTTGCAGCCTTCGCTTCGTTCCGTTTCGGTTTCCTGTAACCGCTGCACGGCTGCCTTTGGCGGGACACTGCTAGCTGCAGCCGTTGGAGCTGGGACCTGAGGAAGCTACGCTAACCGGCTAACCAGCGGACCGGCTAACCAGCGAACCGGCTAACCAGCAACCCGGCTAACCAGCATACCGGCTAACCAGCATACAGAAAGAAAGCTAAGTGCACCGTGTCTTACGCACCCCGTTGACCACCGTTGTCTTTTCTTATCTGTGATTTCATTGGAGTAGTGACAACGTGGGGTGTTGACCCCTGCATGAACTAGAGCTTTTGAACAGAACATTCTCATTTGACTGTATTTACACGGGATCAGCGTGTTACTATAATTTTCTATATACTACTGGCATTTTGTCAGTGATCACGGGTTTTTTACGTGTTGAGAACGTAAAAGGAACATATTTTGAGTGAAGGCTCGAGGGAGGTGGCGAGTTTATACATAAACAGGCGTCTGAAACTTATACTTTTGTTGACTCTATTTAATTGTATGACTGCGAGAGTGGATCGTGGTGTGGTTAGTTAATTAGTAGTAATTAACCGGTTCATAATCACCTTAAGTGATATATTGAAACGTGACACTTGCCACCACTAGTCTCTTCACTAAATCCCTACCACAGAAGACGACCATTCGAAAGATTCGTACCAGCACATAGGAGAGACATATTCCGAACATCCTTCATCCCATTCTCCACAGTTTTATGGAATAATTTGCCTGATGTGATTAAAAAACAACAAATTCAATAAGCGAGTTTAAGCATTATTTACAAAGTCCTGATCATAGTGTACCAGCTTATTATTATTTTGGAAAACGACAGACAGAAGTTCAACACTGCAGAATGCGTTTAAATATTAGTAACCTTAATTCAGACTTGTGTAAACGCCATCTAAAAGATAACGCACAGTGTGTTTGTGGTGATCCAAATGAAACAGCCGAACATTATTTATTAAACTGCACTTTGTATGCAGATGCTCGTCTGACAACAATCAATTCGTTGCCTGTTCACTTCAGACGCGTGGAAATATTATTAAAAGGTAGCGAGCAATATTCTGTTCGTAATAACATATTGATATTTGAGTCTGTCCAATCGTTTATTGTTAAATCTGGTCGACTGATTTGATGGATGTGTTCACGCATTGATAGTGTATAATATGTGTGTGAGCAGGCGTATGTGTACCTCCACACTGCCTCTCTCTGTGTTATTGTATTTGATTACATAAGCAGCGAATAAGTAATGATTATTATCGTTTGTCTCGTATCTTATATGTTAACGAATTACTGCCTTCCATAAAAAATTGTTACATTTACTTGAATTTACATGTTGCATGTTTTAGACTTGATGCTCTCTTCCTATGCGCTTTCGTCCTAGTCTCTCCTTGTGGTTGTTAGTACTTTCTTCCTCCCCCCCCTCCCTTTTCTTTTTTTATCTTCTGTAGATTCTTTTGTTCCTATTTAGCTCCCCATCCCCATTCTTTCAATTTGTTCTTCTGGTTTATTGTTGTTATGTCCACCATTACGAAAATGTGTGTAATTTAGTATTGTTCTGGTCACGTGATATAAGCATTTGCTTGAGTGCGTGTCCTAGCTGTGTGTTTCGAACTGTTCATGCGAAGAAATTCTGAATAAAATTTTGTTTAAACCAAGTCACGAGCAGGTCTGCACATAAGTTGACCTGGGAGATCGGAAAAATCTCCACTCTTAACCCACCGGGCGGCAGCGACCGGAAACCCCCGAACCCCCCTGGAACCGCCCCTGGGTTGGAAGGATGGCAGGGGAGGACGACACACAAGGCAATTATTGTAAACGGCAGTCGATTACCGGTTGCAGCAGATGGGGCTAGCTCTCACACTGTCGACCGAGAAAGAAAAACAAGTTGGTGAAGAGATATGTATGTGGGGATGAAGGATTACATTACCCTTGAAGAGGATCAGCGGACCAGTAAGCAATACAAAGGAAAGTTGAAGGGACGAAAACCATCGCAATTGCAGACCAAGCTTGCGAGGGGGTTGAGCAATTCAGAACCGAGACTATCCGACGTGTGTGTGTGTGTGTGTGTGTGTGTGTGTGTGTGTGTGTTAGGACCAGTTGATACAGGGACACAAGGGGAGGAGGGCTGAAAACAATCGCAATAACAGGCAATCTGAAGAAGCGGTTGTGAAACTGCGTACACTGTGTACGTGGCGGTTGTTTCGTGTGTTCGAGTGCGTTCGTGCATACTTGTGTTCGTGTGTGTTTGCGTGCATGCGCGCGCGCGTGTGTGTTTATTTGTTTGTGTGTGTGTGTGTGTGTGTGTGTGTGTGTGTGTGTGTGTGTGCGTGCGTGCGTGTGTGCGTGCGTGCGTGCGCGCTTGCATGCGTGCGTGCGTTGTTGTTGTTTGTCAGGGTGTCTGTGTGCAACTCAGAAGATCAGCTTCAACATACGGATTTCGCAAACAAATAAAAACGGCACTACTCATGTCAAAGCAGACACTCTTCACGCCTGTTTTATATGCACGGCGAGAAGTGTGAATGCCGCGGCCACCATAGACATGCTAGAGGGGCTCTACAAAGACACAGATTTACGACACACACTTGTGGTGTCTGATCGGTTGTTACGTGCAACACGCTATTCGCTAATTCTCTTTCCTGCCTATCTCTTCTCCTGAATCCGTGCAGGAAGATCTCATGTCAGGACTGTACATCTTGCAGCTGACCACTTACTGTCAAAGTGCCATTCAAACTGGCTAATGATCTGGGAATGGTATAATTGAAGAGGAAAAAACCTTCAGTAGGTCAATGTGTCATCTGTACAAAAAAAACACGCACACAAAACACACACTCACACACAAAATAAAACACCATGCAATCAAACTAAAATGTAGATTTGTAAATCTTTTTTTATTCGTTTAGGAAAAGATACAATAAACATAAATACAAAATAAATAAATACAAAGTATCGGACAATGCTTCCACTAACATAATCCTCGAAAAACACTTAGAGCTCACGAAAAAACTTTTGTTTAAAAGTGCTCAATTTATCTGGTCTGGTCCCACTGTATTTGCCAACTGGCAGCATTGACTGATTGAGAGTTCACGTGATTCTCAGCAAATGTTATTTGAAAAGTACACTCGTGGCTTGTCTTTTCATAGTCCACAAAATGTAATGGGATAGTAAGTGCCGAAAAAGGCCTCATAAGCTACATGGTGTTTGAGTGCTCAGTTATTCAAATTTAAAACGGCTATGCTTGGGTAATCTATAGAGACTGTGATGTTTTCAAGCGCCTTCTTTGTTACATTTAGTCAAGTTTTGACGAAATGTTTTAACATAGAGGGGGAATCGAGACGAGGGTCGTGGTGTGTGTGTGTGTGTGTGTGTGTGTGTGTGTGTGTGTGTGTGTGTGTGTGTGTGTGTGTGGGTGTGTGTGTGTGTCTGTCTGTCTATCTGTCTGTGCGTGTGTGTGTGTAGAGCGATTCAGACTAAACTACTGGACCGATCTTTATGAAATTTGACATGAGAGTTCCTGGGAATGATATCCCCGGACATTTTTTTCTTTTTTTCGATAAATGTCTTTGATGACGTCATATCCGGCTTTTTGTAAAAGTTGAGGCGGCACTGTCACACCCTCATTTTTCAATCAAATTGATTGAAATTTTGGCCAAGCAATCTTCGACGAAGGCCGGACTTCGGTATTGCATTTCAGCTTGGTGGCTTAAAAATTAATTAATGACTTTGGTCATTAAAAATCTGAAAATTGTAAAAAAAAAACATTTTTTATAAAACGATCCAAATTTACGTTCATCTTATTCTTCGTCATTTTCTGATTCCAAAGTTATATTTGGATGAAAAACAAGCTCTAAAAATTAAAAATATAAAAATTATGATTAAAATTAATTTTCCGAAATCGTTTCAAAAACTATTTCATCTTATTCCTTGTCGGTTCCTGATTCCAAAAACATATAGATATGATATGTTTGGATTAAAAACACGCTCAGAAAATTAAAACGAAGAGAGGTACAGTAAAGCGTGCTATGAAGCACAGCGCAACCGCTGCCGCGCCAAACAGGCTCGTCACTTTCACTGCCTTTTGTACTAGCGGCGGACTACGTTCAGTTTCATTCTGTGAGTTCCACAGCTTGACTAAATGTAGTAATTTCGCCTTACGCGACTTGTTTTCCTTTATGTCCTACTCTCGAGGGAGGTGAATTGTTTTTCCGGTTTTGCTACAATACAGATTTGAAATAACGATAAGAGCTAGAGTTACCTTTTATGCTTGAAATAATGATATGATACACGAGGAGTGCCTTCAAATCAGTGTCTGAACGCTCTGTTATGTAGTCTTTTGAGACTGTGTATATCACCAAACAGGTAATGTCGTTGTTTACGCTGTGGAACGTGTTTTAGCCCCGTTCAACCTGAAATGAGTACTAGTTAAAATGAATTGTATTAATTAGCATAGGAACTGAGCACTTTCTAACACATTATTGTAGGTGTGTCTGAATAGACGATTTTCGGAAATCTTCTTCTTCTTCTGCGTTCGTGGGCTGCAACTCCCACGTGTACTCGTGGTTTGCACGAGTGGAATTTTACGTGTATGACCGTTTTTACCCCGCCATTTAGGCAGCCATACGCCGCTTTCGGAGGAAGCATGCTGGGTATTTTCGTCTTTCTATAACCCACCGAACTCTGACATGGATTACAGGATCTTTTTCGTGCGCACTTGGTCTTGTGCTTGCGTGTACACACGGGGGTGTTGGGACACCGAGGAGAGTGCACACAAAGTTGACTCTGAGAAATAAATCTCTCGCCGAACGTGGGGACGAACTCACGCTGACAGCGGCCAACTGGATACAAATCCAGCGCGCTACCGACTGAGCTACATCCCCGCCCCGATATCTTCGGAAATAACTCCGTCGGGTTTGTATGGGTTGTGAAAGAGTGAATACCCTTGCTTTTCCTCTGACAAATAACTTGACATGACTTTGTGCTCCTGTTTCCGACACGTACACCCCTCGCTAGTGTTTAGCCCCTCCAATGTTTGTCCGAGTAAAAAGCAAGGGCATTCACACTTTCCCAACCCATCCAAACCCGACAGAGTTATGTTCGGAATGCGTCTTTTAGTAATTACAGATTAGCGAATGTCCCTTGAACTCCTTGAGGCTAAATTGGAGAGAACACGTCTTCAAAATGGCTACTGCCATACAATACCAACATTATTTTGGGGACAACATAGGTATTGGACTCGAAAAAACGACGCAGGGTATCTTAAACGCAACCTGTTTGGCCCTTGCCATTTCAGGCAAATACATTTTTATTTTGAAACACACACACGCACGCACGCACGCACGCACACACACACACACACACACACACACATACACACACACACACACACTAACAAACACACACACACACACACACACACACACACACACACAAACTGAACTACAGATAACTGTAGGAGGCATCTTGACACCATGTCATCACAGCGTCAACCACCCACTCTGACCCTGTTCCTCAATGACCGGGTTGCACGTGACAAACGTGCTGATGCAGCTGTACATTTTGTTTGCTTGTTTATTTGGTCTTTAACGTCGTTTTCAACCACGAAGGTTATATCGCGACGGGGGAAGGGGGGAGATGGGATAGAGCCACTTGTCAATTGTTTCTTGTTCACAAAAGCAATAATCAAAAATTTGCTCCAGGGGCTTGCAACGTAGTACAATGTATTGTATTACCTTACTGGGAGAATGCAAGTTTCCAGTACAAAGGACTAAAATCTTTACAAAAATTGACTATATTCTATACAAGAAACACTTAACAAGGGTAAAAGGAGAAACAGAATCCGTTAGTCGCCTCTTACGACATGCTGGGGAGCATCGGGTAAATTCTTCCCCCTAACCCGCGGGGGGTAGCTGTACATACTCACAGCCCTTCATCAAGCTGGGAATACTATTAGCGGCCTGCTAGTGGCACTCAAGAAAAAAGAGTTCTAAAAGTAGGAAGGGAGTAGTAGTAGTAGTAGTAGTATGAGTTTGAAACAAAGTTTCCTTGATGACTCTTGGGTCATGTCGATGTTTCGGTTTGAATAAACACATCGTGAAAAGAATAAATTAATGTATAATAATACAAAACAAATTAAAGAAATGTAAACAGAATTAAATACAACACATACTTCGCAGTTAGAGAACCGTGTTTTGGTGATACGGCCATGTTCTGAAACGAATGAATCTGTTTGATGCGATGTTCAAAGTATGATAGTAAAGGGAAATGCCGTCTGTAACACAAGCAACAACAACCGAAACAACAACAACAACAACAACAACAACAACAACAACAAAACAACAACAACAACAACAACAACAACAACAACAACACAGCTCTCACACAAAATTGATTCTTTAAAGAAGATAGTAAATGAGACACAAACATTGTCTCGAAATCACCCTATACAAATACATACATACATACATACATAGATCTATCCATCCAACCATCCATCCATTCATCCATCCATCTATACATCCATTCATCCATCCATACACACACACACACACACAAACACACACACACACACATACATACATACATACATACATACATACATACATACATACATTCTTTCTTTCTTTCTTTATTTGGTGTTTAACGTCGTTTTCAACCACGAAGGTTATATCGCGACGAGGGAAAGGGGGGAGATGGGATAGGGGAAAGGGGGGAGATGGGATAAAGCCACTTCTTGTTCACAAAAGCACTAATAAAAAAATTGCTCCAGGGGCTTGCAACGTAGTACAATATATGACCTTACTGGGAGAATGCAAGTTTCCAGTACAAAGGACTAAACATTTCTTACATACTGCTTGACTAAAATCTTTACAAACATTGACTATATTCTATACAAGAACCACTCAACAAGGGTAAAAGGAGAAACAGAATCGGTTAGTCGCCTCTTACGACATGCGGGGGGCAGAGAAATAAGGATGTGGAAAAGAAGACTTTTGGTAAGTGAAATAAAGGTGATGGATCCAGTCAGGTAGAAATAAGACAACAAGAAAAAAATTGGAAAACTGCAGGGAATAGTAGGGAGAGTTTTCAACACGTGCTCTCAGCGCGCAGCGCTGAACCGATTTTGGTTCCACCTCAGCTACCCGGGCCCCCATACCGACACACCAAAGCCGCTACACCACATCACAACGCCAAAGTTCTCGCTGGATCTTTTTCAAATTTGGACACCGTATTCAGCTACACCCCGAACACAATATCATCGATGAGATATTTCAACACGTGCTCTCAGCGCGCAGCGCTGAACTGATTTTGGTTTTTGTGTTCATTTCACCATTATAAGTAACTCTTCCTTATCTTCTCCAGTGTTTGGCGTTTATCTCCCTTCCTTCGTGTGGCTTTCCCGTTTGTAAGTTACTATTACTATTTTTAGAATGTCACTGCGCTGTCCACTGCGCTGTCCACAACGCTTCCCTTGCACCCGTAAGTTGTTCTTACTGTCAAAGTGAAAAGGTCGAATCAATTTATAGCCACGCGAAAAATACACTCTCACCTATCTCTATATATTTATAGATACAGATATGCATATATATATATACGGCTTCTCTGTGTGTGTGTGTGTTTGTGTGTGTGTGTGTGGGCAAAAACCTGTGTATTGTAGAGTTCTGTTTGTGATGTGGTCTTTTGTCTGTCTGTATGTTCTGGCATTTGAGAAGCCACAGCAGATAATATAGGGCTAAGAAATAAGCTCTAAAATTCTCAATCCCGTTTGACAGGACTTCGCCTTCAAAGGTGATTGTGGTGAACCGCCACGCTGTCTGTCTCTGTCTCGCGATTCACCCCGGCGATATAAATATATAGAGATAGGTGAGAGTGTATTTTTCGCGTGGCTATAAATTGATTCGACCTTTTCACTTTGACAGTAAGAACAACTTACGGGTGCAAGGGAAGCGTTGTGGACAGCGCAGTGGACAGCGCAGTGACATTCTAAAAATAGTAATAGTAACTTACAAACGGGAAAGCCACACGAAGGAAGGGAGATAAACGCTAAACACTGGAGAAGATAAGGAAGAGTTACTTATAATGGTGAAATGAACACAAAAACCAAAATCCGTTCAGCGCTGCGCGCTGAGAGCACGTGTTGAAATATCTCATCGATGATATTGTGTCCGGGGTGTAGCTGAATACGGTGTCCAAATTTGAAAAAGATCCAGCGAGAACTTTGGCGTTGTGATGTGGTGTAGCGGCTTTGGTGTGTCGGTATGGGGGCCCGGGTAGCTGAGGTGGAACCAAAATCGGTTCTGCGCTGCGCGCTGAGAGCACGTGTTGAAATATCGACCAGGTTGTGTCCTGTCCCGGGTCTACCTGAATATGCCCACCAAATTTGAAGCAGATCCATCGAGAACTTTGGCCGTGCATCGCGAACTCAAACACAGACACACACACAGACACACACACAGACACACACACAGACACACACACAGACACAAGTCGTATATATATATAGATAGATATATACGGCTTCTGTGTGTGTGTGTGTGTGTGTGTGTGTGTGTGTGTGTGTGTGTGTGTGTGTGTGTGTGTGTGTGTGTGTGTGTGGAGGCAACACCTGTGGATTGTAGAGTTCTGTTTGTGATGGGGTCTGGCGGCTTTTGTCTGTCTGTATGTCCTGGCCTTTGAGAAACCATAACAGTTAATATAGGGCTTAGAAATAAGCTCTAAAATTCTCAATCCCGTTTGAGAGGACTTCACCTTCAAAGGTGATTGTGATGAACCGCCACGCTGTCTGTCTCTGTCTCGCGATTCACCCCGGCGAAGCCGGGAATTCCTCTAGTACAGACACACAGACACACAGACACACACACAGACACACAGACACACAGACACACAGACACACACCACAACACACACACACACACACACACACACACACACACACATACACACATACACACATACACACATACATACATACATACATACATACATACATACATACATACCTACATACATCAGGGTGGGACAGAAAATATCAGGTAATAGGTTAAACTTAATTAGAGCCTAAAACGAAAGAATTCAGCAGAGTGCACTATACCCTTTG
Source organism: Littorina saxatilis (assembly GCF_037325665.1). NCBI lineage: Eukaryota > Metazoa > Mollusca > Gastropoda > Littorinimorpha > Littorinidae > Littorina > Littorina saxatilis. Next base: position 78,380,781 of record NC_090246.1, read on the forward strand.
GTTTTAAGGTGAAAAATCTCTGTGTACCAGGAAGCTCTAGCTAGCTCTTACGCTAATCTACGCGTGCATATTGGGGAATATCAACCAGAAATGTGTTGGCAAAGGTCATCGGAGATATATTGTCCTCGATTGTGATGGTCATTATTGGCTTTGTTTCGACAGGGAAGCTATGAGGGAAGTTTGCCCATACCATTACACTGCTGACACTTCTGTCGATAGCAGTTTTGTTGTTTTTTGTTGTTGTTGTTATTTTGTTCCTAGGATCATTCCGTTGATGTTTTGCATGTTTTATTATAAGTGCTATTTTGATAATTCACATCCAAAAAAATAACCGCTTACCAGGAGTGACCAATATTTTTGTTTATTGAAAATGCTTACATTAAATGACAACTTTTGTATGGATGTTTCAGTCTGGTTGTGAGCATTCTTATCTTTTATGCGTTGCATGTGAAACGATACTTTCCAACTTTTTAAACTATCATAAACGCTCTATTGTTTTATGCCTTGTACTACAAGGTGTACATTAACTTCAGCTTTTGCATGAAACGTGTCCACAAAATGGCAAAGTATACACCTTCCTGCTATAACTGACGATTATATACAATGCCATAGGTGCTGTTATTATTTACCTTGTCTTAACTATTGTTGGGTAACATACTTCCTTGACTGCATATAGCACGTTCGACCATGGGTTCGGGTGCACTGGTCAAACATTTTCAGCAGAAGCTATTGACACACTTGACATTTGGGAAAGCTGTAAACCTAGTGCCATATTCAAAGGGTTAAAGAAATACAGCAAACATTTTCAGCAGAAGCTATTGACACACTTGACATTTGGGAAAGCTGTAAACCTAGTGCCATATTCAAAGGGTTAAAGAAATACAGCAAACATGCATAACCGCAGTTGCTCTATCCGGCTCTTTTTTTATTTGAAAACTGGCAAGACGCATGATTATGAGACAGAAATCCTTCAGGCAAAATAACACAGCGCATAATAAAGTGGCATACTGGGAATATTTTCACATTTAGTATTTAATGTTATGAGCTAGAGCAAAAGATGCTTAGTAGGATGCTTTACAAAATTCCTTTTATCTGTCCTACTGTTGAAACGTCAAGCTTTTGAATGCACGGGACTTGGTTTTTCTGGCGATTCAGCGTGGCCTGAAATCAGCAACTTTTCACCTGAAGACGGATTTTAGCACTTAACTTGAAAATTGAATTGTGCAATTTAAATCCCCTTTTCCCTATCGCTGCCACAAATATATCTCTTGGTGCACTCTGTAATGATTGAAAACGCCTTGACCTCGCTGCAGTTTTGCATTTTTGCACCGAGGAGAAAACCCTCGTGATTTCCCCGCGGCGACCAGTTACCCTAGTGCAGTTCTGCTGGTAAGCCAAATGTCTCCCTTCATTTCCGTCGGCATGCAATGCTACATAACACTGTAGCGCATTATGTTTCTCCATGAATGGTTATGTGTATATATTTAATGCCTTTTTCACATGCTTTTTTCGTTATCCTGTAGGTGGTTTTTTTCCCTCCTCATTTTTACATTCATATATCACCCCCCCCCCCCGGCCCCCCACCCCCCCCCCCCCACACACACACACACACACACTTACACACACACACAAACACACACAAATACACACACAGACACACACACACACACACACACACACACACACACACACACACAACCACACACACCCTAAAGGGTTGTTGCATAGACCATAGACTTGTTGCCAAAATGGAAGTGCCGCACACAAGTACACAAGTAGCTGCTGTGGAATAGTGGCAAAATCGATTTATTTTGACGCAACTATACCGCGCATTAACACTAATCTGCGTAGATAGTGATAGAGAGATTCGGATTCGACCAAATTGGGGTATGAAACCGCCTTTCTTGTTTAAAGGCACAGTAAGCCTCCCGTAAACCATCACAGAGCTCCCCGAGCGTCTACATACACTATACAGTACAAGCATACTTCCATTTAAACGCTCACCGAACGGGAACATCCTGGCTGCTTTCTGTCGAGCGTGAGAAATTTTCAAAGAATTTATTTTCGTGGACTTGGCCCTTACAACAATGTCGCCTCGTTTTGGTGCTGGACGGCTGTTATGAATATCCCGGAAATCACGCCCGGACAGTAAGCCTCCCGTAAACCATCACAGATACTGTCAGGCTTTTACACACAGTACAAACACCCTTCCATTTGAACGCTCACCAAACGGGAACATCCTAGGTGCCCAACGTAAAGAGCGAGCAATTTTTAAAGAATTAATTTTGCAGATTGTCTCGAACACTTTTTGGACCCATCCTGAACTCAGGTCAAAAATGAGTTACTTCCCTTAAACTGGCGATAGCCGTGGATCGATGATTATCAGAATGTTTTTGGACCGTGGTGCGTTTTTGCGCTAGACCTAACTTTTAAAATCTAAATAATAAATTGACAGCTTGTTACACAAACATTCTTTAATCATAAAAGAATTCTTTTTTCATCAAGACAAGATCAGTGCAATTCGAAGTTGTGAAAGTTTGAAAAAAGAAAAGCCCGGCAGCAGGGTCACGCAAGGGTCGTAGCAGACGACGCCGGGTTTACGCGACATATCGCCGTTCCTCTCAACAGTGAAAAGCCATCGCTAGAGTTCTTGTGAACCACAGCCGTTTGTTTCGTGCATAAAAACGTGCTATTGTAGATAAGCTCACATTGAGTCGCATTCAAATGACTAACTGACGACTACATTGTGAAAAAGGAAAACTGGATCACACGGGTTCACGATGGCTCAGGGGTAAGATAAACCAAGCAAAAATAAATTCTTTGAAAATTGTTCGCTCTTTACGGAGGGCACCTAGGATGTTCTCAATCGGTGAGTGTTTAAATGAAAGGGTGTTTGTACTGTGTGTAAAAGCCTGACCGTATCTGTGATGGTTTACGGGAGGCTTACTGTGCCTTTAAACAAAAACTGGAATAAACGTGTAATAAACAGTTTAAACACCTTGTGTCATGGGATATTAAAAATACTGGTCTACTTCATGTGAATTGTGCTTGTTTTCTTCTATTGCTTCTTTGTGTGTGTGTGTGTGTGTGTGTGTGTGTGTGTGTGTGTGTGTGTGTGTGTGTGTGTGTGTGTGTGTGTGTGTGTGTGTGTAAAAATAAAAACCGTAAAAAAAGCTCGAAATCGACGTTTGTTAGGATTCTGAAACATCCCTGTCCGGCTCTCAAATACCTCAATCCTGATTCTAAACATCGCGCCATTATCATTTGAATCACTTGGTATAAGGTATTGTAACGTGGCACAAGGAAATGCCATCAAAGGCGGACTATATGAAGGTTATGTTAAAGACACATCCCCTTCCGCGTACACGATATTGTTCATCGCCACACTGAGATCTGTCCAGGCAGGATGTGTATTATCTACAAGTGTCAAGTATTCTTGGTTCAGGCTTTCACATGGAATACGAGAATCATTTCCCTTTGATAACAAAAATCAATAACGTGCCTATGTTCTGTGCGGGGTAAGTTTGAATTAATTAAGCAAGTTGACATAGCTGTCACTAACGAAAATAATACAACGAAACACAAAAATCACTTTGCACAGGCTGTTGATTTTGATTTTTACCTTTAATTAAAACATTTTTTAAAAAAATCTTTTTTTTTTAATTTTTTTTTTCTTTTTTACATATGTTTGTGTTGAAAAATGGTCTTGTGAAACATCAAAGCCAGCACATACCTGTGGTGGTTGTTAAATGTGACAGACAAACAAAGTTATAAAGTGCAGACTCGAAGTTTCCAGTCTTTACTGTCGAAGACGACGAGGGAAACAACCAATGACACAGACGGAGCGAGCTGCTGCTGAAACTGCTTAGCCTGCATTCGTATGTACATGGAAAATTCCAAGAACACGAGTGTAAAACATGGATACGGAAATGGACACCAGCCCCTCAACAGTGGTTCACATGGTCACCAACACCAGAAGGCCTGTGTCTTGAACATGGGGCCGACAACAACCGGGTGGATGACTCTTGAAAAAAATCGTTTCAGTCTGCTTCGGGAAATAAAAGCCCAGGTGGTTTAGCGATTGCGGAAACAGCCTTCCTGTGTCAATAAAAGAAAAAGAAAAAGAAATGGAAAAATTGTTTTCCAGACTGTTGCCGGAAATTAGTCGCCTGAATGATTTCGCACAATAAGAACATTTGCCTTTCATACTTTGCCGGAAACGGCGAGAGTGTGTGACGATTGCGGAATGAAATATTTCCATTTCAAACCTCTGCCAGGATTGAAGCAAGTGATGAAAAACGGAGTGGTCCGCCAACACTCATTCTCGCAAAACGAACACAAACCACACTCACACTAGCACACGCTCGCACACACACACACACACACACACACACACGCTCGCACACACACACACACACACACACACACGCTCGCACGCACGCACGCACGCACAAAACAGACACACTAATATACTCACACACACGTGCGCACGCATATTCATACACACACACGGCGAGAAACGGATACAAACCCCAAACACACACACACACACACACACAAACACACGCACACACACACACACACACAACAGACACACAAACACACTCACACACAAACACACACAAACACACACACACACACACACACACACAAACGCGCGCGCGCGCGCGCGCATACATGCAGCAACAGTAAGGTGGGCGGAAACTTCCACCATTACGTATTATCAGGAATTCGAATTCTTAGTCATACCAAAACACACCGACCGTACTCATTCGTGAATGTTCACAGACCGTGAAAGTCCACAGAACTGCTGAGAGCGACAACGGCATCAGCAAACACGCGAGTGAAAGTAAGAGCGATGCGGAAACAACGAAGGAAATGAAGTATCGATCACCCGTCGATCACATACATAATCCACTCACCCAGGAGCGGGATGTCAACTATTTTTGATGACCACTGGCACAGCTCAGGCACTCCTACCTGCCAAAAGCGAAAGCAGTTCTGATGCACATGCCCGGTTCAGTTACTCTGATTTGCACTGAGCGAAATCAAGAGCATTTACCAATATTTTTTTGATAACATGCACAATCCTTTCATGTTCATCCGTCCAAAATGAGATACGTAGGGTGTTCTGGAAGTCCTTAGACTCCAAGCTCCTGGCAATGCCTCATGATATTTACAAAGACGTATGCATACTGCTATCTTTCATCGGCGATGACACCAACTTACATGTATCTCAAAGTTTCGTCTGCAAAGAAAACAGCTCTTAAAGAACCCTACCCGTCCATGTTTACTTGCCTGTCATGGAGTTGCAGACAGAGGGTGCCCGTGCTCTTTCTGGTGTCTCGAAATTTACATACAAATATTCTCGAACTGTCATTAAAGAGAGTGTAAGGACTTTGTGAAGGTTGTCACAGGCGATGGGGATTTGGGTCTATCAATCTGACCCCGGGCAACACATCGATCACTCGTTTTGATGTTCCTAAACGGCTCCACTCCTATCAACTATTGGTGATCTCGGAACACTGGCAAGAAGAATGTGGTCCTATTTTTGTGAAAATAATGACAAATCACCACAATTCTAAAAGGGGAGCAACGTACGGTTACTTTAGAGCAGTACATGCATCATTGCCTGCCCGCGGTGTTTAAAGCTTGGCGCCAAACACGGGTACTTGAGGGTTGCAATGTCCCGTTTTACACAGCTTCTAAATCATTCAAATTTCAAACAGATTAGGATGTCTGCCTGATGTTCCGTTCACTGTATTTTCCTGAATTGGCCCCTTTCGACGTTTTCCTGTTTTTACATTCAAAGAAAAAGCTCCGAGGAAACCGGTACGAGAGCCCTGATGCTGCTGTCCGAGAGTAAACGAGGGTTATTGAGGGTATCGGCAAAAACACTCGCGCCGACATGTTTGAAATGTATATCTACAGAATGTTAAAGTGTGTCGCAACTCATGAAGGATCCTTCCAGAAAATGGCGTGGTCAAATTAACGGTGAGCTGTGCGCAAATATGAGATTCCAAGGACTTCCAGAGCAGCCCTCGTAGCAGGGGCTGGATTTACCTATATTTTGTCGATCACAGTTACAGTTCAGTTACTCTTCTCTGCGAAAATAGAAAGCAGGAGCTGGATTTACCTATATTTTGTCGATCACATGCACAATTCATTCACCTGTGCAAAAATAGAAAGCAGAGGCTGGATTACCTAAGTTGTGTCGATCACAGTCACAGTTCAGTTACTCCTCTCTGCGAAAACAGAGAGCAGGGGCTGGATTTACCTATATTTTTTCGATGACATGCACAATCTATTCACTTTCACACGTTCAAAATTAGAAAGCCGGGGCTGGATTTACCTATATTTTGTCGATGACATGCACAATCTATTCACTTTCACACGTTCAAAATTAGAAAGCCGGGGCTGGATTTACCTATATTTTGTCGATGACATGCACAATCTATTCACTTTCACACGTTCAAAATTAGAAAGCCGGGGCTGGATTTACCTATATTTTGTCGATGACATGCACAATCTATTCAATTTCACACGTTCAAAATTAGAAAGCCGGGGCTGGATTTACCTATGTTTTGTCGATGACATGCACAATCTATTCACTTTCACACGTTTAAAATTAGAAAGCCGGGGCTGGATTTACCTATGTTTTGTCGTTCACACTCAGTCCAACTACTCTTACCTGCTTGATACGGGCTCAGCGCGAAGTGGATTTTACCTGCACGCAATCAGCAGAAGCAGGTCCTAGATTTACCTGTAATGTGCCGATCACGGGCATAGTTCAGTTACCCTCACCGGCTCTTAGCGAAAGAAGGGTTGGATTTACCTATATTTTGTCACACCTCCGCACATCCTTGAGGGATTGTCCCCGTTGCTGTTATTAGAAATTGACTAAATGTAAAAACCTGCAAAACCAGAACAAATGAAGATAATGAGCGTAGTTAGGAGGGTAGTGGACTGTATGTTGCCGGTTCTTAAGTCGCAGTCTTTTTACAGAACCTTAATTCTTGGCTCGGCGATTGAAAGAGTTTATCACAACTCAGGGAATGGTTACAGGAGCACTTTTTTTTAAAGCATATATGGATATGGATATGACGGGCGCAATGGTCTAATGGATAAAACGCCGGCCTCCCAAGCGGAAGGTAATGGGTTCGAATCCCGGCCGCGCCTGGTGGGTTATGGGGTGAGGATGGAGATCTTTCCGATTTCCGAGGTCAACGTATGTGCAGACCTGCTAGTGCCTTATTACCCTTCGTGTGAACACGCAAGCACAAGACCAATCCATGTCAGAGTTCGGTGGGTTATAGAAACACGAAAATACTAATCATGCATCCCCCGAAAGCGGCGTGTTACGGGGGAGAAAAACGGTTAAACGCGTAAAAGTTTCAGACTAGGAACGAAGAAGAAAAAGACAATATGGATATGTATTTTCCTTTTTCTATTCTTTCTAAACAGCTAAATTTGTTTACCTTCGTACATAGTTTGCAATGTAACGCGCGTCGCGGGAAGGGCAATATACAAGTATCATCATCATCATCATCATCATCATCATCATCATCATCATCATCATCATCATCATCATCATCATCATCATCATCATCATCATCATCATCGGCTTTGTCAAGACAACTTCTTCTTCTTCTTCTGCGTTCGTGGGCTGAAACTCCCACGTACACTCGTGTTTTTGCACGAGTGGAATTTTACGTGTATGACCGTTTTTACCCCGCCATTAAGGCAGCCATACGCCGCTTTCGGAGGAAGCATGCTGGGTATTTTCGTGTTTCTATAACCCACCGAACTCTGACATGGGTTACAGGATCTTTTCCGTGCGCACTTGCCCACGACCACAGTTTATATAAACTTTATTTGTGCCACAATTGCAACACGAACAGAAATGTCTTTTGTTCTTGAATGGTCTCACTTGAACCATTCGACAGATTCAAATCTCGCGAGAGTTAAAACCCAGTAAGAGGGGGCCCTGAATATGCACGGCCACGTCAGAATTGGATGATGCCTTTCGTAATGCGCAGTCACGTAAAAACCGCGGGTGGTGATTGGCTGTTGTGCCGATGCCAAATAAACAGGACAGCTGGCCAAAAAGGCCGTTTCCGCTTCTCATTAGACCTGCAAATAGATCTTGTTTGTTGACCCAAAACCTTGCGGTTGTTTAGCCCGCTATTCCCTCGACACAGAGAAATGAAACTGAACTGGGATGGGCAAAACATTCACAAAGAAAATGAGGGAGTGATGGAAGAGAAAGAAAGAACTGAACGGAATTGAACTTTACTTACCCAAAAAAAAGTCTCAGCCTGTTCTCTCAATATTTCCACACACACACACGCACGTTCATACGCACGCGCGCGCGCGCGCCCACACACACACACACACACATACACGCGCGCGCGCGCGAGAGAGAGAGAGAGAGAGAGAGAGAGAGAGAGAGAGAGAGTGAGAGAGAGAGTGAGGGAGAGACAAAGACAGAGACAGAGAGAGACAGAGAGAGGAATAGAGACAGAGATACAGAGACAGAGACAGACAGACAGAGAAACAGAGACAGACAGACAGACAGACAGACAAACAGGCAGACAGACAGAGGAATAGGTTGTAAGGTGACAATCTTCCCAGACAGAGAGAACCGAGATAGTGTGTTGAGACTGAGGTAAGTTGGTGGTGAGAAGTTTTTTTCATTGCACGTACAAGGAACAAATACCACAACAACAGACTTCTGACAGACAGACTTGACGAAAGAAGTCAATTAAGGCTGACCTTTTCGCACGGGTGTTAAGTTTCAGTCCTCAGTCATCCCCTATTTCAAGATCCCTCACAGAGAATTGTGAAACTTTCTCCGTAAAAAAAACCCCAGAAAAGAATCGACTGATCCAATCCGGTCTGCCTCTTCTCCCGACGGGGCATGATCTGGACTGAAGGCTTGCGGATGGAGGTTCTTCTCCAGCAATCTTCACCCGTCAACTTTTGTCACAACCTCTTTCAACTCAAAATGGAAGGCGTCACCCATCGCTCGTTTCCTCCGCTTCAGTCCCTGTTCTCACAATACTCTTGTGTTCGCCTACTCCAGGCTCCTCGTCATGTCGTTCTGAGCCAGAATATCTTCTCCCCAAGTCATGCATTCCGCGCTTCCCATTTTGCCGTGCTTTCTTTCTTTTGGTTCTAAAACTGTCTCACTCACAGCCAAGATACTTCAAAAGAGTTTACCCATGACGCCGTTGGGAAAGCTGTCTGGTTCAACTATGTCGTTTTAAGTCGTTCAACAACTCAGGTTTGATTGTTTTACTGTTGATTTTAGTCCATCTAGAGCACAGTAAAAAAAAAAATATTAAAAAAATTAAAAATCATAAGCAATGCCCGAATCAAGGACAGTGACAACACTATAATCCGTTATTGTCGGCAGATAAAAAGAAGGTTGATAGATTGACTTCAGCTCCAAAATGCTGCTCTGGACCCCCCAAGGTAGGTTTCCAACAGGTCGATTTTGGGTACGCAGGAATTTGACAGATGAGCCCATTTTTATGTTGTGTATTTCCTTTCCACTTCAGTATCCCCCCTTTTTTTTTTACAACATCCTCGGAGATTATGTATATTTTCATCGTGAGAAACATCCCTTTTGAAGTAATTTTTCTTTAAATTTTGAAAGTTGATGTTTTGCTTGATATACCTAAACAATTAAAAATCGGAACTATATTGTGGTCAGGGAGTAGTCAACGGATGTTTCTATGAATGGCTGCCAAGCCAACGTTAAACAAGTCGCGTAAGGCGAAATAGTCAAGTAGCTGTCGAACTCACAGAATGAAACTGAACGCAATGCAATGTTTCAGCAAGACCGTAGCATCGTCAGTCCACTGCTCATGGCGAAGGCAGTGAAATTGACAAGAAGAGCGGGGTAGTAGTTGCGCTGAGAAGGATAGCACGCTTTTCTGTACCTCTCTTCGTTTTAACTTTCTGAGCGTGTTTTGAATCCAAACATATCATATCTATATGTTTTTGGAATCAGGAACCGACAAGGAATAAGATGAAAGTGTTTTTAAATTGATTTCGAAAAAAAATTTTGATAATAATTTTTATATTTTTAATTTTCAGAGCTTGTTTTTAATCCAAATATAACATATGTATATGTTTTTGGAATCAGAAAATGATGGAGAATAAGATGAACGTAAATTTGGATCGTTTCATACTTTTTAATTTTTTTTTACAATTTTTAGATTTACCAAAGTCATTAATTAATTTTTAAGCCACCAAGCTGAAATGCAATACCGAAGTCCGGGCTGTGTCGAAGATTACTTGACCAAAATTTCAACCAATTTGGTTGAAAAATGAGAGCGTGACAGTGCCGCCTCAACTTTCACGAAAAGCCGGATATGACGTCATCAAAGACATTTATCGAAAAAATGAAAAAAACGTCTGGGGATTTCATACCCAGGAACTCTCATGTCAAAATTCATAAAGATCGGTCCAGTAGTTTTCTCTGAATCGCTCTACACACACACACAGACACACATACACCATATGACCCTCGTCTCGATTCCCCTCTCTACGTTAATACATTTAGTCAAAACGTGACTAAATGTAAAAAGGAATCGTTCGACATTTTCTGTGCCTTAGGGCCAGAAGTAAACGAAGTGAAATGTTGAAAAAAGGTCAAATGGTATCATCTTTCATGACTACACAATCGACTAGAATGATCGGTGAATGGTAATGTTTGAGAAGTGCAATACCGTTATTGGGATCATTTGTATCTGTCATTCAGATTATTGAAGCTATTCGTCTCCGTCTATGCCTTGCGTAGATGTCTCAGGTTATTATCGTTCCCAACAGCTTATGTTAAAGGCTGCTCGCCGCTGTTCTTGTTTTTCATGTGACGTCTTACAATCACGCCAAGAGACAAACACAGACGTTTTAAGCCCCCGAAATATGCTGGTACAATACACATGAGTGTTCTCAACCAACTTCAAAAGTATGTCTGCAGTAAATTGAATTGTAAAGTCGCTTACGCTCGGACTGTCAACCCCAATGTTGAATACTACAATGTACTAAAAGAAATGTCTGGATGGTTTGCCTTGGGGATGCAGTAAGTAGGAAGACGAGACGTCCTTGGGACGTCCTTATTTGGTCTTTACGAGCCTTGTTGTTTTTGTTGTTTGTCAGCAGATTCAGTGTCAGCATGACCCCAGAAATACGTTGAAAGCAAAGAATTCAAATGCCCAGTGGGCGACATGGAGTCATTGGCTTATCATATTACTAAAATCTTCAGAGGGCGATATCTCAGATTACGTCAAGATGAAAATAAGCAGTGTTAAAAATATGCCCCTTAAAGCATCGACGCGTAGATTTGCGTCTGTTGCATATTATTATTATTATGGGGAGCTTATATGGCAGTAAAGTCAACGAGCAAGACTGTACGCTTGTATATGTTATGATTGTTGTTGTTGTTGTTGCTGTTGTTGTTGTTGTTGTTGTTGTTTTGTATTTGTTGTTGTTGTTGTCTGTTGTTGTTCTTGTTCTTGTTGTTGTATTGTTTTGTGTTGTATTGTTTTTGTGTTGTTGTTGTGGTGTATTGTTTTGTATTGTATTTGTTGTTGGTGTTGTTGTTGTTGTTGTGGTGGTGTATTGTTTTGTATTGTATTTGTTGTTGGTGTTGTTGTTATTGTTGTTGTTGTTGTTGTGGTGTATTGTTTTGTATTGTATTTGTTGTTGGTGTTGTTGTTGTTATTGTTGTTGTTGTTGTTGTTGCTGCTGCTGCTGCTGCTGAGCGTGCCCGTGCTTAATACACGCGAGGCCACTTGGTACAGCAAAGAATACGCGTACCACTGCTATTAATCTCCCCATCATACAGGCAGCTGTATTGCGTCTTCAGAAATGTAAAAGCAGCACTGTGGATCACACTTGATCGATCATCCCAATCAAGCAAAACAAAACAACTCCTAACTTTTGCCCATTAGCGAAGTTCAAACCAATTTCTCGCCAATACGATGCCACTGGATACAGCAAAATGCTCAGTGATATATATACTGTATGTCTCCGCATTATGATGAGTAACGATGAAAAGAACACTTGACTAGAGCACGCCTGTACGTTTAAAACTAATATCAACATATTTATTTTAGCGCTACACACACACACACACATACACACACACACACACGTGTATACACACACAGCCAGCAGAGATGAACCAAACGCAGCAGTTGACATTTGAATTAGTGAACGTTCAATCACTGATTCTAAGGTATTCCTGGCGTGTGGTGACACACACATACCCTTTACCAAATTGTGTGTAGCTATTATATAGTGTGATTAGAGGCCTTTTTTTTTCTCTCCACGTGTATCTTCTAAATAGAGAAAAGATGAGTAGTCATGAGATCCCTGACCAAATCAACCTAATCCAGCAAGGTCGTTAGGGTGTAAAACAACCAAAAATCGATCAATTACTCAGATTCTCCTCCTCGCTTTCCTCCCATCATTTTCCTTCGTCGTTTCATCTTTATTGCTCTTGCTCCTGTCAAGGGAGAGATTCGAGCCGTGGCGACTGAGATTGAGACGACTGGATAAGTCTTTGCTAATAAGGCTAATTAAACAAGCTCCGGATGCTTTTACCCAATTAGCCTCACGCATGTGAGAGGGATAGAGAAAGATAGAGAGAGAGAGAGAGAGAGAGAGAGAGAGAGAGAGAGAGAGAGAGAGAGGGGGAGAGGGGGGAGAAAGAGATAGAGAGAGAGGAGGGGGAGAGAGAGAGAGAGAAAGAGAGAGAGAGAGAGGGGGAGAGGGGGGAGAAAGAGATAGAGAGAGAGGAGGGGGAGAGAGAGAGAGAGAGAGAGAAAGAGAGAGAGAGAGAGGGAGAAAGAGAGCGGAGGGGGAGATGGAGAGAGAGAGAGGAGGGGGAGATAGAGAGGGAGAGACGGGCAGAGAGAGAGAGAGAGAGAGGAGGGGAGAAAGAGAGAGAGAGGAGGGGGGAGATAGAGAGAGAGAGAGAGAGCAGGGAGATAGAGAGAGAGAGGGAGAGAGAGAGAGAGGGGGAGAGAGATAGAGAGAGTGAGAGAGAGAGAGGGGGAGGGGGAGATAGAGAGAGAGAGGGAGAGACAGAGAGAGACAGAGAGAGAGAGAGAGAGAGAGAGAGAGAGAGAGAGAGAGAGAGAGACAGAGAGACAGAGAGACAGAGAGTTGTCAGTCTAAACTGTCTACCCTCTGCTTTAACTTCTTTTCTGGTTCGTCTCCTGCTTACTTCTCTGAACTCCTCACCGTCTATTCTCCAGCAAGACAACTCCGTGCCTCTTCTGACTGTCGCATCCTTACCATTCCACACACCAAAACCAAAACATACGGACAACACACTTTTACTTTCTGCGCACCCACACAATGGAATTCTCTCCCCTTTCACATCCGCCACTCTCAGTCACCCCAAGCATTCAAACGAGCACTTAAAACGCACCTCTTCAGAAAATACAACCCCTAATTTTGTTTTCTCAGTCCATCAGTAGGCTACATGTAGTGTTATTTGTTGTTTTAGTGATTTTTCACCACCTATTTTATTCATGTTTTTATTACTTAGTTAGTGGAAGAATCTTTTGTAATGTATGTTTGAAGGTGTATGCTTTTAATTAAGCGTTGTTGACTATGAATGTAGATGTAAATGCTTGTATAACTGTGTTTTAATTTTAGTGTTATTTGTTGTTTTAGTGATTTTTCACTACCTATTTTATTCATGTTTTTATTATTTAGTTAGTGGAAGAATCTTTTGTAATGTATCTTTGATGGTGTATGCTTTTAATTAAGCGTTGTTGACTATGAATGTAGATGTAAATGCTTGTATAACTGTGTTTTAATTTTAAATGTGTCAAGCGCAAAGAGCATAATTGTAAAGTTATGATGTTGCGCTATATAAATGCTCATTTATTATTATTATTATTATTATAAATCTTGCACTCACCATGTAAGTTTGGAACGGTTTAGCATTTTGTGGGCTACATCAGGGCCGGACCCAGGGGGGGTTCCAGGGGTTCCGGAACCCCACCCCTGGAAAAAGCATGTACCTTGCTTTGAGTGTTGTTTTTTTTTACTAGTTTTAGCACCAAAACAATGCTGCTCTTAACCCTCAAAACAAGGCCCAGAATGCACCAGATTGCACAGATTTTAACCGTTTTTCAAAAATTTTCCGGGGGAACATGCCCCCGGACCCCCCTAGTTCGCGCGCCTGTGGCTTCGCCACTTCGCTGATTTGCCCCCCCAATAAAGAAGGAACCCCCCCCCCCCCCCCCCTTACAACTCATTTGGTCCGGCCCTGTACATGGCAAATGATTCACCCATATGAGGTCAATGTTTAGTTCAACCACAAGCCACCTGGACGGAACACCAAACAAAACTAGTATTATATAGTATCATCCTGTTAAGCATAGAACGGTCCTCTTACAATACTAATATACAATCACACCTAATCGTTGATGTTTGGTGGTCTATTGGTACCTACGATGTGATGCCCTTCATGTTAGAGGACACCTCCTAATAAGGTACACCTGTCATGTACACATGTTTATTACGTCATACTAAACTCAAGTCGAAAAGTCAAACATGTTTGAGTGAAACGTTCAGTTTCGGCCCCCGACATAATGTAGGATTAGGGTAAACATGATAAATTAAAAGTAAATATCAACAAAACGAAAAAGAGTTAGTTTTTAAATGGAAGGTTTAGTTTTAGGCATAACAAAACTTCCACAAGAACTTCGACAAATCGGCCTTTTAAGTGGACAAAAAAAACAACAACAAAAACAGAGAAAAGCCATGGCAACTGGTATTGTGACTTACCTCCGAATTGTTGTCGCTTCCAAAATCGACAACGCAAAATGATCTTTAGAAATGGGGTTATAGTAGGTCGGAGTTTTTTTTTTTATTACATCGCAAGTAAGATGATCCACTTGTCATTGTATTGATCCGGAGGCTACATTTTCTGTGTGCTTATATGGCGCCTACACAAAGGGTATTTGTCGGTGGACCTTTTTATTTTGTAAGAGTGGTAAATAAAAGGGTTATGGGTCAGCAGGAAAAATAGGGTCGGTGGGGTTACCCTACTCCAACATGTTATTTTTGCCTTGGAGAAAAGCCTTCTGCTTCTTCTTCTTCTTCTTCTTCTTCTTCTTCTTCTTCTTCTTCGTTCATGGGCTGAAACTCCCACGTTCACTCATGTTTTCGCACGAGTGGATTTTTACGTGTATGACCGTTTTTACCCCGCCATGCAGGCAGCATACGCCGATTTCGGGGAAAAAGCCAGAGGGCAGAAAGCGAGACGTGTCATAAGGAAGTGTGCTTAATTTCCTGCTTTTACACCCCGACCTTCTGGACTATCCTATTCTAGCTTGACGGCGTAAAAAGAATACAAAATGGTTTATAATGGATTTGATAAAAATCATAACAACAAAAAGGAAGAATGAAACCCTAAAAATGTATGCGATCTTTAGAAGAATAGAAGACTCATCATTGTCTTGTAATACGGCTTTCTTTTTATTTCCTTTTTACATTTAGTCAAGTTTTGACTAAATGTTTTAACATAGAGGGGGGAATCGAGACGAGGGTCGTGGTGTGTGTGTGTGTGTGTGTGTGTGTGTGTGTGTGTGTGTGTGTCTGTGTCTGTCTGTGTGTGTGTAGAGCGATTCAGAGTAAACTACTGGACCGATCTGTATGACATTTTTCATGAGAGTTCCTGGGTATGATATCCCCAGACGTGTTTTTCATTTTTTAAATAAATGTCTTTGATGACGTCATATCCGACTTTTTGTAAAAGTTGAGGCGGCACTGTCACACCTTCATTTTTCAATCAAATTGATTGACATTTTGGCCAAGCAATCTTCGACGAAGGCCGGACTTTGGTATTACATTTCAGCTTGGAGGATTAAAAATTAATTAATGACTTTGGTCACTAAAAATCTGAAAATTGTAATTAAAATTAATTTTTTATAAAACGATCCAAATTTACGTTTATCGTATTTTTCATCATTTTCTGATTCCAAAAACATATACTTATGTTATATTTGGATTAAAAACAAGCTCTGAAAATTAAAAATATAAAAATTATGATTAAAATTAAATTTCCGAAATCGATTTAAAAACAATTTTATTTTATTCCTTGTCCGTTCCTGATTCCAAAAACATATAGATATGATATGTTTGGATTAAAAACACGTTCAGAGAGTTACAAATAATAGAGATATAGAAAAGCGGTCTATCCTCCTCAGCGCAACCGCTACCGCGCTTTTCTGTATTGTTAATGTCACTGCCTTTGCCACGAGCGGTGGACAGACGATGCTACAAGTGTACGGTCTTGCGGAAAAAATGCTTTACGTTCAGTTTCATTCTGTGAGTTCGACTGAGCTTGACTAAATGTTGTATTTTCGCCTTACGCGACTTGTTTTATTCTTATATTTAGAATGTTCGGATTTCAATCATTGTTTAATTTGTTTATTGATGACATGTTGACATCTTGTTTCTGTTTCCTTTTAAACAGACCTTGTTATACCCAGGTTCTTGTTAGTCCATGGTTATACCCATCATTCTCCTTCTGCTAGTTTTGAACAAGTTTTTTTTAACCAATCAGGTTCACAGTATGAAAACCGTTATCTTCCATCAGTAACTTGAATCTGGGTACACAAAAACAACTGACGACTTTGATGAAGATGAGCACGATGATCACACACACACACACACACACACACACACACACACACACACACACACACACACACACTCACACACACACACACACACACACACACACACACACACTCTCTCTCTCTCTCACACACACACACACACACACACACACACACACACACACACACACACACACACACACACACACACACACACACACACACACGGTTAATATCAACAAGTATTGTGGAAACCGACCTACCCCATCCTCCACATTCAGTCCCAACCGTAAAAAGAACATCGGAAAATGGAAGCCACACATTTTTGTCTGCACCGATCTCGATGTGCCGCTCAGGTCACCGATATTTCAATGGTCTTCCAACGAATGCTGAGGACATTCCACTCTTTACAAACAATTAACAAACCACACACAATGGGTTCTTTTATATTTGATGTCAGGCATGAAAACTGTCTGGTTCTACATCCCAGCGGATGTGAAATAATGGACGACTGTTTGCAGAGCTGCTTGATCACACAATGGCAAGCTATGGTTGCAGAGGTGGAGTTTTTATTGTTCCTTCTTTGACGATTTTGTGTGGATGCGGTGCCCTCAGAGGCGAAAATGAAAAGACTAGGATATATAAACAGTGGGAGAGGAAACTTGAGGGACAGAAATAGAGGATGCTCAAGTAACGGTCAAACCAACAAACTTGACTGCATGCACGTGTTTTGACAATACTTTGTTATGCTTTGAATAGAGAAATTTATGTCGTGATATGACGAAGAAATCTGGTCGAACTGAAATAAATCTGATGCTGAAAATGGATATCATATACAACACATTGGACATAATAATAATAATAATAATAATAATAATAATAATAATAATAATAATAATAATAATAATAATAATAATAATAATAATAATAATAATAATAATAATAATAATAATGGACATTTGATATAGCGCATAATCATATATATGCTCAATGCGCTTTACATATTAATTTCTGCCGTGTGAGATGGAATTTTTTACACAATATATCACGCATTCACATCGGCCAGCAAACCTCAAGCCTATTAGGGCGAGCATTCACCTTTCACGGCCTTTAACATAATCAAATGCATTTCTGTAATATACTTCGCAGACAAAGCCACCCAACCACCCTCCTACACACACACACACACACACACACACACACACACACACACACACACACACACACACACACACACACACACACACGCACACACACGTCAAGGCCGGACTAGGCTAAGAGGAGGGGGGTTGCCAGTGGTGGTCCAGGGGGAAGCTGATGGGTAGGTCATATTCTGAGATAGGAAAATGGTCGCTCCTTGCATGAAACGGCATAAAATAAACAATAATAAAAAATGTTTTAAATAAGTGAGGTACATGTTTAGGCTATGGGGGGGGGGTTGCGCAACCCCCATAACCCCCCCCCCCCCCGGTAGTCCGGCCCTGCACGTACACACACACACACACACACACACACACACACACACACACTGAACATAGGTTTACTGTTACATACACGGTTTATCAACATCAAAATGTAGTATTTATCTTCGTATATAAGACTGAATTTGCACCAGTTCAATGATGATGTTGAAATGTAGTACCATTTTATTTTTAAATTGCAATAGTCCTAGGCGTCACCTGTCCTCCACCGTCGCAAATGTTTTGAGATCACGATACAGCGAAAATAATATGTGACAAGCCGCGTTTGCCAAAGACAATCACTCCATGGCAACATGGGTAAGCGAACCACGCGAAAGTCTTGGAATGAGCCCAAGACTTGTTCAAATAAGAGGGCCTAAGAGAGACACAATTTCCAGCGACTGAAAACAGTCTTCAAAGCGACTTGCTATCCCAGCGACCACTATAGGTTGTCGCTGGTTGTTCGCAATTCTTTGCCATTGATTGACGGTACGGTACTTCCCGCGTACACGATCCAGTTCACTGCTGCAGATCTCTTCTGGCTTTCACAATGGATAAGAGCATCCTTTCACTTGGACACATTCCAACATTGAAAGTATGGCTGTGATCTTTGCCAAATGTGAACTGTTCAACTGAAAGAGTTTAGTAGATTGACATGGGTGTCACTTACGTAATTCATTGAAGAACATTTCCTACTGCGCACAGGAAGCAGCCAGACTGTTGACCTTTTGACAAGTGTCAAAGTTGAAGGATGCCTTAATATGATCGCTATTCCGCCCTGATATGGCCCTTCGTGGTCGGCTGGGCGTTAAGCAAACCAACCAACCAACAATGATCGCTATTAAAAAAACAAATAACACTAGAAGGAGTATTTTACATCATTTGACATTTGGTTGTTTTGGGTCCTCTGAATGATGTCATTGCTTCGTGACGAATAATGGCCCTTCGTGGTCGGCTGGGCGTTAAACAAACAAATTGAAATTGATCGTGACGAATAACACCAGACATATGGGCACCGTATGAATTTCGTTTGACGACCGCTTTGTTTTGTATAGGTTACGAAAACGTGTACATGTACGTTCGCGATCCCGCTATGATAGAAATATAATGCGTTGACCTGCCTGTGCTGTTTGGGGAAATAAGAAAAAGTCCAAGGATTGCTGAAATGCAACTTCAAGGCAAGGCAAGGAAAGGCAAGGCAAGGCAACATTTTTGTAAAAACTAGGGTTACATGCATTTGGAAAAAAAGAAGAAAAAAAAGACATGCTAATGAGACACAACACTTCATAATTAATAAACATTAATAGGTCAACCTAGACTAATAACTGGTTAACATGACACCACACACGTTTTAACAGGACAGACTAATTGATAAAAGACGTGAACAAAGAATCAGTATTCTGTCATAATAATTATACTTAATCAAATATACCAAGTTCAATCCTCGCGCCCCCTAATTGGCGTAGAGGCGCGTCCCCCGGGTGGTGGATGGGGGAGCCTTCTCTACTAACTTCTGAGAGAAGGTCGCATCACTCTCGATGCCGTGAACCTAATTAGGATCTTTTTCTTGTTTCTTCTCTATTTCTGCCTCCCCTAAGTCCTTTCACTTTCCTTTTCTCACCCATAAAATTCTCCACTTCTTTTCCAAAGTATGGTGAATCCCGAGTTTGTTATGTGTGACCAGGGGATGAATGGCTGACACCTTAATATTCAGTCGTAAGCACATACTTTTGGTTTTAGTTTGGGTCGACGCCAAATGACATTTTTAGGCCCTTCCCTTGTCACGGGGGCTCTCACAAGGGTGACTGTGCATTTCCCACCTCATTGAGCTTACGTGTTATGTCTTTGTTAAACGCTCCGTCCAAAAAAACGTGCAAAAAACGAACATCCTACAGAGATTCATCTGAAGGCAAAGATACAGACACCGACAGTGAAACGGAGGTCAGGGCTGCTGCTGCTGCAGCGGGTGTACAGGGTGCCTGGCCCCGTTGCTTGGTGGTACACTTTGAAAATGAAATCGGAAAGAAGGTGTCTCCCTTTGTTTTGGAAAAGTGGTTTGAGGGTGTTTCCCGATTGATCAAGACCGTGAAAAGGCAAAGAGATGACAGCTACTTGGTAGATTGCTCTACCAAAAAGATATCAGATCTACTTCTGGCCCGCCACGATTCCCAACTGAACGTCGGTTCTGTTTGTTTTGATATCTCTGTGTCAAGACACGCATCCTTAAACACCTCTCGAGGTGTTGTCCGCGCATCCCAATTCTATGGAATGGGATGCGCGGAATTGAAGGAAGGTTTGACATCGCAGGGTGTCACAGATGTGAAACGTGTGATGAAAACTGACAAAGATGGCAAGAAAGTGGAGACAAACACGCTCTTCCTAACTTTCTGTACGGCAACTATGCCTACCAGAATTGTTGTTCTGTACGAAAGTATTCCAGTTGCACCATTCGTCCCGTCTCCGTTGCGTTGCTTCAAGTGTCAAAAATTCGGACACAGCAGCAAAAACTGCAAAGCAAAAGACATGTGTAGAGATTGTGCAAAAGAAAAACACGAAGGAAACTGTGATGGGCCCAAGCAATACCATAATTGCAAAGGACCACACTCATCATCATCCAGAGAGTGCCCTCAATGGAAGATTGAAGAAAAAATCCAAAAGGTCCGACCAGAAACAAACTGTTCCTTTGGTGAAGCAAAGCAGAAGGTCATGTCTCAAATGGCAAAACCTTCCTTTTCACAGATCACGAGTAATCCCTCTCAGGCTTTGAGAAATGTCTGTCAAAGGTCACTGATCTCATGGATCACCTTGTACAGAAGATTGATCGCCTGGAAACTGTTGTAGTGGCTTTGAACAAATGTCTCGGGAAGACAGCTGTCAATGCCGATGGTGTTGACAAATTGCCTCCGGTTGCTGAGAATACGAGTGAGAAGGCGGTTTTGCCCGACGTTTCGAGTTCTATATTCTCTGCAGAGTTGAAAGCTTTACAGCTAGCTCTAAAACAGGTGTATCAGTCAAAAAAGAAAGATTTCCTGATTCTGTCGGATTCCCTATCGGCTCTAACAGCCGTGAAGGGAATTCAGCTAGATCACCCACTGTTGGACGAAATCCAAGAGCTACATGCATCTCTGATTGAAGAAGGCAAAAGGATTGTGTTTGCATGGGTGCCGTCCCATGTTTGAATTAGAGGCAACTCTGCAGCTGATCAAGCAGCTAAAGAAGCCAGAGAAAGAATCATCACTGACAAACACACAAAGCATTCAGATTTCAGAACTCGCAACAACAAGTACATAAAGCACCTATGGCAGAGCGAATGGGACGAATGTGAAGAAAATAAACTTCATAAGATCGTCCCCCAGCTGTCGGACAGCCTACCCCAATGTCGCCTCAACAGGAAAGAAGAGACAGTTCTCTGTCGCTTACACATTGGGCACAGTCACATCACACATTCTTATCTGCTGAAAGGTGAAGATCCACCATACTGTTTTGGATGTGACGAACCATGGACATTAGAACATGTCCTCACAAAATGTGTAGACGTTCAAGAATTTCGAGACAAACACTACAATGCGGAAACGCTGAAGGTTTTATTCCGGGATGTTCCCCCGGACAAGATTTTTAACTTTTTAAAAGAGATCAAGATTTTTTACAAGATTTAAAGTACCAGAAGTGAAAGTGATTAATTTTTAGAACCTTCTTTTACAGTGATAGATCTGAATGTAAATAGTCTGAAACGTAGAACTTGCCACATGAAGGGAAAAAGAAAATAACTGCATCGGTCTCGAATAGCAGCTAGCATCTGCTGAAGGGACATTAAAACCCAAAAACCAACCAACCAACCAACCAATCGGACAAACGGGCGGCTGTGAGGAACACAGCCACCACAAGCACGCAGGTGGGCGTGAAAAACACCACCACTGCCTCATCCAAACTGGACAAGTGGAAGAATGCAACGAACTCCACTCGCCGTTTGGACACCAAACCGGCATCTCAACTTCGGCCTGTTCGGTCGAATTCTGTGGAGGAAAAATCAAGGTCCTCCTTCAAGGGCAGGAACATCCCGAATTCCCGAGGGAAAAGGGGAGATGATTCTATGTTAACATTGACCAACCGCTACTCTTCTTTGTCAGACGAGGGGGAGGAATCGGCTATGGAAGATATTAACCTAGTCTGCCCCCCGCCTGTCGAGAGCGGAGGGTTGGAAATGGAATAGAATTGATTCTCTTTGAATATGGCTTCCATATTACAGTGGAACATCAGAGGTTTTAATGCCAATCAGGAGGAACTCCATCTCCTCTTGAAGCATAACCCCATTGCAGTCAGTTTACAGGAAACGCTTATTGGCCCAAACAAAACTATGTCCTTACCTGGGTATATTTACTTATTACGGTCCTCGGGCCGAGGTAATGCACTTTGTATCCGTTCTGATTTTCTTTATAATCAGGTCCAATTGGACACTAACCTTGAAGCAATAGCGGCTCGCATTTCTTGTAATAGAACTATAACTGTTTGTTCCTTGTATCTGTCGCCATCTACTACGGCCACCAAAAATGACCTAGAATATTTAATACATCAATTACCAACCCCGTTCCTTTTGGTAGGTGTTTTTAACGGCCATTCCCGACGTTGGGGGAGCGAATCTTCCAACATTCAAGGAAAGATTATCGAAGATGTCATCGATAACTTGGATTTGTGTCTTTTAAATTCCGGACAGGGTACTTTTTTTAACGCAATCCGGAGAAGAATCTCATTTGGACTTAGCTATCTGCCATCCATCTTTGTTTCTTGATTTGAAATGGTCTGTCCATTCGGATCTGTGTGGAAGTGACCATTTTCCCTGTTTTGTCAGTTTTGAAGAGGATCAGGGCGAGGAAGCCCTTCCACACTGGACATTTTCCAAAGCTAACTGGGATTTATTTTGTCTTTCCACTTCAGGACAAATAACCCCAGAAGTTCTAAATTCTGAAGACCCGGCTTTAACCTTTTCCACCTTTTTGGTGCAATGTGCAAAAGACAGCATACCCAAATCTTCCTCTAAATCCAAAGGTCCAAAAACACCCTGGTTTAACGAAGAGTGCCAAGCTGTCAATCAGGAGCGTAAACGAGCTCAACGGCATATGTGTCAATATCCTACATCAGCCAATAAGATCGCTCACCAAAAACTTCGAGCTCAAAGCCGTTTCATTTACAAAAAGAGTAAAAAAGCCTCTTAGCGCAATTTTTGTTCTAAACTTAATTTCAAAACTTCAAGCAAGAAGGTATGGCAGATTATCCGTAAGATTAAAGGTAAAAATCGTAAAGAGGTTGTCCAATGCCTCAAACAACATGGTCGAGTAATAACCGTTTCCTTTGATTCTGCCAATTTGGAAGATTACAATTCCCCTTTCTCGATGTACGAGTTAAAGGATGCCATTTTAAAATCCAATGACTACGCTTCAGGGCCGGATGATATCCATTATCAACTTTTGGGTCATCTCCCTGAAAACGTCTTGACAGTTCTTTTAACTATTTTTAATCATATCTGGTCTACTGGAACTTTTCCTCCTGACTGGCGAAAGGCCATAATTATTCCCATTCCGAAGCCTGGAAAGGATCATTCGGATCCTAATAATTATCGGCCGATAGCCTTAACCAGCTGTCTTTGTAAGACGATGGAGAGACTGGTGCATGAGAGGTTGCTGTGGCACTTGGAAAGGATCAACGCTTTGGACATAGTCCAGTGCGGTTTCCGAAAACATAAAAGTACAACTGATCATTTGATTCGTTTTGAATCATTTGTTCGTAACGCTCTGGTAAGCGGAGAGCACGTTGTGTCCGTCTTGTTCGATTTGGAAAAGGCGTATGACACAACATGGAAGCATGGTATTTTATCAGATCTTAAAACCTTAGGGTTTGATGGGAATCTTACCATTTTTATTTCAAATTTTATTACCGAAAGGGAGTTTAAGGTCCGAGTAGGTTCTACTTTCTCCGATTCTTTTGAACAGGAGATGGGAGTTCCTCAAGGGAGCATTTTATCACCGTTACTTTTTTAACATTAAAATCAATAACATCGTTAAACACGTCCAGTCTGGCATACCCCCCGCGGGTTAGGGGGAAGAATTTACCCGATGCTCCCCAGCATGTCGTAAGAGGCGACTAACGGATTCTGTTTCTCCTTTTACCCTTGTTAAGTGTTTCTTGTATAGAATATAGTCAATCTTTGTAAAGATTTTAGTCAAGCAGTATGTAAGAAATGTTAAGTCCTTTGTACTGGAAACTTGCATTCTCCCAGTAAGGTAATATATAATACTACGTTGCAAGCCCCTGGAGCAAATTTTTGATTAGTTCTTTTGTGAACAAGAAACAATTGACAAGTGGCTCTATCCCATCTTCCCCCCCCCCCCCCCCTTCCCTCCGTCGCGATATAACCTTGAACGGTTGAAAACGACGTAAAACACCAAATAAAGAAAGAAAGAAAGAAAGAGCTTCGTCGAAGATTACTTGACCAAATTTTCAACCAAATTGGTTGAAAAATGAGAGCGTGACAATGCCGCCTCAACTTTCACAAAAAGCCGGATATGACGTCATCAAAGATATTTATCAAAAAATGTTTTTTTAAATGTCTGGAGATATCATACTGAAGACTCTCATGTTAAGTTTCATGAAGATCGGTCCAGTAGTCTCTCGGAATCGCGTTACACACACACACACACATACACCACACCCTCGTCTCGATTCCCCGTCTATGTGAAAACATTTACTCAAAACTTGACTAAATGTAAAAACTCCTCGTATGGTTTCTGTCCGAAACCCAGTTAACGATGACTTTTTTGATTTCAGGAAACAAACAAAACACAAACAAGAGAGAGAGAGAGAATTGAATTAATTGAATGAATTGAATGAATTGATTGAATTTTTTGTTTGTTTGTTTGCTTAACGCCCAGCCGACCACGAAGGGCCATATCAGGGCGGTGCTACTTTGACATATAACGTGCGCCACACACAAGACAAAAGTCGCAGCACAGGCTTCATGTCTCACCCAGTCACATTATTCTGACACCGGACCAACCAGTCCTAGCACTAACCCCATAATGCCAGACGCCAGGCGGAGCAGCCACTGGATTGCCAATTTTAAAGTCTTAGGTATGACCCGGCCGGGGTTCGAACCCACGACCTCCAGATCACGGGGCGGACGCCTTACCACAAGGCCAACCGTGCCGGTTTATTGATTGAATTGATTGAATTGAATTGAATTGAATTGAATTGAATTGAATTGAATTGAATTGAATTGAATTGACAAGGATTACACAGAAAGCAATCATTGCTTTCTGTCATCTGGTCCAAGAGTGACTAGAACAGATAAATAATCCGTTTACAAGAGAGAGAGAGAGCGAGAGAGAGAGAGAGAGAGAGAGAGAGAGAGAGAGAGAGAGAGAGAGAGAGAGAGAGAGAAAGAGAAGGAAAAGTGAGAGAGAGGAGAGAGAGAGAGAGAGAGAAAGAGAGGGAAAAGGGTAGATAGAGGAGAAGGAAGAGAGAGAGATAGAGAGAAAGGGGAGAAGGAGAGAGAGAGAGGAGGAGAGAGAGAGGAGAAGGAGAGAGAGAGAGGAGGAGAGAGAGAGGAGAAGAGAGAGGAGAAGGAGAGAGAGAGAGGAGAAGGAGGGAGAGAGAGAGGAGAAGGAGGGAGAGGAGAAGGAGAGAGAGAGGGGAGAAGGAAGAGAGAGAGGAGAAGGAAGAGAGGGAGAGAGGGAGAGGGGGGAGGAGTAGGAGGCAGCGAGCAAAACTTGGGCATTTGTGTATCTGTTGACCTCACTGAGTTGTATATGTTACAGGCATTAAGTGAAACCAGGCATTACGCGTAATGCCTGACATTTTCAGCAGGCATTACGCGTAATGCCTGACATTTTCAGGCATTACGCGTAATGCCTGTGACCACTAGGCATTACACGTAATGCCTAAAAATACCAGGTATTACGTGTAATGCCTGAAAATCATTGTCAGGCATTACACGTAATGCCTGAAACCTGTTTAACAAATCTTCCTTATGAGAAAAAAAACCCGTTTACACAGTGTTTCTCAAGCGAACATTGATAATAATTTGATATCGTAGCTTTCAACAGCCCGGTATGTGAGATAACACAACGCAATTTTCTTATTAGCTGTTTTTGTTCCAGCAAGAACGATACAGTCAGTGTACTAAGCCTTTTTTGTTACCTCCCTTTGACATTATAATTATGTGTCAATTACTCTATCAGAGACAGCATTGGAGATAACCCGGTTTCAGTATTGTTTCACGATAGACGTAGAGCTGAATACCAACACTCAAATCTGTTTTTGGCAAACACCACACATCACTTACTTTTCCAAGAGATGATACTCATGACGTGACTTTGTCGTTTTCTGGAAGGCAGCTTTTACTTCTTCGATTGTTCTGAAGTACACAGCTTTCGGGGGCAACTTTCTGTCGTCCTTTTCATAATGTTCAAACAAACGTCGAGTAAACAATTGTTCTTTTTCATTATCCTCCATGGTGACGAATAAGCAACTGGTGAAAACTCGACTGGAAATATTGGACCTCGGCTTTCCATTGTGACATGCACTCACACTTACGTGAAATTCAAACTGTGGTGAACACTATGTCAGAAATACATTATTTTGCATTGCGAACCATCACTCATAATCACAAAATAAAATGTGCATTCATTTCAAAGCTCACTTGATTGAATGTCAGTTACTATATTCACACCATGACATTTTGTCAACAATTTGTCCTTAAAAAATGTTCTCACCGCCATCCAAGAGGTAATGTTCTAATGTGTCTTGCCTGAATTGAATTGCTTCAGGCAATAAGCGTAATTTTGAGAGTCAAATTTCAGGCATTACGTGTAATGCCTGGTATTTTTAGGTCACAGGCACAGGCATTACGCGTAATGCCTGGTTTGAGAAGGTTGAGAAACAAAAGAACAGAAGAACGAAAAGTGAAATGAGAGTGACATAAAGACTTACCTCGTGAAAGCCGCGCGAACGCCAATCTACTTATTGACCTTGGACGAATGAGCCGAAAAGACGAGACGGAGATGACCTCGACCAGTGTCTTGGTCGTGTCGAGAAAAGCAGGAAAGGCGGTCTTCAATGGGAACAAACCGACAGGAAATGACGCATCGGACCATAATCAGGAGGGGGGGAGGGGGGGAGAGAATCGCTGTATAGTGTCCAGTTAGGTAACAACGCTATTGCTTTAGACATTCATAAACGACGATAGCAAGAATGATCATGCACATGAATTTTATGCACACCAACAATGAAAATATTGGCTGAACTCAAATTGTCTGAAAAAAACACCCCTTTCCTGTTCAAGTCACAGGTGCAAGTGGCGCGCAAAATGTATCAAAGACACGAACGCTTTCCTTAATAAGAAATGCTCTGGTCTTGCGTGTAATGACTGTCTTCACGTTATCGATTGAATAAGGTTGGTTTTTGTATTTAGTCAAGTTTTGACTAAATATTTTAACATCGAGGGAGAATCGAGACGAGGGTCGTGGTGTATGTGTGTGTGTGTGTGCGTGTGTGTGTGTGTGTAGAGCGATTCAGACTAAACTACTGGACCGATCTTTATGAAATTTGACATGAGAGTTCCTGGGTATGAAATCCCCGAACGTTTTTTTCATTTTTTGGATAAATGTCTTTGATGACGTCATATCCGGCTTTTCGTGAAAGTTGAGGCGGCACTGTCACGCCCTCATTTTTCAACCAAATTGGTTGAAATTTTGGTCAAGTACTCTTCGACGAAGCCCGGGGTTCG
Source organism: Littorina saxatilis (assembly GCF_037325665.1). NCBI lineage: Eukaryota > Metazoa > Mollusca > Gastropoda > Littorinimorpha > Littorinidae > Littorina > Littorina saxatilis. The sequence goes on from NC_090246.1 coordinate 78,408,677, forward strand.
GTATTGCATTTCAGCTTGGTGGCTTAAAAATTAATTAATGACTTTGGTCATTAAAAATCTGAAAATTGTAAAAAAAAATAAAAATTTATAAAACGATCCCAATTTACGTTTACCTTATTCTCCATCATTTGCTGATTCCAAAAACATATAAATATGTTATATTCGGATTAAAAACAAGCTCTGAAAATTAAATATATAAAAATTATTATCATTTTTTTTCGAAATCAATTTAAAAACACTTTCATCTTATTCCTTGTCGGTTCCTGATTCCAAAAATATATAGATATGATATGTTTGGATTAAAAACACGCTCAGAAAGTTAAAACGAAGAGAGGTACAGAAAAGCGTGCTATCCTTCTCAGCGCAACGAATACCCCGCTCTTCTTGTCAATTCCACGTGCACTGCCTTTGCCACGGGCGGTGGAGTGACGATGCTACGAGTATACGGTCTTGCTGCGTTGCGTTGCGTTCAGTTTCATTCTGTGAGTTCGACAGCTACTTGACTAAATATTGTATTTTCGCCTTACGCGACTTGTTGTATTCTAGTATACATAAAGCGGAAACGACAACAGGGTGATTCAGAAACTTAGTAGTCCAGTAACAAAACCGTGGCTTTAACAAAATTAATTCATCAACAAATTCCCATTGTACACACACGGCACCCAGGCTGCTCATTTTGGGTATGTGACCATGTGGAGGAGAGATGGTCTTATTCCATGTAAAACCCTGGCCCGAGACAGGAAAAGGCGAAGAGGACAAACAAGCGAGAAAAAATGAAAAGGTACACAAAAAGACTGTGATTAATCAACGACAAGACGTAAAGAAAGGTTAAAAACAAAAGAGGTAAAAAAAACAGCGACAACCGAGACCAAAATAAAAGGAAAAACTTTGGGCAGTATATAACCCGCAATCCTTTGATAACAGGCTTAGTCTAGCTGCAGAACAAAACAAGTCGCGTAAGGCGAAAATACAATATTTAGTCAAGTAGCTGTCGAACTCACAGAATGAAACGCAATGCCATTTTACTCGTAGCATCGTCAGGCCACCGCTCATGACAAAGGCAGTGAAATTGACAAGAAGAGCGGGGTAGTAGTTGCGCTAAGAAGGATAGCACGCTTTTCTGTACCTCTCTTTGTTTTAACTTTCTGAGCGTGTTTTTAATCCAAACATATCATATCTATATGTTTTTGGAATCAGGAACCGACAAGGAATAAGATGAAAGTGTTTTTAAATTGATTTGGACAATTTAATTTTGATAATAATTTTTATATATTTAATTTTCAGAGCTTGTTTTTAATCCGAATATAACATATTTATATGTTTTTGGAATCAGCAAATGATGGAGAATAAGATAAACGTAAATTTGGATCGTTTTATAAATTTTTATTTTTTTTTACAATTTTCAGATTTTTAATGACCAAAGTCATTAATTAATTTTTAAGCCACCAAGCTGAAATGCAATACCGAACCCCGGGCTTCGTCGAAGATTACTTGACCAAAATTTCAACCAATTTGGTTGAAAAATGAGGGCGTGACAGTGCCGCCTCAACTTTCACGAAAAGCCGGATATGACGTCATCAAAGACATTTATCAAAAAAATGAAAAAAACGTTCGGGGATTTCATACCCAGGAACTCTCATGTCAAATTTCATAAAGATCGGTCCAGTAGTTTAGTCTGAATCGCTCTACACACACACACACACACACACACACACACAGACACACGCACATACACCACGACCCTCGTTTCGATTCCCCCTCGATGTTAAAATATTTAGTCAAAACTTGACTAAATATAACAAGTCGCGTTAGGCGAAAATACAATATTTAGTCAAGTAGCTGTCGAACTCACAGAATGAAACGCAATGCCATTTTACTCGTAGCATCGTCAGGCCACCGCTCATGACAAAGGCAGTGAAATTGACAAGAAGAGCGGGGTAGTAGTTGCGCTAAGAAGGATAGCACGCTTTTCTGTACCTCTCTTTGTTTTAACTTTCTGAGCGTGTTTTTAATCCAAACATATCATATCTATATGTTTTTGGAATCAGAAACCGACAAGGAATAAGATGAAAGTGTTTTTAAATTGATTTGGACAATTTAATTTTGATAATAATTTTTATATATTTAATTTTCAGAGCTTGTTTTTAATCCGAATATAACATATTTATATGTTTTTGGAATCAGCAAATGATGGAGAATAAGATAAACGTAAATTTGGATCGTTTTATAAATTTTTATTTTTTTTTACAATTTTCAGATTTTTAATGACCAAAGTCATTAATTAATTTTTAAGCCACCAAGCTGAAATGCAATACCGAACCCCGGGCTTCGTCGAAGATTACTTGACCAAAATTTCAACCAATTTGGTTGAAAAATGAGGGCGTGACAGTGCCGCCTCAACTTTCACGAAAAGCCGGATATGACGTCATCAAAGACATTTATCAAAAAAATGAAAAAAACGTTCGGGGATTTCATACCCAGGAACTCTCATGTCAAATTTCATAAAGATCGGTCCAGTAGTTTAGTCTGAATCGCTCTACACACACACACACACACACACACACACACACACACACACACAGACACACGCACATACACCACGACCCTCGTTTCGATTCCCCCTCGATGTTAAAATATTTAGTCAAAACTTGACTATATATAAAAACAAGTCGCGTAAGGCGAATATACAACATTTAGTCAAGTAGCTGTCGAACTCACAGAATGAAACTGAACGCAATGCAACGCAGCAAGACCGTATACTCGTAGCATCGTCAGTCCACCGCTCATGGCAAAGGCAGTGAAATTGACAAGAAGAGCGGGGTAGTAGTTGCGCTGAGAAGGATAGTTCAGCAAATGATGGAGAATAAGATGAATTTGGATCGTTTTATAAAAAAATAATTTTAATTACAATTTTCAGATTTTTAATGACCAAAGTCATTAATTAATTTTTAAGCCACAAAGCTGAAATGCAATACCGAACCCCGGGCTTCGTCGAAGATTACTTGACCAAAATTTGAACCAATTTGGTTGAAAAATGAGGGCGTGACAGTGCCGCCTCAACTTTCACGAAAAGCCGGATATGACGTCATCAAAGACATTTATCAAAAAAATGAAAAAAAAAAGTCTGAGGATATCATACCCAGGAACTCTCATGTCAAATTTCATAAAGATCGGTCCAGTAGTTTAGTCTGAATCGCTCTACACACACACACAGACAAACAGACAGACAGACAGACACACACACACACATACACCACGACCCTCATCTCGATTCCCCCCTCTACGTTAAAACATTTAGTCAAAACTTGACTAAATGTAAAAAGAAGAAGTCGCGTAAGGCGAAATTACTACATTTAGTCAAGCTGTGGAACTCACAGAATGAAACTGAACGCACTGCATTTTTTCACAATGACCGTAGTCCGTAGAAGGCAGTGAAAGTGACGAGCCTGTTTAGTGCGGTAGCGGTTGCGCTGTGCTGCATAGCACGCTTTTCTGTACCTCTCTTCGTTTTAACTTTCTGAGCGTGTTTTTAATCCAAACATATCATATCTATATGTTTTTGGAATCAGGAACGGACAAGAAATAAGATGAAATTTTATTTTAATCATAATTTTTATATTTTTAATTTTCAGAGCTTGTTTTTAATCCGAATATAACATATTTATATGTTTTTGGAATCAGAAAATGATGAAAAATAAGATGAACGTAATTTTGGATCATTTTATAAAAAAAAAAATTAATTACAATTTTCAGATGACCAAAGTCATTAACTAATTTTTAAGCCTCCAAGCTAAAATGCAAAGTCCGGCCTTCGTCGAAGATTGCTTGGCCAAAATTTTAATCAATTTTATTAAAAAAATGAGGGTGTGACAGTGCTGCCTCAACTTTTACAAAAAGCCGGATATGACGTCATCAAAGACATTTATCCAAAAAATGAAAAAACTATCTGGGGATATCATACCCAGAAACTCTCATGTAAAATTTCATAAATATCGGTCCAGTAGTTTAGTCCTGAATCGCTCTACACACACACACACACACACACAAGCACAGACAGACAGACAGACAGACAGACACACACATACACACACACACACACACACACACACACACACACACACATATATATATACACCACCACCCTCGTCTCGATTCCCCCTCTATGTTAAAACATTTAGTCAAAACTTGACTAAATGTAAAAAAAGGTTATAGTTGGTCATTTTGGTCATTTCGCATTCTGCCAACTTGGAAGGAGTCAAGCCAATAACTGGAGATACGTTTTTATCTTTGCATCATCATTATTGTTTGTCCGTTGAAGATCTCATTCGTCTACTCTAAAGACAGTTAGATCGAGGTTCTGGTGAATATTATAAGATGTTTGATGGGTTGTTGACAGACCAGCTTTTTTGTCGGTCCGAGGGGGAGCATATCGTCTTTTGTTTCATATTTATTGACCAAGGCTGAAGGCGAAGGCCGCGGTCAATAAATATGAAACAAAAGTCGATATGCCCCCCGAGGACCGACAAAAAAGCTGGTCTGTCAACAAACCACCAATGTTGGGATGAATATGTCAGGTTTGAGGATGCACAGTTCTGTAGGTTCATCTCGGTATTCCACCCCCTCGGCTTTCTCTTGTAAATATTAAGCTGAGTGATCGAATGTGGAAGCTACGTTTGGTCAAAGGTCACAAGATTTGCGTCGTGCAGCGAAAAAAAAAATCGCAATCTTGTTTCCGACTCAGTACCTCTTTGTTTTTCATTAGACCTGTCATTCTGCTTGCTCGGCTTTGTTAGATGTTTGCATATCTTGTTGCTATTTTCTTTGCTTTTATTATTTGTTTCTTATTTGTGCTTCGTTTATCGATACAACGTCTTGTGCACGGGTCAAAATGTGTGTGTCAGGGGTCGTTTTACTTGAACGTCTGTGTATCGAAACACAGATACACGCACTCCATGACTCTGTAAGAAGACAAAACATATCGCTAGGTTTCATTTGTTTTTGATGAATGTATGACCTTTCATGAAGTAGTTTTGTTTTTTGTTTACTTTTTCCAGTTTGCCAGTTCGTTTTTGGAACTTTGCAAAGCATTGTCGTGTCGTCTGTTTAGGCCTGGGGAAACACCAATGAAAAGAGCCGAAGAATCCCCGAGCGTTTCTATTGGGTTTGCTTTTGATTATCCATGTATAACCTGCTTCCTGCAACTATGGTAACCGGGGATTTATTGCCTGGGGAACATGAGATTTATTTCCCAGGTGCTTGTGAATGAAAACTCGTGAAAATGATGACAATTTGTTTTGTCAATAGACGTTACATTACGTACCATTTTGATTTTAGATTCGAGGTTTTTTAACTTTACCAGTAAATCTGTTTCGGATTACAGTTGCAGAAGAAAAAAACAACAACATTAGACAGTGTTCACGCAATAATCAGAAAAAGAAAAGGAAGAGAAAGCCAGCACAGCACGTTAAATGCAGCTTACCAACAGCTTTAAAAATACGGCTTACCAACAGCTTTTAAACCGCCCTGATATGGCCCTTCGTGGTCGGCTGGGCGTTAAGCAAACAAACAAACAGCTTTTAAAATACAGCTTGCAAAAATGCTTCACAAATGCATCTTACCAAAATCCTCCAATTACAGCTTACCACAAGTTTTCGAATAAATCGTCTGTTGCTCATAAACATCAAACTGTTCCGGTTATCGTGTTTTCCGCGTGGCGATAGACAGGCCTATCATTTTTTCTATATTTTCAAATTAGTTTTTTTGTACTTTATTTTAGGCTTGGGTGGGGGGAGGGGGGGGGGTTCCGGAAACCCGGGTTCCGGAAATCCCAAAAGTCTAGCACTTAACCGTTTGAGAATTCTTCGTTTGATTTTCAAAAGCAGTTTTATTTGCACGAGGAATACCCTGAAACAAAAGTATGGACTGTCTGGAAAACGGCCAAACGCGTTACAAAAGAAAGCCCACTCGTGCAAAAGACAAACACATTTAAAATACTGCACGTGGCAGATCAGCATTTAAAAAAAGCCAAAGCTGTATCGTTTTTGATAGCCCACTTCCCCGACAAAAGAGCTACACGTTGCACACACCATTTGACCCATTCACCCGGTTTGCTTGACATACATCTTTTTTAACTTTTAAAACTTCGAACTGTATATACTGACTTCGTTTTGATGATAAAAGAATTCTTTGGTGTTTTAACAATGTTTGTGAAACAAGCTGTCAACTCATCATTTAGATTTTAAAACTTAGGTCTAGGGCCAAAATGAGGCTTCCGATTTGTTTTAATGTAGTTCCTTTCTAACTGCACAAAATAAATTCTTTGAAAATTTCTCACTCTCAACGGAAAGAAGCGAGGATGTTCCTGTTCAGTGAGAGTTCAAATGGAAGTATGTTTGTACTCTGTGTAAAGGCTCGGGGAGCTCAGTGAACAGACACTGATGGTTTACGGAAGACGGAGGGTGGCTTTAATGCAAACATTCTAATAAAATAAAAAGTACAGGCAGTCAAAATAAAAAAGTAAGTCTGATAAAACTTAACGAGAACTATTCTTTGTCGAAAATCTCCCACAAAAGAACGAAAAAAGAGGGTGGGGAATCTGTAACAGAGATATTAACTGAGTGTTGCGTTTAAACCTTATCTGGGGATCAGTCATTATTGTTTATCTCCGTCATCCGCTTAGTGTGAATGATTTCCCTCGATTCTTTTGACAGGTTTTTTTGTGGGGGGAAAGGCAGATTTTATCGATTCTTCATCACTTTGAGGTTTCGCCTTGTCGTCTTCAGCCTCGAAGGAACCTGCCCAAAAATACAAGAATACAAGAAACAAAAACTTTTCTCAAATCGCCTACGCGGCTTGTGAGTTCAAGTGTAATGATTGGACCATACTCACATGTGGGTCTTCCTTGCGGTGTCTATTTGACTCTGTCTCTGTGTGTCTTTCTGTTTGCATGTTTGTCTATGTGTCTTTCTGAGTATGTAGGCATGTTGAGTCTGAGTGTTCGCGATTTTAAACATCCCTCCATTTTGACACGTACCAAACATTAATACTTTGACTGCTTCCTTTGAAGAGTTGGAATTTGTACATATGTTTAAGAATAAATTGTGCAGATGTTCATTATTGTCCGTTAAGAAATAAGTTCATCAATAAATTCCCACTCTGCACAGACTGCATCCAGACTGTTGATTTGTAGTATGTGTCTAAGTAGAGAGATGTAATCGCATCTAAAGGCCAGTCAAAAATATTCTCGCACTACGCCTACGGCCGACGACAACTGTGATAAAGACAAGCATCGGAAATTACTTGTTTTACACCTCCCAAGCGCATTAGACCCTATTCGTAAAACCAACAGAACACCACGGCACATGAAAGTATAACAATTTGGAACGAAAAACAACTCCACACTAGTCGGCCTTGGCTGAGGAGCACGGAGCGAATGTGGGCGCCACCCAACCGGGTTAGAACAAACCCCGGGATCTCATTCGTTGAAATCACAACAAATCTCAATTTCAATCGATCCAACGCTGCGTCTGGCTCCCACCCAGTTGATAACTTTCTCATGTACCTCGACCCAGGTCCGCACCGCGCAGTCCAAACATGAGCTTAGAGAGGTAATACTAATAGAGGCTTAGCCTGGCCAGATCAAGACCCAGTGAAGAACTCCCACGACCTTCTTTTTTCGCCCCTTAATACGGGAAGGGGCGCGGCTGGGTCGATTCACACCAAGATAAAGACCTTGGGTGAGATTTTCCCTATTAGCTGTGGCGGGGGGAGAAAAGTGTGTGTGTGTGTGTGTGTGTGTGTGTGTGTGTGTATGCGTGTGTGTGTGTGGGTGTGTGTGTGTGTGTGTGTGTGTGCGTGTGTGTGTGTGTATGTGTGTGTGTGTGTGAGTGTGTGTGTGTGTGTGTATGTGTGCGATGGAGTGTGTGTGTGATGGGGAGGATTGGTCTCAATAGTCTGTGGGGAAAATCAGAAGGAGTGTAGTGGGATGGTTTGCAGGTATTGACAATAGGATGGGGAGGAAATTGGAATGGTGAGGAAGGTGCGGTGGGATCTTCATGTAGATTTCAGAGAATTTCAATTTAGAGTCTGGGGGAAGGGTGTGAAGGGTTGGGGGCGTTGGTGGGGGTGGGGTTGTTAGATTCTCGAATATCTAAAGTAATGAGTGGGTGTGTATAAAACGTAGTCAGTAGTGTTGGGGATACATTTTATTGCCTCTTGTTGTTGCTTTAAAGCTGGTTATTTGTTTTTTGGTTGTTTCTTTTGGTTTTGTTTTGTTGTTGTTCTTGGTTCTATTTTTATTTGTACAGTTTTACATTCATGTCACCCAAAGAATTGCTGAACTAAATCAATCAATGATTCCTTGACTTGACTGGACTTGATTCTCTTTGCTTCGATGGTGGTTGTGATGAAGAGGGTGGGTTTCTAGAGACTAGGCAAGGGGCTCGTGGTCTGGGTTCACAAAGACGGCGGAAACAGTGACATAGACGGTGGTAAAGGCGTTAGACGCTCTTGCATTTAACGTCTACACTGGATCAATGTTTCCTTTGCAAATTCGATTAGGAGGGAAGAAATAAGCTCAAGATCTGTCATGACACTCATTTTTGCTTTTATTCTTTCTTTTCCACTTCTTCTTCTTCTTCTTCTTCTTCTTCTTTTTCAGCGTCCGTGGGCTGCAACTCCCGCGTGGGCACGGGTTTTTCGTGTATAGGGGTTTTCCTCCTTGCCGTTTAAGCAGTCATACGTGTGTTTCTGTGTGTGTGTGTGTGTGTGTGTGTGTGTGTGTGTTACAGACAAAGACAGACAGACACAGGCAGATAAATATCGAAACCGAAAGCGAAAGTGCACAAAGTTACAGAACTTACACAAATGAGAGTGTCCGTTCAAACTGACATTACAACATGTCAGGTGTGTCGCGCTCTGAACGAGGCTAAAATGTCCGTTCAATGCCCATTGTCTTTCACAATACACACGATTTCAGGTTCGATCGCGAAACGTGTGTTAACCGAGGTAGAGAGAGGGAGAGAGTCTCGGAGAGAGACTCGGAGAGTCGGAGAGAGAGAGAGAGAGAGAGAGAGAGAGAGAGAGAGAGAGAGAGACATAGAGAGACATAGAGAGAGACAGAGACAGAAACAGAGAATAAAAGAGAGAAAACTGAACTGAACTGAATTTTATTTGACAAGTATTAAGATTTAAGGCTGGAACTTTTTATAAAGATCTGTCCTTGAAACGAACAACAACAAAACAAATCACAACACACTATCAAACTATAGTAAAACAGAAATGTTACAGACGTCAAAATTAAAAAGCAAATGCAACCTTATACATTAACGCTTCAGATAGTGAATTCAGTGTTGTTTCCAGTCTAAGAGAACAAGAGGTCAGTTGGACATTGATTTCCGCTTGGTAGGAAATGTGATGGTCAGAAGACCTTCTACATGTCTTTTGGTTTGTTTGTTTGCTTAACGCCCAGCCGACCACGAAGGGCCATATCAGGGCGGTGCTGCTTTGACATTTAAGGTGCGCCACACACAAGACAGAAGTCGCAGCACAGGCTTCATGTCTCACCCAGTCACATTATTCTGACACCGGACCAACCAGTCCTAGCACTAACCCCATAATGCCAGACGCCAGGCGGAGCAGCCACTAGATTGCCAATTTTAAAGTCTTAGGTATGACCCGGCCGGGGTTCGAACCCACGACCTCCCGATCACGGGGCGAACGCCTTACCACTAGGCCAACCGTGCCGGTTTTCTACATGTCAAAACTGTCGGATGTTCGACCGGCCTGGGGTCAAACCAATTCGTCAGATCAAAAAGGTATGCGTCAATGACCGAAGACCGAGGTCCGGGAACAACACTGGATGATGATGATTGATGATGATGATTGATGGTGATTGATGATGATGATTGATGATGATTGATGATGATGATGATTGATGATGATTGATGATGATGATGATGATGATGATGATGATGATGATGATGATGATGATGATGATGAAGAAGAGAGAGAGAGAGACAGGGAGATGCAAGACAAGGCAATATCCGTAACATCCAGCCCTCACTTAAATCGTGCAATAACAGACAGACAGACACACACAAACACACACACACACACACACACACAGACACACACAAAGACACAGAGAGATACAATCAGAGAAAAAGAGAGGGGCTGAGAGAGAGAGAGAGAGAGCGAGGGGGTGCTGGCAGAGAGAAAGACTGCGAGACAGAGAAAGCAAGAGAGAGAGAGAGAGAGAGAGAGAGAGAGAGAGAGAGAGAGAGAGAGAGAGAGAGAGAGAGAGAGAGAGAGAGAGAGAGAGAGAGATGGGGGAGGGTGGTGCTGACAGAGAGAAAGACTGCGAGACAGAGAAAGAGAGGGAGAGAGCGAGAGAGAGAGACAGAGAGAAAGAGGGAGAGAGAGAGAGCGAGAGAAAGAGGGAGAGAGAGAGAGCGAGAGAGAGATGTTAGTAGCCGTGTCAAAACTGTAGCACAAATCCTACCAAAAGTCACTGCACGAAGAGAGCTTTTACTCCAAAGTTAAAAAGTTACTGAAGTCTCGGAATGCCTGCACTCTTAGTGTCAGACTGTTGACTTCTCAAAGGCCCAGAAGCATCCGCGATAAAAGGACAAGTTCATTCTGAGCACGTCATCGGAAGGAAAAAAGTCTGCGGTGAAATGTAAAGTCCACTGAGGACATCCGACCTACCGAAGTTAAAGGCACAGTCCTTCCCGCGAAGATAGGTCTGCTCGCCATGTCAATTTTACCCAGACTTCATCATGGAAGAAGACACCTCCCCCCTCCACTTTGGCAGATACCAAAAATTAACATCCAGACTGCTTCTTGTTCAGAATGGGAATTGCCCTGCAGTCCGGACTGACGATCTAACAGCGAACGACAAGAAGAAGAAGAAGAATGGGAATTGCCCTGCAGTCCGGACTGACGATCTAACAGCGAACGACAAGAAGAAGAAGAAGAATGGGAATTGCCCTGCAGTCCGGACTGACGATCTAACAGCGATAGACAAGAAGAAGAAGAAGAATGGGAATTGCCCTGCAGTCAGGACTGACGATCTAACAGCGAACGACAAGAAGAAGAATGGGAATTGCCCTGCAGTCCGGACTGACGATCTAACAGCGAACGACAAGAAGAAGAAGAAGAATGGGAATTGCCCTGCAGTCAGGACTGACGATCTAACAGCGAACGACAAGAAGAAGAATGGGAATTGCCCTGCAGTCCGGACTGACGATCTAACAGCGAACGACAAGAAGAAGAAGAAGAAGAATGGGAATTGCCCTGCAGTCCGGACTGACGATCTAACAGCGAACGACAAGAAGAAGAAGAAGAATGGGAATTGCCCTGCAGTCCGGACTGACGATCTAACAGCGAACGACAAGAAGAAGAAGAAGAATGGGAATTGCCCTGCAGTCAGGACTGACGATCTAACAGCGAACGACAAGAAGAAGAAGAAGAAGAATGGGAATTGCCCTGCAGTCCGGACTGACGATCTAACAGCGAACGACAAGAAGAAGAAGAAGAATGGGAATTGCCCTGCAGTCCGGACTGACGATCTAACAGCGAACGACAAGAAGAAGAAGAAGAATGGGAATTGCCCTGCAATCAGGACTGACGATCTAACAGCGAACGACAAGAAGCAGAAGAAGAATGGGAATGGAACATTTTTGATAAATTGATGTTGTAGATTGACTCTGGCTTCCGTTAAGAAATCAATTTATTAAAAACTTCCCATTCTGCACATAAAGCACCAAGGTTGGTTATTTTTGGCATGTCTCGAAGTGGAGGGATGGTCTTCTTCTTCTTCTTCTTCTTCTTCTTCTTCTTCTTCTTCTTCTTCTTCTTCTTCGCTGATGGGGGCTGAAACTCCCACGTTCACTCATGTTTTTGCACGAGTTGGTTTTTAACTTGTAGGACTGTTTTTATCCCGCCATCCAGGCAGCCACACGCCGCTTTCGGGGGAAGCATGCTGGGTATTTTCGTGTTTCTATAACCCAACGAACTCTGACATGGATTACAGGATATTTTCCGTGCGCACTTGGTCTTGTGCTTGCATATATCCACTGAGGGATGGTCTTTCTTCTTCTCTTGTCGTTCGCTTCTTCTGTCGACATTTCATTTTGCGTTTTTGCGTGGATCTGAGGTTGGTTAAGGTGCGCCTGTTGGCCCAGATCCTCCGACTTCAGCCAGGGCTAGAGCTATTAATGCGGCTCTTACCCGCATGGTGTAACCGTCATAGGACACGTAGGGCATTTATAGGGTAGTCAGTGCCATCTGCCAACCCACCCCGTCCTGGTAGAGACACCGCTAGTTGGTCCGGGACTGCTTATTCTATATTCGCAGCTGGCCCCCATATCTGGGGGCCGTTCCCCTATCCGCCACCTGGGGACCCGCCGGGTTGAGGATAGTCGCCCCCTACTGAATTGGAAGTAGTCTGTTCCCGGGAGGGATGGTCTTACACTATGTAAAACACACACACACACCGGGCAGATCTGAGACAGCGAGCAGAACTGTTTTACGGGAAGGACTGAGCCTTTAAGTCCACCTGGGACATCTGATCTACTGAACCTAATGTGTCACATAGTCAATGTCTCTACAGGACCACCGTCAGCCGTGGTGTGCTTGTAAGCTCTGCGGTGCTTTCGTGGATGGAAGTAGGCATTGTAGTCGCCAAAAATATGGAATTTGCATTCATGTTTATCTTCGTTGTACATGAATACTGAATGATAATGTTTGATGTTGTTCCATGTTATGTTGTTTGTTGTTTGATGCTGCGATATATATATATACACCACACACGAACTTATCGCCTTAGATAATAACGTTTTTTATGTCTATATAGCGAACATATGAGCCATTGGAAATTGACTTTATTTATGCCAAGAGACTCTGTTTTTTGTTTTTTTTAAGTCGGCAATATTGTAAACGATGGTTAAAGCCGTGCATTGATCTTGCATTTCCCTGTAAATCCGAATGCCGAACAAACAAAGTTTTACCTTCTTATACTGTACCCGTCATTTGAAATTTTCTTCTGATTTTTTGTCTCGAACATCCGCGTATGAAACGCACGGTCTGTTTTACCCATTCCGTTAATGCAATGATGTTATTTACAAAGAGTGTGTCTTAAAAGAAAAAAGTGCTCGTTTAAAGGTGTTAATTATAATTGTCACTGTTTCAACATGACTTCATAAAATAGCAATTTTCGAGAGATTTTTACCTTCCAACTTCTAACACCTATAAATAATAATGGACATTTGCTATAGCGCATAATCATATATATGCTCAATGCGCTTTACAATAACTAGAATTAACATAACTAATAATAAAACCATACACAATGAACAAGATCCACAATCTACATAACATAGCATACTCAGCATACTCCATGCAAGCAAAGCCAAGCAAACAGGGTAAAGACAAAACAAAGTCATGCAAGCAAAGCCATACAAGCAAAATTAATACCGAACTCCATGCAAACAATACTCAAGACTCAAAAAACATGACAACGCAACGGAATGAGAAAAAGCCATATATATACATACAAATCAACAACATGGATACACGTGAAAACAGCGTTCAAGCAGCAGCTTATGATAGTCACCGAGATGCAGTCCACGGAGGGGGGGGGAGGGGGGGGGTATCATGTGTATGCAAGTGAAAAAAAGATGCGTTTTCAGGCCTGTGCGGAAAGAGCCAGAGGAGGCAGAGTGACGAAGAGTGACAGGGAGAGAGTTCCAGACGAGAGGAGCAGAAACAGAAAAAGAGCGCTCACCAAAAGATTTAGTGTTGACTCTCGGAGTGGAAAGGATAGAGGTGTCTGCTGAGGAGCGGAGTGTCCTGTCCGGTGTGTATGTCTGAGTCATGTCTGTGAGGTATGCGGGTCCTGTCTGTGTGAGTGCACCATAGGATAGGCATGCGATTTTATACTTGATTCGTGACTCTATTGGAAGCCAGTGCAGTGCTTGGAGATGAGGGGAAATGTGTTCGGACTTGCGGACTCTGAGGACCAGGCGTGCAGCATTGTTCTGCAATTTCTGTAACCTGTTTAAGAGGTACTGGGGGCAGCCATACAGCAGTGCGTTACAATAGTCCAGTCTGGAAAGAATGAATGCAGAGACTAGAGTCAGAGCTGCTTCTTCAGAAAGGTAATGGCGTATCGAGCCAATACGGCGGAGCTCAAAGTTGACGGCACGAGTGATGTTTTGTACCTGTGCGTGCATAGTTAGGTGGGAGTCTATAGTGTGACACACAAGTTCTTCACTGAAACCGAGAAGGGGACAACTGCATTGCCTATTGTGATGGACTCTGGGAGCTGGATGGAGGTAGACATGCGTGGAGAGGAGGCAGCCATGACTTCCGTTTTCTCATCATTTAATTTTAGCTTGTTAAATGTCATCCAGGATTTAACGTCCAGGATGCATTCTTGCATTGAGTGCATCAGAGTGTCGAAACTCTTGGGATCAGCAGACTTCTGAAGTTGCGTATCATTTGCATAAGAATGATGGAGAACTGAGTGTGAGGCCATGATGTCAGCGAGGGGTGTGGTGTATAACACAAACAATACCGGCCCTAGGACCGAACCCTGAGGCACGCCGTAGCGTAGCAGAGCAGGATCAGAGGTGCTATTGTTTACGGAGACAGTATGGGTACGGTTGGACAAGTAGGAGGAGAACCAGAGAAGGACAGAATCACTAACGCCAAAAACGTGTTCTAAACGGCTGATGAGGAGACCATGATCAATGGTATCGAACGCTGCCGACAAGTCGAGCAGCGTCAGGATGGCAACTTTTCCTTTGTCTAAAGCGAGTAAGAGGTCATTTACAATTTTCACTAAAGCTGTTTCCGTACTGTGCCCAGACCGATACGCAGACTGCAGAGGGTTGAACAGATTGTTGGATGTGAGGTGAGCAGAAAGCTGAGACAGAACTACCTTTTCTATTATTTTAGAAACGAAAGACAGGTTACTGACAGGCCGAAAGTTTTTCAACTCATTGTGGTCCAGTGTAGATTTCTTCAACAGTGGGGTAACAAGAGCGGTTTTGTGGACATCCGGGAAAGATCCAGAAGCGAGGGAGTCATTCACAATCTTTGTAATGGTGGGGAGCACCACATCTAGACACTCAAAGAGCAAGGGGGTTGGGATCGGGTCAAGGTCACACGTTTTAGGGGCAGAGCTAGTCAAGATCTTCCAGATGTTCAGCGTGAAACAAAGATGCCAGCAATGCTTTTAAACCACGTTCTTTCCATTTGCCAAACCTAATGCACCCATAATCTCTCCTGTCTCACCATTTAATCTGTCGTGTCTGCTTCCTTCCATTTTCCTCAACTAATCTTCCTGCCGGCGAAATCCGCCTCTAAAATTGAAGAGCTTTCAATCGAAAGTTCTGTCCCATCAGAGGCACCCGTTTGGATCCCGTCATTCTGTTGTTGTTGTCGATTTGTTATTGTGTTGTTGTTGTTGCTTGTGTGTGTGTGTGTGTGTGTGTGTGTGTGTGTGTGTGTGTGTGTGTGTGTGTGTTTCCATTGTCAATTATTTGCTGCAGATCACACTGTAAACATGTGGCCAACTCTCCAAGGTAAGGGTGACCAAACGGTCAATGTGGACCCTGCTTTGAAACAAATCGTAGCAGTGAACTGGTTAGTTCCATATAGACAGATTCCGGAAATAACTCCGTCGGTTTTTTCTTGATTGTGGAAGAGTCGCGCCCCTTGAAAAACAATGAGGCAAATAAGCATATGGCCGCTGATCAATGAAGGGCAGCGGACATGGCGGGGCACTCAAAAGGGAATTCCGAAGAACTTTGGGTTTGTTTGATTTGTTGTTGTTGTTGTTGTTGTTGTTGTTGGTTTTGGGTGGGGTGTTTTTTGTGGGTTTTTTTTTTTGGGGGGGGGGGGGGGAAGAAAAGGGCATCATGTTGATTGGATACTGCATAGCATGCGCCTCGGAGCTCGTTATTCACTGTGACACCAAGATCGCTTGCTTCGACTGATCAGCAACGTTTCTTTGCCTTACTGTTTCCGAGGGGCGCAACTCTTCCGCAGCAAAAATTATCCCCAACAGAAGTATTTCCGAACATGGTCTATTTACGTTTTTTTAATTTATGGATTCCTGTCTATGATGCCTCGGAAAAAATAAGGCAAGTTGTTGTATTCTGACGCATGTGTCGGGACCGATAATGTTTTGAGCTTCAATTCGTCATTTGTATGCTTGTGCTGAACAAGACAGTCTTATTCGAGGTTAATTGGGTTCATGTTCGAAACCATCGATTTTTTAATTATTTTCAGTGTCAGGGGCGGATCCAGGGGGGAGTTTCCGGGGTTTCCGGAAACCCCCCTAGCCTAAAAAAATAAAAATAAATAAGAGAAACAAAGAAGAAATAAATAAATTTGAAATTAAAGAAAAAATGATGGCTCAGATTGCACCAGATTGCTCCATTTTCCTTGATTTTTATCAAATTTGTCCCGGGGGGGCATGCCCCCGGACCCCCCTAGGATCCGGCCTCTGTCTTTTAAGTGACGGTTTTTGAAAGTAGTTGGCTAATTTGTTAGCTCAGGTTGCACCGAATCGGTCAATTGTCCTAGTTTTGATCCAAATTTGTCTTCTTAACTTTATTTTTTGGAAGGTGTATCAGAGGAAGTTTCTTTGCTCAGATTGAACCAGATTGCTCCTTTTCCTTGCTTTTATCATCATTTTCCGAGGGAGGGGAGGGGCATGCCCTAGGACCCCCTAGGAGGTTCGAACGCTTCGCGCCCTCAACTAAACGCTTTGCGTTGTCGAATTGTCCCTAAAAGAAATTTGGAAACCCCCCCTTAAAAATGATGTGATCCGCACCTGTTTTGTTGTCGAATTTTTTGACAAAACCGGCACCAGTTGTGTTGCATTTTAAATTTGGTCTTCAATACAAAATAGAGTGCTGGAAGATATTTCACACACCAGTCTCACAACGCTGTACGAGAATAATTATTACTTGTTGTAGACAGACATGTATGCATGTACCTGTCGGTGGCCTGTGGAAATGCTGGTCTCGCGCAGACAGTGGTGACCAAGACGAGACGAGACCTGCCATGCATCAGGAAACGCCGAGACAATGAATCAGCAAACCGCCACAGGGCTTGACACATTCCGAGAACAGGTTGCAGATGGTTTTGCGGGGAGTTTTCCTCTCGCTTTCCTTCTTCTGGCCGCGACATCTGAGGTGATACAGCAGCTGAAAGTGAAGTTATCCCGACGTGTTTCTGAGCCTCAAAAGACAGCCTTGGTGTGTACTGCCGCCTAAGTCGACATCATCATCATCGTCATCGTCGTCGTCGTCGTCGTCGTATTCATCGTCATCGTCATTGTCGTCGTGATCATCATTATTATTGAGCATAGTTCGATTGTCAGCAAGTAAATGCGGAAAATGAAAACCAAAATCTCCCTTTTAGTTTGTTGCGGCAAGCAGAGACATACATTGAATCTATCTATGTCTCTGCTGCAAGTCGTATTTTCTGCACTATGACGATGAATACGACGACGATAATGATGATGATGATGATGATGATGATGATGATGATGATGATGATGATGATGATGATGACGACGATGACGGTGACGGTGATGATGATGATGATGATGTTTGTTGTTGTCGTGGTTTACAATTCTAAGAACAGGACGAATGCTGAAGCGGTGGGGAATGCTAAAATAAATGTAAACCAAAAAAGACATACGGAAAGGGGGGGGGCGGCGGGGGGGGGGGGGCGGGGGGCGGGGTACAGTCTTGAAAAGACAACAGCAACGTTGGATGGTGAGATAAATTCAAGCCAAAGAAGAGTACGCAAAGGTCATCATTCTACGTGTACCAGGAATGAAGCACACGACGGAGAACAGGTGTGCCAGGAGGGGCCGTGAAGCCAGCGTACGTAAGATTGACTAAGGTGAATCGTACCTCCTTTACCGAACATCTTGTAACTCATCATACATCCGCCCAAGATTTTACCTGGGACGAAGGCATCCTTTTACTTAGGTAAAAATTCCAACGGCACACAGAAAGCAGCTAGACTACAAATTTTGATTTTATGTCCGACTAAATATATACTCTTCAAAACAAAAAGTTAAGGATCTGTCTGGAAAATAAATACAATCTTTAAAACTTTGCTTAAAATCAAAACTTGCCTTTTTAGAATTCACAAAAGGGCTGTGAGTGCAGCTCTAGAAACACTTGAGGCAGTTTTATTGTGAAATGCTAAAAGCGTGGAAAGAATCTGCGTCGGGGGGGGGGGGGGGTGGGGGGGGGGGAGGCGAGGCGAGGGACTGATTTTCAATCCTATGAAAACGTCGCAAAACATGCCAGGGCAACATCTTGTGATCCACGTGCCAAAACAGGGTCCTCGCTATTAATTGATAGTGCACTCCATGCAGTTTGAATTTAAACGCGGACACACTGACCAAATTGGATCCTTGATTTTTATTGTTTTAGATTTGTAAGAATTATATATACATTTTCTTGGTCGACCCTTAACTTTTTTGGTAGGGTATATATTATACGCTACAGATGTCTATCTATGAAATTGATTCAGCCGAAAATTTCCCATTCCCATTTCCCATTCTGCACTTACGTCAAGCAGGCAGGTCTGCTGTTTGGTGGAAGTGGAAGGATGCTTGGGATAATATGACAGAACAAGGTTTCTCGAAGTCGTCGAAAAATTAAAGTTATCTTTGATCGAGTCTTTGTTGTTCTTGTTGAGTGTTTCTTCTTCTTCTTCTTTGTTTATGGGCTTGGACTCCCACGTTCACTCATTGTAGGTGACTTAAGAGGAGAAACACACACACACACACACACATATACACACACACTGACACACACACACACACACACACACACACACACACACACTGACACACACATATACATACACACACACACACACACACACACACACACACTCACTAACACAGAGGGCCCCAAAGGGTTTAAAATCGTGATCGTGATTGGCGTTTTTTGACCTTTCTGTGACCGTGATTGCCGAAATTTCCATTTCTGTGATCGTGATGGGACTTTGCCCGTGATTCGTGATGACAAAAAAATCAAGTATCGTGATCGTGATCGTCATTTGTTTTCGTGATCGTGATGGGCATAATTGCAAAGCATTTTATTTTCAACATACATTTTTCACAGCTGTATCACTCTATGATCCTCTATTCGTCAAGGTGTTCGTGATCGTGAAAACAAAAATCAAGGTAACTGTGATCGTGAAAGCTAAAATTTCCCTTCTCGTGATCGTGATGATACCCCCCCTTTGGGGCCTTCCACACACACACACACACACACACACACACACACACACACACACACACACACACACACACACACACACACACACACTAATATAGTATATATTCGGATTCCTTGCGGGCTCATGTGGCGAACATCAGCTATTTTCAGCTCGTAAACTTAACGCTCTGGCGCTCAATGACGCACATTGAGCTACCATCATGTAGATATGGTGAATGTTTATTCAAGTCTCTCACAGGAGACTACAGTTCAAATACTTTTGCTTAAAAGCAAAACAAAAAAACAACACACACACACACACACACACACACACACACACACACACACACACACACACACACACTAATATAGTATATTCGGATTCTTTGCGGGCTCATGTGAGCTTTATTGTAGGTGAATAAATGAGTAAAGCGAAGTTAATACATTTTCTTGAAACAAACGATAACCATTCAGAAAACAATAACTCTCCAGATCAACGTCAGGAGTAAGTTATGCGACGGGGAGTCAAAGCCCCCAGGAATCAGCTGTACTGCTTTCCATAATTCGCCTTGGTTTCTTTTACAGGGTGGTCCCAAAAAAGCGCCCTATTTTCTTTTTGATCTCATTTTTGACTGCGAAAAGAGATTTAGAAAATGTGTTTTCAAAAAAAAAAGCAGAATTATGGGAGATTATGTCTTGCAAATTTGGTAGAAACTGGTCTGTCCTTAGTAGGCGATAATATGCTCTATCCAGGCTCCCCTTCGTTAAAGAACTGCTGCAACACGAGCGTTGAAATTGTCCATGACTCGTCCAATCATGTCAGCTGTCAGCTGGTATGCGCCTGATTTCCCTCTGATGTCGTCCTTCGGAGCTGCCAGGGTCTGGGGATTGTTGCCGTATATCCTGTCCTTGAGGTACTCCCACAGAAAGTAGTCGGGTGGGTTGAGATCAGGAGAGTAAGGTGGCCGTATATCCTGTCCTTGAGGTACTCCCACAGAAAGTAGTCGGGTGGGTTGAGATCAGGAGAGTAAGGTGGCCAAGGGAAGTCAGTGCGTCGTGAAATCACCTTTACTCTACATTCTAAAAACAGAACCATAAAAACAAAAGGTTAATAAAGTTCACTTGCTTGATGAATGACAAAAACTGTACTCTACATTCTAAAACAGAACCATACAAACAAAAGGTAAATAAAGTTCACTTGCATGATGAATGAAAAAAACTGCACTCTACATCCTGAAAACAGAACCATACAAACAAAAGGTACATAAAGTTCAGGAGAAGGTTAAAGGCTGACATAGTCCTATTTAATTAGTTTAATTACTTCCAGGGCTTTTCCCATCGTTGCGGGGATGTATAAATTAAGCTTCCTGCAAAGTTTTAGGTTTGAAGTCCTTACCAATTACGAGAAATAATTAATTCTTTATTGCATTGTTTAGCAACAGTTCTCCAGGACTTGGGCTATTTTCTTCTTCTTCTTCTTCTGCGTTCGTGGGATGAAACTCCCACGTACACTCGTGTTTTTTTGCACGGGTGGAATTTTACGTGTATGACCGTTTTTTACCCCGCCATTTAGGCAGCCATACGCCGTTTTTCGGAGGAAGCATGCTGGGTATTTTCGTGTTTCTATAACCCACCGAACTCTGACATGGATTACAGGATCTTTTTCGTGCGCACTTGGTCTTGTGCTTGCGTGTACACACGGGGGCGTTCGGACGCCGAGGAGAGTCTGCACACAAAGTTGACTCTGAGAAATAAATTTAGACCCTTGACGTCACTTCGACACTATCAACACCACTTTGCAATACTGAAATAATTTTTTCTGTGTTCGAAAGCTACAGCCAATCGTTATTATATCCCCTTAGGTACAGTTTTATAACATTATTGGCACATGTAAACAATATGAATTAATTAATGAACGCTACGAATATGGCAGCCTTTAAAACAAGTCTCGTGAAGCGAAGTTAATGCTAGGTTTATATTATGCCGGGAGGCGGCCACGGCAATCACGTTTCAGGTCACCGTGGACAAAACGGGATGGATGTGGGGCATCGCGGGGGGGGGGGGGGGGGGGCGGGGAGGGGGGCGGGGGGGGGGGGGGGGAATGGTCAAACCTCTCAGGCCGTGGATTGCCGTGGATGCCGTGCCAGATTTTTAAACTGTCAAAAAATTTGCCACGGCAGTCACGATGCGGATGAGAAACCTAGTAGGCCGTAGTAAAACGGGTTGAACGCAACAAAACGTGACAGTACGTAATAGGCCGTACCAAAACTTGGAAGACATTTAACCTGCGCCACACATAAGACAGAAGTCGCAGCACAGGCTTCATGTCTCACCCAGTCACATTATTCTGACACCGGACCAACCAGTCCTAGCACTAACCCCATAATGCCAGACCCCAGGCGGAGCAGCCACTAGATTGCCGATTTTAAAGTCTTATGTATGACCCGGCCGGGGTCCGAACCCACGACATCCCGCTCACTGGGCGGACGCCTTACCACTAGATAGGCCACCGTGTTGCGGTGACCGGGCGGTCATTCTGGGCTAGCCCAGACCTTCCGGTCAAACTGGGCTTTGTCAAAATAGGCTGCTACACCGGCAAGCTAGTTTAGCGCAGTAGTGTCAACCTCTTCACGGGAAAGTGGGCCTTTCTTTATTCTTTTTAACGTTCTGGGCTTGTTTTTAATCCAAATGCAACATATTTACATGGGGTTTTTTAATCAGGAAATGAAAAAGAATAAGATAAAATCATTTTAGGATCGATTACTAACAAATTTAGATTATTTTGATTAGAAATTTGGGATTGTCAATGACCAAACTCATTAATTTATTGTTAAGCTTCCAAGGTGAAATGCAATCCCATAGTCCGGGCTTCGTCGACGATTGCTTGATCTAATTTTCAATCAATTTGATCGAAAAATGAGGGTGTGACAGTTTGTTTGTTTGTTTGTTTATTTGTTGCTTAACGTCCAGCCGACTACGCAGAGCCATATCAGGACGAGGAAGGGGGGGATGAAGGGGGCCACTTGTCAAGCGATTCCTGTTTACAAATGCACTAACCCATTACTTGTGTCCCAGCAGGCTTTAGTAAAACTAAATTAATACCTACTGGAAGATTACCAGTTTCCAGTATGTTAAAATAGGCTTAACCTATCTACTGCTGGACTTACATCAGAACACTAACAGATTAAACTATACATGAATCGCGAGACAAGCGGCAAGAGAAGAGATTTTTGGAAAAAATACAGGTGAATGAGCAAGAAGGCAGAAAAAAGAAAAGAATTCATGAAGAAAAAGAGAGCATGACAGGAAAGAGGAACCAAAAATCTACCCAACAGCAAACTAGAAAGCTCCTGCGGTTCCAAAAACAGGAGGGGCCTTTAATTTCATAACCGCAGTGCCCCACTGCGGGAGGGTGTGACAGTGCCGCCTGAACTTTCAAAAAAAGCCGGATATGTCGTCATCAAAGACATTTATCTAAAAAATGGAGCGAGAAAAAAGTCGGGGGTATCACTTGGGAGAATTTGCATTTGTTAAAAGATTTAGTCAAATTTTGACTAAATGGAAAAACCGTGACTCAATGGGATCGGAAGAGGTTCAAATTTAACGAACTAATTGTCATTGACAATCCCAAATTTCTAATCAAAATAATCTAAATTTGTTAGTAATCGATCCTAAAATGATTTTATCTTATTCTTTTTCATTTCCTGATTAAAAAAACCCCATGTAAATATGTTGCATCAACTAAATGATATCTTGGACATTAAAGATTTCTTATCTTATCTTATCTTAAACTGCAGTGACATTTTCATTTTACATTAACATGGACATTGTTCGTTTGGCACCACATCGCATTTCTAATAACACAAACACACGATCAAAAAGCATAATCGAACATAAATACACTACTAAGATCAATTTATTACATGAGCATTTAAACAATGAGCAATACATTCAGTCTTTGTACTATGAAACGTCCATGTTAGTGTGTCTGTGGCTTTGTTTGTCTGTCCCTTTGTCATAGACCATCTCTTTTTTAGTGTACAGTATCCCTTTGTCAAAGACCATACTCGCACTCAATCCCAATAGCGTAATATCGTCTGTTCTTCCCTTTCATACGAAGTGCTTGAGCTGTGAATTAAGGCACCGAGTTTACTGTCCACTGAAGAGCAAACCCGGGCACTATCACGCAAACGGCACCATTAGACTGAGTGTCATTTGCACTGTTAAGGTTTACTCAGTACCGCCACACAGCGAGCCCCCCGGCTACCAGACAGAAAGGGGACATATAGACAGACGCGCGCATTGAATGTCATGTTCCACAGGTTTTCCATATACTCGTAAGAAGCAAGGAAACGCGTCAAGGCTGCTGCTAGAGGCCCCGGTGTAGCAGCCTATTTTGAAGCAGCCCAGTTTGACGGGGAGGTCATTCTGGGCTAGCCCAAAATGACCTTCCGGTCATTCTAGGCTAGCCTATTTTGACCGGGAGGTCATTCTGGGCTAGTCAATTTTGACCCCCCCCCCCCCTAGTCAATTTTGACACCCCCCCCCCCCTGCAAACTTCAAGAATGAGTACATTAAGACCTTTAGAAACAACAAACAAAACAAAAACCCTTAACTTTTTTCCAAAAAAAAAAAAAGTTTCGACGCTTCCCTTCATACTTCAAGAATAAGTACACTAGGACCTCTTAAAACAAAACATACGCATGTATGTATGCATCTATGCATCTCCCCAGGTTTAGGGGGGGGGGGTCAAAATCGATCAGCTAGCCCAGAATGACCCCCCGGTCAAAACTGACCAGTCGACTAGGCCAGTCAGTTTTGACCTCCACTTCAAACTTCAAGAATAAGTACTGAAAGACCTTTTAAAACGAAATATATGTTTATGTGCACAGTATTTGTTGGAAATTTTTTTTTTAAATCGAGAAAAAAAATCGAAAAACCCCACTTTTTTTTCAACAAAAAAAGAAAAAGTTTCGACGCTTCCCTTCAAACTTCAAGAATAAATACACTAGAACCTTTTAAAACGAAATATACGCATATATGTATGCATCTATGCATCCCCACAAGTTTGGGGGGGGGGGGGGGGCGGCAGTCATTCTGGTCTAGCCCAGAATGACCTCCCGGTCAAAATCAGCTACCCCAGAATGACCCCCCAGTAAAAACTGACTAGGCCAGTCAGTTTTGACCTCCACTTCAAATTCAAGAATAAGTACTTTAGGACCTTTTAAAACGAAATATATGTGCACACTATTTGTTGAAAAAATGATTTTTAAAAAAATTGGGGAAAAAATCTAATTTTTTTCTTGATTTAAAAAAAAATCATTTTTCCAACAAATACTGCCTAAATTCGCCTAGATTATCCGCAGGCGGACTATTGTAGTCGACAAAAGATCTGTTCATTTGAAGATTAAAATGGTGGTAAGGATACAACGTTGCTGTTTTGTCATCCAGTTCTCGCCCCTGACGGAGATAGACGACACAATATTAAATATAAACGTATCAAATTCAACAGTGGCTTGAACAACAGGAACAACTTAAAAAAAAAAAGACTTCCAATAATGTGACTGTTTTGTATGATACTTTCTTACTCGGCTCACATTTTTGGTCGGACTTTGACGAAGTCTTCCATTACCATATGAAAGAAATACCAAGAAAAATTAATAAGTAAAAGAAAGATAATAAAAATAAAAATAATTAAAAACAGAAAGAAAGAAAGAGGAAGGGGGGATAGAGGGACAGCGAGATCTAACTCACAACTACCTCAGAAAGCATCCATGACATTTACAACAATTTCGGTCACATTTAGTACATCCCAAAAGTGTTAAAAGTGCATCCTCCTTATATCTGAACTTAGGTTGTGAAGCACCAACTCTTCCTGGTCTAAAAGAAATCTTTTTGCATTCTGCAAAACAAATCATCTGGCAAATTCAAAGGAGGAACAAAGCAGATTAAACTAAATATGTGTCTTTTACACGTAGATAACAGCCTTATCTTGTTTAATGCAATGGGCAATGGCAACCACACGTGGGATTAGCGGCAGATACACGTTTTCCTCAAAATGTGCTACTGAATTATAAATTTCTCATTCCCAGTCTTAAAGACAAGCGTGTAAAAAAACATCAACAAAAATTCCTTGATACGACTTGTGTGATTAATCTAATGCTTCTTGGACGTATTTTCGCAATAAAAAATATGTGTCATCATGACCGTTGCTTCACCTCTGAATTGGTGAACGCGACACGATAGTGTTTTTGGAATCAAGTGTCACCCACGCAAAATCAGGTCAAGGCAGTTTCACGTATTACGGAGTTTTGCAGTTTTCTGGAACTGTGCAATCATCTGCAGAGTGATATTAAATACATCACCATAGCCGAAACACAGAACGCTTGACAAATTCAGAATGATTTGAATGTTTGTGTATTGAATAACGCACAAAGCTACAAGAATGAGAATTATTTCGCATACTGTTTCAGTTTCAATCTTGGCTTTTGTTATAGTCATTCTTTATCTTTATCTTTACCCGGTCAAGTAATGTTGCATGTCCCCGATTTCTCTCTCTGTCTTTCTCTCTGTCTGTCCGTCTGTCCGTCTCTCTCTCTCCCCCCCTCTCTCTCTTCTCTCTCTCTCTCTCACACACACACACACACACACACGGCACACACGGCACACTCACACACACACACACACACACATACACACAATACAGTCAGCTCTGTACAGTGTCAGTCAGAGTTTTAGGCCAGAGGTGGCACGAAATATTGGCCGCAAAACGTTCAAAAAACGTGTTTGTGTTCCAAGCCTAGGTACTTTGACGACCATGGAATTGAAGTGATTAATTTCAATGTGCTTTACAGCATTTTAGATCGTTGTGAAAACTTGTTTTTAATTTTTTTTAATTTTTGTTTTAACACCAGTGCCTTCACAGGGAAAAAAATTATCTCCTAAACTAAGTAATCATCCTTTTTTTCCCCCTTCTTTTTCCCCCGACATTATAACAGAGAGACTGTCTATGAATAATAGAGAAATAATTTGAGAAATTCTGTGCATTATGATATATCCCAAGTGAACAAAATCTGTTGACAGATATTTCGACATTCTATATGTCTATAAAAGTTTCCTAAAGATTAAATATTTTACCCACAAACGTCGCAAAAAAGTCAGTTCTGACCCATAAAACATGACAAAGATCTTGAAAAAAGCAAATCTTACATTTCGACGATAAGTAATGTTTAACGCCCTCACGGTAAAACCATTGGGGGAATGTTCCCGGGTTTGACCCCGACTTTAGATGGGAGAAAAAAAAGGGACAGAAAACAAGAAAGAAAAAAAGAAGAAAAGGGCCAACGCAAGGGACGGATGGTTGTCGCGCTCTAGCTCCCGGTCAACGAGGCACCCGAGCCGGAGGTGGTTTCAAGTAGCGTCATGGAGTTAGTTTGGAGATCCAGCTGGCATTTCGTGCCTCCTCCGCCCTTAAATAGGACACATACGTAAAGTGACAGCTTGTATTACAGAAGCGTAATACAGTTCCAGTAGACCAGTAAATAATAGGTTGTCTTGTTAGAAAATAATCCTATGTTCTCAAAATACATGTGCAGATATATATTAAAATGAGGTGTGTTTGTTTGTTTGTTGCTTTTGTTTTGTTTTTGCTATTTTTGTTGGGCACACGAAGAAATGAATTGGGATTAAAAGAAAAAAAACTTTACAAAAAACAAAGACAAGAACAAGAAAGATCATGGCCTCTTTGAATGTAAGTTGGCGTCTCACATTAGTTTACCGATTTTCCTTACCGAACGGCTCCCACAAACAAATGAAAAACACATGTAGGTAAGGATCTACCTTGTCTTGATTAATTTCTTTCGCTTGTTCCGTGTACTTCTCACTGACAATTGTCCCTTTAGCCAAAGCATCAGTATCAGATAATAAACAGAGTGGAAAAGGACTAAACATCGAGGGAAGGCAAACCTATACAACTAACTAGTAGCCAGCACCACCTGCCGCTTCCAGCTTTCGAGCAAGAATCAGGATTGGATATATGCGAGTGGAAAGCTGCTGAACACCAAGGCAGAGCAACACCATACAATCAACCAAATAACATGTTATGCTTCCAGCCAGAAACAGGATACGAAAAGAAATAGCACCACTTACCAATTCCAGATAGAAACAAGATAAGTGTTTTTTTCCGTGGACGTAGGAGCTCTGATGTGCTCTCTGCGCACATAACAGAAGAAATTCTGCTTTTCTTCTAGCGAAAAGAAATATAATTTATGTGGTTAATTAGCTGTGCTCTGGTCTTTCTCCAAAACATATATAGAACATAAATTAATTGATGATAAAATCTTAAATATGATTTAAAATTTAACTGTACTCATTATAACTAAAGAACTATTACAGTTACCAAACTGGTACTAAGCTCTTCACCCCTGTGTCATCAGAAGAAAAGGCAAGATTACAGCCGCTGATGTCCGTGTCGATAAATCGTCTGGGATATATATGAGTACCATAACTTTTCCACTGGTGTCATTTAGAGCAGTGTATAAACTGTATTATTGTAACCATACAGACGCTCTACAAGGGATTTTACTTTCAGCAAAGAACATAAATGCACGATGACGTTAAAGGTACATTTCTTCTCGTGCAAGCTACATGTATCATATTTACCATCGCAGATCTGATCAAGCTTTCACACACACACACACACTCGCATACATGCACGCACGCACGCACGAACACACACACACACACACACACACACACACACACACACACACACACACACACACACGCATGGACATGCGCTCACGTTACCTCTGTGTGGGTGGACTGACTAGTTAGAACCTAAAACATCCTGCTGTCTGTTGCACAATAATCAACGGATGTCTACTGCGCAATGAAACTGTAAACCGAGACAAATGATTGCCCATTCCATATTTTTTTAAACCAGCTGTATTCTTTTAATGAACATGCAATGTAAATATGCAAGGAGTGTCCTTGATGTTTACCCCAGTGACGCCTCTCTCTCTCTCTCTCTCTCTCTCTCTCTCTCTCTCTCTCTCTCTCTCTCTCTCTCTCTCTCTCTCTTCTGTTTTTTTTCTTCTAAATTCTGTGGTTTTTTTGGCCTTTTTTAATTTTTTTTTAATTGAATTTACGTGATAACCATGATACTACGCATTTACTCACTCACTCAATGCCCGTCACTCCTGTCAGGGTATGGGCCGCCAACAACAGCTTTCTGTTGTTGACGTTTCTGTAGCGAAGTCTTTTTTTTACAGGGAGGGGGTGCTAACCCCACGCCCAACCCTCCTCCTTTTTCAGCCGGGCTTGGGACCGTCCTTGGCGGAGTTTACGCATTTACACACAAATATAATTGTCAGATCACTTCACTGTGGACACCCATCGCTTACACGTGTGAAATGTGCCCTGCAAAAATATTGTGACCGACCTAGTGAGCTGAGAGGTTTTGTAGAGTAGCGGAATCGTTCGAACTGTAAGAAGTGTTAATAAAGCTATCCTTAACATCAAGGCCTCAATAACTATTTCATTACTGTAGTTATAATGGTCCGATCGTCCCGAACTGATTTCCAAAGAAAGATACGAAGAAGAAATAAAAAAAACTTCTGAAATAAATAGGAACATCGCAGTACCAAAGGGTTGCAAATGAGTTAGAGAGAATTCCAAATATTTCAAGGATTCGACAAATTGAGCACTTTTGTGTGTGCATGGTTTATAAAAAAAAAAGACAAAAACCTATTCTGCACTTGTGTGAATTCTGTTGTGCAGTGTTGCAGACTTTGTTTTTTGTGTGTTCGTGTTTTCTTCTTTTCTTTATTTGGTGTTTAACGTCGTTTTCAACCATTCAAGGTTATATCGCGACGGGGGAAAGGGGGGAGATGGGATAGGGGAAAGGGGGGAGATGGGATAGAGCCACTTGTTAATTGTTTCTTGTTCACAAAAGCACTAATCAAAAAATTGCTCCAGGGGCTTGCAACGTAGTACAATATATGACCTTACTGGGAGAATGCAAGTTTCCAGTACAAAGGACTTAACATTTCTTACATACTGCTTGACTAAAATCTTTACAAACATTGACTATATTCTATACAAGAAACATTTAACAAGGGTAAAAGGAGAAACAGAACCGTTAGTCGCCTCTTACGACATGCTGGGTAGCATCGGGTAAATTCTTTCTCGTCCCAACCAATATGGGACTCCCCCTAACCCGCGGGGGGTTGTGTTCGTGTCTGACTTCCTTCTCTACAATGTCTGTTCATGCAACGATTGGGTGTCGGCTCTAAAGAATGAGTTTAGACATTCCGAATGGCTTCTTCCGTCAAAGTGTGTGTGTGTGTGTGTGTGTGTGTGTGTGTGGGTGTACTGTTTTTTAGCTTATAGACACCTGATTTCAATTATTTCTGTATAAATGCTGTCCATCTTTTTCTTTGGGACACATCAACTGGGCAAGTGACCTAAAGTATTTTAATTCTACTTTCTGTTTTAGGGGTAAACTCCATCCTTAATTTTGCTCTCGAAAGTGAACGTGTGGGCGGGATTTTGTTTTTCTCCATTTGCAACCTGAATAAATTACTTCGTTCTCAAAAGACTTTGCGAATCATCGGCACGAGCTGGAATCGTGACCAGACAAATCGGCTTATTGACGCCATTTGCAGAAAGTCGTTTAACACGCCTAATAGTACGCATACTCTGGTAAAAGCCTAGTGTCTGGCAGTTGATCCGGAAAGAGTTGTAAGCTCTGGGGATCTGAGCAGGTCCAAAGCACAGGCACAAGGCACTTTGGGGGGGGGGGGGGGGGATGAGGGGATGGGGGTGAGTTCTTGCCATTGTCTCATAATACTAGCATTATTAGCGGAGGGGTACCCGGTAGAGCACATCCCCCTGCCCCGACCCCTCACCTCCATCCTTCCTCCCCACATCCACACGCCTGCCGTTCCCAAGAGCGGAATGGCATTGCTAATGGTAGAATAAGCTTCACTGTGGCTCTCACCAGAAAAATCGCAGTTGGTAGCTTTTAACTTACCAACGTTGTCGTCGCTGTTTTCAAAGAGTGAAGAATTGCAGTTTTGCTCGGGCTGGAAAAGAACAGTAGTCACTCATAGTTGCAGTCCTTGCGAGAACCAAGCTAGGATTGAAGGTTTTCTTGGTCAACATGTGGCAGATACGATGCTTCGGAAGCTAACAGACATAAGTGCGCATAGACACAGAAACAGACACAGGCACAAGCACACACACACACACACGCACGCACGCACGCACGCGCACAAACACGTGCGCGTACGCGCGCTCACATTATGAGTAGGGTCTTTGAAACAACGCTGTGTAATCTAATTCTAGTTCTGCTGTATTGCCGTCTTAATACATTGACACACTCGGTTTATTACCGTCTTAATACATTGACACACTCGGTTTATTGCCGTCTAAATACATTGACACACTCGGTTTATTGCTGTTGAAAATGTCGTACATAGAGTAATTACGATAAAAAAAAAATAGTGCCCTTGCACTTAACTGTCTGATATCATTACGTTCAAAGAGTCGTTGTGGTATCACAAAAAAGCATTAATAATGCAGTTTCGCTTTCTTGGGTAAATAGACTATTACTTGCTCAAGTATAAAACTTAAGGGTGTTGTTATTTCTCCTTTGTGTTGGTTTAAAGACACACTCCTTCCCGTGTGCACAGTCTGGCCAGGCTTTTACATCAATCAATCAATCAATGAGTCTTATATCGCGCATATTCCGTGGGTACAGTTCTAGGCGCTCTGCAGTGATGCCGTGTGAGATGAAATTTTATACGGCCAGTAGATTGCAGCCATTTCGGCGCATATTTACCTTTCACGGCTTATTATTCCAAGTCACACGGGTATAGGTAGACAATTATTAACTGTGCCTAAGCAATTTTGCCAGGAAAGACCCTTTTGTCAATCGTGGGATCTTTAACGTGCACACCCAATGTAGTGTACACGGGGGGAGGTTCGGACACCGAAGAGAGTCTGCACACAAAGTTGACTCTGTGAAATAAATTTCCGCCGAACCTGGGATCGAACTCACGCTGACAGCGGCCAACTGAATACAAATCCAGCGCGCTACCAACTGAGCTATATCCCCGCCCACATGTGGTAAGACCATCTCTTCACTAAGAAACATACCAAAAATCAACACCCGGACTGCTTTCTGTGGCGTGTTGGAAGTTTTTTTTAATGAATCAATTTCTTAAAATTCCACCAGCGGCTTTTACGAAATTAATTCCTCAACAAATTCCCACTGTGCAGAGTGAGCACCCAGGCTGTTCATTTTTTGGTATGTGATCAAGTGGAGGGATGGTCTTATTCCATATAAAAACCTGGCAAGAAAACCAAACAAGTCGCGTAAGGCGAAAATACAACATTTAGTCAAGCTGTCGAACTCACAGAGTGAAACTGAACGCAATGCAATTTTTCAGCAAGACCGTAATAACTATACTCGTAGCATCGTCAGTCCACCGCTCATGGCAAAGGCAGTGAAATTGACAAGAAGAGCGGGGTAGTAGTTGCGCTGAGAAGGATAGTACGCTTTTCTGTACCTCTCTTCGTTTTAACTTTCTGAGCGTGTTTTTAATCCAAACATATCATATCTATATGTTTTTGGAATCAGGAACCGACAAGGAATAAAATGAAAGTGTTTTTAAATTGATTTCGAAAATTTAATTTTGATCATAATTTTTATATTTTTTAATTTTCAGAGCTTGTTTTTAATCCAAATATAACATATTTATATGTTTTTGGAATCAGAAAATGATGAAGAATAAGATGAACGTAAATTTGGATCGTTTTATAAATTTTTTTTATTTTTTTTACAATTTTTAGATTTTTAATGACCAAAGTCATTAATTAATTTTTAAGCCACCAAGCTGAAATGCAATACCGAAGTCCGGCCTTCGTCGAAGATTGCTTGGCCAAAATTTCAATCAATTTGATTGAAAAATGAGGGTGTGACAGTGCCGCCTCAACTTTTACAAAAAGGCGGATATGACGTCATCAAAGGTATTTATCGAAAAAAAGAAAAAAACGTCCGGGGATATCATTCCCAGGAACTCTCATGTAAAATTTCATAAAGATTGGTCCAGTAGTTTGGTCTGAATCGCTCTACACACACACACGCACAGACAGACAGACAGACAGACACACACACACACACACACACACATACACCACGACCCTCGTCTCGATTCCCTCTCTATGTTAAAACATTTAGTCAAAACTTGACTAAATGTAAAAAGACAGGAATCTAATTAAACAAACGTTTTCTCGTAAATCTTTTGTCTTTGATCTCCCATCCGTTGTTTAAGACGCTACAAATATAGAAAGGCTTTTTTTGTAGAAAAAAAAGTTGGAGAAAAGCAGCACCAAGGAATTTGCTTGTGGTCTTCTTTTCTGTTTGCCGTCCTTTTTACCTAACTAAAGAATGTGTAGTTTGTTTATAATTATCGACTGTTGACTGATTTCTTCATTCATTCATTCTTTCCATTTTTTCTTCATATTTATCCCTTACTTTACTTATTGAGGCCCTTTGTCCCCAGTGGAGCATCGGACATTGACGACGTTTCTCCAACGCACTCTGCTTTTTTCTTGACGGAACCCGCAGGGTAAAAAGAAAGAGGGGAAGTGAGAGCCTGGCGGTCGATGGTTTTTCTGAGTGTGTGTTCAATCAAGCCCCGGTTTCTCCTCAGAATCTGGCTGTCAACGAGCTTCTGACCCGCACTTTGCCACAGCTTTTCATTGCAGATTGTGTCTGTCCACCTGACTCAGTCTTAAAGATGCGCCCCAGACAGGTGTTGATGAATGTCTGAATCTTCTGCTGCGTCACCTTGGTCATCCTGCACGGCCCAGAGCCGTAGTAAGAGCAGGACCATTTTGACATTGGAGTTGACGATGTGTAACTTAGTGGTTGTCCTGATGATTTCTCTGGAGGCCCAGGTGTTCTTCAACATGATGACTTTATTCCTTTATTTCAAGTACTAGTACTACTAGTTCTTTAGGCTATTTATCTGTGGTATGTATGTAATCGCGACGTCAAAATACAAAAGCTGCTACGTCAGCAGTTACGACGGCGACAGCAAAATAGGACTGGGCATTTGTCGCATTCTTCACATTTTGCGACAAACTCATTTTCGACCGTATCCCGCTCATGAGTGGATCATAAGGGTGACATTAAAATCGATTGACCGTGTTCCTTCTGCGTCACTTCGCAGACATAACAAGCCTATTTCTTGAGTAAAAACTGCGCTAAGCTGTGTTGATCTTCCCCACCTCTCTCTCTCTCTCTCCCCGCCCCTCTCTCTCTCTCTCTCTCCCTCTCCCTCTCTCTCTCTCTCGGAGTGTGTATGGTATACGTAAACTAAACTCAGTACTACGCCTCTTTGTGGCCAGATTTGTTCACACAAATGCATGTTTGTTGGTTTGTTTTTTGCTGTTTCTCCAAACACCATCTATAGACAAGATCTTCTCCCATACTACACTGCCCCCACCCCCAAATCTCCCGCCCCGTCCCCACTCCCTTTGGGTGGGGGTGGGGGGTATAGATAGTGGTGGGTGTTCACTGCATTAATGGACGTGGGAGCATTTCCCGAACACAACACTGCGCGCTTCACGTGAAAAATTGCTGTAGACAAGTATCAGCTGCTCAGGAATTACTATTTCGTCTGAAAACGAAAATTGTGTCATCCCAATAAAACTCTCTCTTTTTCTTCAACCAACCAACCTGGCCTGTGTAATCAAGAGAGCACCACGGAGACCATCGTCGTGAGAAGGCGGTGGAAATACCAGGACTGCCCTTCACTGGACACCGGAAGGAAAGCGCAAGAGAGGCAGGCAGGCCCAAGAAGCTCAAATGCAATCCAAGAGTCCGGGCTTCGTCGAAGTTTGCTTGAGTAAAATTTTACTCAGTTTGATTAAAAAAAAATGTTTAGGGCGAGACAGTGCCGCCTCAACTTTCACTAAAAGCCGGATATGACGTCATCGAAGACATTTATCGGGAAAAATGAAAAAAATGGTCAGGGATATTATCTGAGAGAATGTTTATGTAACGTTTCATGAAAATCGAGTCCAGTAGTTTTCTCATAATCGACACACACACACACACACACACACACACACCACCACCACCACCACCAGCACCCTTGTCACGATTTCCATTCTATGTTAAAACATTTATTCAAAACTTGACTAAATGTAAAAAGGGCAAAAGAAGAAAAAAAATAAAAAGTGAGATACAAAACTAAATTACACACACATATATGCACATACACGCATCCATGAACAAATAAAATGTGACAGGGGAAAAAGAAAAAGTCAGGGAGAGAGAGAGAGGGAGAGGGAGAGACAGAGGGAGCAGTATCTCACAAAAAGGAATAGGGGGAAAAAAAGTGAGTGGGAGAGAAAGATTAAAAACACACTTGCACACACACACACAAACACAGAACTGTGCAGGGGGAAGTTGACTATAAATGTATTTCTTGCACAAAATATGAGTGTGTGAATATCGCTGTGTCATGAGATTTCTGTAATAATGGGTTTCAATGTTTTCAAAAATAATTCTGTATTTAAAAATTAATGCATGAGGTTGCCAGACATATATCTACAGAACAAATAGAGAAAGAGGAAACACATGCTAAGAAACACTCACACATACAAGGAGCAAATACAGAAAGAGAAAACATGTGCTATAAAAATGGATCACATTTTATTTGCAGTGAAAACCATTCGGACAAAATAAGCTTGGTGCCACAACTTCACACATCTGAGGTGTCCTTGTTGTCTTAAATGAATTTCATCTGTCACCAGGCATTTACAAAACAGTTCTGTGTTTCAGGCTCACAATGAATCGTCTCCTCACACAAACTAAAATTAAAACATTTTGCCTTCTTTCATCCAGTGCTGGCCAATATAATTTGTTGTACACCGAGTATTCATTTTGATGTGAAGTTACCATCCACAATCAGAACTGTCGTTTCCAGAATACGCAGCAAGAATGCCGAGTGATGGCGGCTTCTTGCTTTCATTTCATATACAAATATTCTCAATACAGGCGGCTTATTCAGTATCATCAAAGACATTTAACTTACATTTAAAAATGGAATTCTAAACAAGTCGTGTAAGGCGAAAATACAACATTTAGTCAAGTAGCTGTCGAACTCACAGAATGAAACTGAACGCAATGCCATTTTTCAGCAAGACCGTATACTCGTAGCATCGTCAGTCCACCGCTCATGGTAAAGGCAGTGAAATTGACAAGAAGAGCGGGGTAGTAGTTGCGCTAAGAAGGATAGCACGCTTTTCTGTACCTCTCTTTGTTTTAACTTTCTGAGCGTGTTTTTAATCCAAACATATCATATCTATATGTTTTTGGAATCAGGAACCGACAAGGAATAAGATGAAAGTGTTTTTAAATTGATTTCGACAATTTAATTTTGATAATAATTTTTATATATTTAATTTTCAGAGCTTGTTTTTAATCCAAATATAACATATTTATATGTTTTTGGAATCAGAAAATGATGGAGAATAAGATGAACGTAAATTTGGATCGTTTTATAAATTTTTATTTTTTTTTTACAATTTTCAGATTTTTAATGACCAAAGTCATAATTAATTTTTAAGCCACCAAGCTGAAATGCAATACCGAAGTCCGGGCTTCGTCGAAGATTACTTGACCAAAATTTCAACCAATTTGGTTGAAAAATGAGAGCGTGACAGTGCCGCCTCAACTTTCACGAAAAGCCGGATATGACGTCATAAAAGACATTTATCAAAAAAATGAAAAAAACGTCTGGGGATTTCATACCCAGGAACTCTCATGTCAAATTTCATAAAGATCGGTCCAGTAGTTTAGTCTGAATCGCTCTACACACACACAGAGACACACACACACACACACGCACGCACGCACGCATATACACCACGACCCTCGTCTCGATTCCCCCTCTACGTTAAAACATTTAGTCAAAACTTGACTAAATGTAAAAAAGGGTAGGAATTAACACATCATGTTACTCACTCACTCTCTCTCACCCCAAACACACGCATGCATGAACACACACATGTACACACACACACACACACACGTTTTGTAATTACTGTAATAGCAAAAGTTGTAATGCTCTTTTTGTCTGGAACATCTTAAGCACATGACCTCAGTAAAATATCACTTATCAAGTTCAAATACCAATTACACATTAACATGCTTCCATTTGAAACTTGGAGGTCTTCATCGGGGATTGACGCCAAAGGTAATTGAAGCCTGACGGAACGAAGCGACGGAGGGCTTCAATTAGACTTTGGGAGGGCGTCAATCCACGATGAAGACCGAGAAGTTTCAAATGGAAGCATGTTAATGTTATTGTAATTCAATCTGACGACGATCTCTTTTCTGCTTTCATGACGTGACGTAAGTTGATGCATGAATTCTTCCGGGCTACGTCAGTCAATTCCAAAGATCGCTTTTGTGATGAAAAGAATTTGTTTTAGAGTTTGCTGTCCAGAAACCCGTCAAAAAGAAGGGAAAATGTGTGTGAAAGAAAACAAAACAGGAGCAGAGTGATACGATAGGAATACAGAGACATATTTCTTGGGACTTGACCTTTGCAGGTAGGTGGACTGAAAGTAGTGTGTGAACAGAACAGAACCAATTCTGGATTTTTGAGTGGTTATCGACAATTAATGACCGGTAATTTTTAATGAGTTGGGGCATTCTGACCAATCACAGGATCTGTTTCATTAAAACGCAAACTTGATCGAATTACAATAAGCCTTAATATATACAAATTCCCTTTTACTACAGGCTACGCATAAATCTATGCGATTAAAAAAAACAATTCTTAGAAAAAAAATTGTTTCTTTGCTAATAGCACAGTACACTTTTGTGTCAATGCAATTTCTACACAATTGTGTCATAATATGGTTGAAGGCACTCATTATCCCAAACGTAAAAATTTCAGAAGACCAAACAAATGATCAAGAATATTCATCCCTGCACATGTGGACATGAGCAGTTGGGCAGAGCACTGGATTTTAAATTTGACATGTCTTGTGTAAGATTGTCTGCACAGAAATTGAAATGACAATTAACGATTCACTTACAAAAACACAAAATACCAATAATACATGCAGATGCAGTATGCACTGCCATACTTGCTGTACACATCCGCATGCACAGAAAACGGTGCTTAAAACGGTCCCTTAAAACAAACAGTGGAGAACTCGGTCATATCACAGTAATTATCATGTTATACCATCAACATTTACATACCACTCACATAGAATGGAATCAGAATATACCGTTTATCTCTTTATGGCACATTTGGCAGAAGTGACATTATTGAGAATTCATGAATAAAAAGGCAAAATCAAAAACAAATTCAGCTTTAAAAATAACAATCATAATAACAATAACAAAAACTTTATTGCCCATTAAAATAACCATATCAAAATGGATAATTATCTTTGACGCATCACAGCTGCCTGTCAGCACATCTAGGTAAAGACAATCTTCCAAAACAAACAAAAACTAAAATGAGATGAAGATTAAGACCAATAAAAATCAGCAAATGAAGTGATAATGATGTTTTTTTAATTTGGATGAAGAGAAAAAAGAAAGAAGAAAAAAAATGACAACATGAAATCATGATCGTTTCTGCTCAGTTACAATGGCATAAAACCAGGACTGCACCTTTTGCTCAGGAACCACAGCAGATAAAACCATGATTGACTGTTGTGTGGCAACTTGTATGGCATAAAACCAGGATTGAATGTTTGTGCTCCAAAGCTTGGAATGTATACAACACAGCCTTGAGGGCAGGACATTACACATGGAGTGAACGACATGACACAATACTGGTCCAGCTTTATCATCGCCATTCTGTAGACACAATCAAGGCTGATACATTTTTCCTGTGCAGATATTCAGGGTCTAAAGCAAAACATAATAAGTAAGGAAAAAGCCTACATCCTATAAATGCTATGTAATTACTTCACGGTAACTGAGTGAAACTCTTATTCCAAAACTACAAAATGTGACCCTCCACCACAAAATGAGTCGCATGTCACCTCGCGCATTCTGCGCTAGGCTTAATATAAGTCCGGGGAGTGTCTGGTAACAGTGTGAGGGTCACCTTAGTCAAAGGCTTATAACTCAAAGTTTTCGCTCTTTTCTAAAACGGTTTTCACCACTGGATAGAGCATAAAAAACTCTTCATGAAAATGTAAAAAATATGAAAATCATGCAAAGGTGACATGCGACTCATTCCGTGGTGGAGGGTCACAAATGTTAGTGTTCTTCAATATTTCGCATCACTATCATTCTTGCTGTATTATTTCTTGCCAAGTTACCTGCAGTAATAATAGTGACACTGTCAATTTCTTGACAAATTCATGAATCGGCACCAGTGATTTTTAGTTCTTTGGCTGTTGTTACATGAAGGCGCCAGTTCTTGCACATAATATTTTGATCAGTATTCTTACCTGTAGTGTTTAGATCAGTATGTCATAAAGGTAGTCATTTTTAAACAAATAAAAAAATTCATTCATTCTTTTTCACTTTTTACATCGGATGTTTTACTGCAACATCACACATACAGTTAGATGTCACAACTATTGCACACACCCCTCAAAATATTATTTTTGTTACACATAAAGTTAGTGACATCTGAAAACCATCTTCAATTTCCAAGCTTTGCAATGGAAAGAAGATCACTTTTGGGTACAGTATTTGTGCATCTGTCATTGTCGAGTGAGTTACTCCATCACCACATCTGATGCCAGTGGCAGCTGTTGGACCTGTCAATCAGTCTTCATAGTTTTTTTTAAAATCCCTCGTACTGTTTGCAGAACATGCCCGCCAGCGCCTGGTCACTATGGCTTTCAATGTTTGTTCAATGTCAATTGGTAAAATTTGCCATTCATTGTTTGATGAAAGTTCTCATCACTGTACAGGCCTGCCAGCAGGAACTGGTGGAAGCTTCTTTCACTGATCAGAGGCTGTAAGTCTCTCAAAATGTGCCATTCCTTGTTTAGCGAAAGTCCCCATCGCTCTTGAGACCAGCCATCAGTGACTATATAAGTGGAAGTCAAAGTTTGCCATTCAGTGTTTGGTGAAAGTCCCTATCACTGTCAAGAATTGCCCTCAGTGACACAGATCAGTCTGTAAGCCAGTCTCTCCACGCGATGCCCAATCTCTATCACAGCTGGATGGTGTCCCTTACTCTTCACAGTTTATGAATGTTAATATGTATCATGGGTAAGTCTGATGAGCATTCCTGTCAGCGTTTTGAGGCAGGCTGTGTGACGTCCATGTCCTGATCCTCACTCATCTGGTCCTTGGCCACAGGGAAATCTGCCATTGGCGAAAATTACTTGTGTTATGTATGTGCAGGACACCTTTCCACCTTTTCAAGACTTTCAGTGAGATTAGGGTCTTTTACATTCTCATAACTTACATAGTCTGCAAATTGAAAAAATGGCTTGCAACTTCAAAGTCTGTGTTTCAAACTAGAAAAAGTGTAAATAAAAATCACGCATGCACGCTCGCACGCACGCACACACGCACGCCATCCTGAACTCAGGTTAAAATGAGTTCAGCTCATTCTCTCCCTGACAGGATGCCTTGAGTTTACTTGTCTGGCAAGGAAACCGATTTTTTTTACATATTTAGAGCTTTTTGTAATGTATTATTGATATAAGCAGATTCGCGATTGTCGATAATGATTTTTCATGGTGTTTTGTAATTTTTAAATTACAAAGGAATTGATATGTAAGACAGTTTCAAGCGAGCTATTTTTCGCGGCTGTATTTACTGTGCAAACAACTCTAAATATGGCTAAAGTGTCACGTGATAATCAACCGTTTGGTTTCGGTGCTAACTGGAGCAGACGATTTTTTCTGTAACCAGTTGACAGTGATGAAACCATATATTACGGTCTCCTTCCGGCAGCAGTCCCAAAATTTCGACTTGTTTTGACCTTAGAACGATGTCTTAATCATAACTGTGAAGAACAGAATGGAGATCACTGTCGAAGTCGGCCAATCTGCAATCATTTTTGTCTCGCGAACACTGATCTCAAATTTAGATCAGTGCTCGCAAAAACCATATGGGGAGATAACTCTGTATTTTTGTTTTGATAGATTCGCGTAGGACTGTAGCGTCCGGTCGGGGAGAGAATGAGCTGAACTCATTTTGACCTGAGTTCAGGATGACACGCACGCATGCAGCACAGACACACACACACCACATCTGCACTCATAATTTCAACAACAAAAATAAAAACCCACACCATTTCAGCTATTTTCACAAAAAAGACAGCGAATAAAAGCAGTTTAAGACAGAAAGTCAGAACCAGTAGACACATGAGAAGAAGAAGAAGCATAAAAACAATGCCCATGATACTGACCTCTGCCCAGCCCATTCCACTGATCAGCAACATGTAGAAAGTAGCGTTCCATTGCCTCAAGAAAGCGGTTCCTGTACAGCTGGGGTGACACCACCGTGGGCATCTTGCCTGCAAACATACACACGCAGTTTGAAACCTCAATGTCACAACTTATTGGCAAGCATTTAGCTGTGCAAGTTAACTCATTGTCTCCCAGGTATGGATATATCCGTACCCACTCATATGGCCAGGTCTGGATACATCCGCTCAGACTGCTAGCTTCAGTGGCTTCCTGTAACGTCCAAAGCCTGCATTCCAGCGTGTTGATACACAGTTACTACACAATTACTACAATTCTGAGTGACCTGCTGCAGCACAGCTGGTCTCTGCTAAAAAAAAACTTGGTCCACATAGGTGGGGTAGAAAGTGTTAAAGAAGACAAATGAATTATCTTTTATCTTTTCTCTAATAACATATGCATTCAGCACACAAATAGGTATAAAGTCAGGAAGACATGCATAGACAGAAAAAGAGAGGGCGGAGGATGAGAGAGAGTAGATGAGAGAGAAGAGAGATTGAGAGAGAGCGACAGGGAAGAGAGAGAAAGAGAGGGCGGAGGATGAGAGAGAGTAGATGAGAGAGAAGAGAGATAGAGAGAGAGCGACAGGGGAGAGAGAGAAGAGAGATAGAGAGAGAGCGACAGGGGAGAGAGAGAAGAGAGATAGAGAGAGAGAGAAGAGAGATAGAGAGAGAGCGACAGGGGAGGGGGAGAGAGAGAGGGGTGTGGGAGAAGAGGACAAATACAGAACCAGAAGTCAATTCAATCTCTGTTTTTCCTACCTTGCCCACCAAGAATCCCTGATCCTTTGATGACCATCTCCAGCTTCTTATCCCATGTGAATGTTCGTATGTAATCTGAGAAACAAACATAATCTGTGAAAACCACAAAACATCACGCAAAACCACTACAGTTAATGACAGAGTCAACCTAATTGAGTCATCCCTTGTGATTGACGTACACGGCGAGGCACGATATCAGAAACAATTTTGTTTATGCTTTACCCTTTAAATACACAACTCTAAGCCAACCGGGGGAGGGGGGGTGTTCCCCGTTTTATGGGGTTCTTCCGTGTATGCAGCTTCAAAAGTTATCGTCTCAGACAAGCCTTGGCTTTAAAAAAAAAAATCATTTTTATTATCAACATTACTCTTTGAATAAAAGTCCACCTTATCACTTGACTGTGTGAAAGTGTTCTGACCTATGATGCCGACAACCAGTTCCTTGGTGACCTCGTCAAGGCCAACAAGCAGAGAGTAGTCCATGACGAGGTTGGTTGACAGGAACATGGAGTCATTGGTGATGGCCGTCTTCAGCACACTCTTGGAGTGGGGACGTAGGTACAGTGGACTGTCAACGCTCGCTGCAACACAAGGGAATGGTCATTTTGGCAGAAAGACTGGATGAAATCCTTCCCAGTAAACTAACTTTATGGGGTTTTTTTCTTCTAAGTCATTCTCATGAAGCCATGTAACCTCTCACAAATATGTAACCTCTCACAAATGTTTCAAGTCTTGTCATGATATATGATTTTCTGAGTTTTTCACCTGCATGGCTGTTGGCAATTGGACACTATGAACTTGAGAATCATAGTGATTATGGGAGTAGGCACAATGCTTGAAGTACACTCGTATTTAAGCTCTGATGCTGATTACTGAAACCCAGACACTGCCAAAACCTCATCACTATTACAGCTGCCAAAAAGACAGGCTTATCTGTAACATCTTCTTCACCCGTACTATGCCTCACCAGCTCAACCCCAAAACACTGTGAAAACAGAAGAATTACTCCACATCAATTCTGTACTCAAGACTTACATTTCTTCTTCTGCGTTTCAAAAACTTAAAAGGAGAATTTAATTACATGCATGACTGTTTTCTATCCCACCATTACAGCAGCCATACTCCGTTTTCAGGGGTAGACTTACATTTGAGAAGATTTTCATCCAGTAGTACCAGCTCTTCCTCAGCCTGCTTCCCTGCTGTGTTGACCAGACGGTTGCGCATCGAGCCTTTCAGGTCAAATTTCTGAAACATCACATTACAATGTTTGTATTTGTGTATTTATTCATAAAGTCAAAGACTATGTCCAGAATGAACCGCACAAAAGAAAACAGATAACACAAACATGGCCTTCCCGTTAAGACTTATATTATCATCCGTAACTAAAGACTGGGTGGCTGAGTGGTAACGCACTTGCGCTCGGAAGCGAGAGGTTGCGAGTTCGACCCTGGGTCAGGGCGTTAGCAATTTTCTCCCCCCTTTCCTAACCTAGGTGGTGGGTTCAAGTGCTAGTCTTTCGGATGAGACGAAAAACCGAGGTCCCTTCGTGTACACTACATTGGGGTGTGCACGTTAAAGATCCCACGATTGACAAAAGGGTCTTTCCTGACAAAATTGTACAGGCATAGATAAAAAATGTCCACCAAAATACCCGTGTGACTTGGAATAATAGGCCGTGAAAAGTAGGATATGCGCCGAAATGGCTGCGACCTGCTGGTCGATGTGAATGCGTGATGTATTGTGTTAAAAAAAAAATCCATCTCACACGGCATAAATAGATCCCTGCGCCTTGAGTCCGAGTCTGGAGATACGCGCGCGATATAAGACTTCATATAATAATAAGTGCTAAATCACACACAATGGAATGCTTTTACCCGCAGTCACTGCCCTTCTCAGATAATGGATTATTATTGCCCAGTGTTTTGGCGAGCAGCCTGATCAAGGTAAAACTCATTAGCAGCAGTGTGGTTAAACCAAGGTCAAACTCTTCAACAGGAACAAACACATCAGCTGAAGTCACAATTTTATGCACAGCTAAAAGACTTGCAAAATTGAAAACAAAAAGACTGATGCACACACAGGGAATAAGAAGTTATGAGCTCCATTAATATGGTAAAATTCTGATAAAGCAGTGTACCAAAGACATTAACAGATAGCCAAGTGCTGAGCTTGCAGATTTCTGCACATACTAATTCTGAAGTGACGGTAAATCGTTTGTGGTTTCAGTTACAAACAGGGATAAGGTTCTATTCCAAATTTTGGACAGAGGCAGAGAGAGAGAAAAAAAAAGGGGGGGGGTGGCGGCAGAGTGAAAGAGAGATCAAATCAAATCAAATTTTATTTCACGAGGGTTGTGGCGAGAGAGAGAGAGAGAGAGAGAGAGAGAGAGAGAGAGAGAGAGAGAGAGAGAGAGAGAGAGAGAGAGAGAGAGAGAGAGAGAGAGAGAGAGAGAGAGAGAGAGAGAGAGAGAGAGAGAGAGAGAGAGAGAGAGTAGTGTTAAGTCTACTTTTTTTCTTCAACAGTTTTTTTATTCAGGCAAACACAGATTTACAATGACAAAAGCATTGATACTTATACTGATAGTAAATTGCAGCAGTAACAGAGTTAAACACATATGACAAGCTACATGGCAGTTGGTATTGTTATATGTTCAAAGCACACATATCCCGAAATCAGAAATGCATTAACGGCTATTGTAATAGCAAATCACTTAGCACTGTACCTGCACAATCTTCCTGTTGTAGAAGAGATTCTCCATGACAAGCAGGTCTTGCTTCAAGGTACTGTTGGTTTGTGTGTTGCGGAATCCAATGCGGAATACTCCCAGAATTTTTGCTAGGGCTGTGGGGTTCTGAAATAAGTCAACAAAGAAATATAGGAACTATCTGTCGGGGGAAATAAAAACTTGATCAGTACAGAATATGTTGAAGCATTAACTGACACTGTGCCAGCAGTGGTAAACATTTGTGTTCTTATTTTTTGAAGTGACAAATTCAACCAAAGGGTTAACTCATTCGCATTGTGTCGGAATTGGAAATCCGACAGCTGTGCTTTGTGTTGCCGACACATTGGAAGTTACGATCCGACAGATATCACGAATCTTTAACGGTGTAAACGGCCCCGCTGACCAAGGGAAACAACCCCGGCAATAAACTTCTGCCTGTCTACAGTGGAACCAAGAGGTAGTTTGACTGGATGTGAAGATAACAAAAGGTATGTTCTTTTAAATGTTTCATATATTTTCTAAAAGAGCAAGTTTCAAACAGTAAAAATAATCAGCTGTTGTGTATTAACTCATTCGGGGCGCGTCTAAATTG
This sequence comes from Littorina saxatilis, assembly GCF_037325665.1. Taxonomy (NCBI): domain Eukaryota; kingdom Metazoa; phylum Mollusca; class Gastropoda; order Littorinimorpha; family Littorinidae; genus Littorina; species Littorina saxatilis. Next base: position 78,453,512 of record NC_090246.1, read on the forward strand.
TCCCTCATGTTCCCTCCTCCGGGAGCATGATTTTGACCCATTTAAAAAAAAAATTTTTTAAATCAACAACACAAAACAACCTTGCCTACCTTACATTTTTGCAATTTTTTTTTTAAATTGGTCAAAATCATGCGCCCGGAGGGAACACGAGGGACAATTTAGACGCGCCCCAAATGAGTTAATACACAACAGCTGATTACTTTTACTGCTAACAAAAAGCCACGTTGTGCAATTCTTGTGTTCTTTGTCTTTGTCAAAAGAAATGCAAGTGTCCTCATACACATGCGCAAGCCTACACCTTACTCACTGAAGAGAAATGTAACGATCAACTGACCTTCTCGCAAGCCTACACCTTACTCACTGAAGAGAAATGTAATGATAAAATTCATCAACTGACCTTCTCAGTGCTGGCCTTGGTCATGTAGCCGAAGTACTGGGGACCAAACTTCTCAAAGGAGTCTGCCTCCATGGAAGACATCTGTTTCATGATGAACCGGTCATCTGGTACACAAAATGTTACACACACTGTCAGGCATGCCTGTTTTCTCCTCAAGGGCGTTTAAAGAAACAACAATAACTGTGAAACATGTCATGGAAGACAGTGGGAATTAGGCATTCATGAAATCTGCTGTCTGTGATGATAAAAAAAGAGAACTAGACTGATAAGGTCGCCATGGAAAAGCAAAAAGTTGTGTATCGGTGTTTGTGTGTTCGACCAAGAAAAGTTTATCAGTCCAAGAACAGATACAAGCCTGTGCAGGCACACCAAACATGCATACTGACCATCAGTTTTGCAGAAAGCAGAGCCTGACTTGCCCCCTCTGGCTTCCCACGGTTTGCAACGACCCAGGGAACGGATGAACCTGCCAGAACAAAAATTCTCCAAATTAAATTTTTATTAAAAATGTGACTCGATAAACACAAAGAAACTCACAAAACGCGGGTGGACAGATAGCTGTTCGCCTATACATGTACATCCAAACGCTACTGAATATTTATGACTCACTGATTACTCAGGTGAGTCAAAAAAGCAATGTGACACAAATTTCTAGGGTGATGCGGGTGTACTCACATTTCTTCCCCATCGGGAAAGATGAGTTTGCGGAGCTTCCTGAACTGCTCAGCAAAGTACACCCGGCAGTAAAACTTGGCATTGGCATCAGAAAACTCTGCAAGATACAAAATCAATGGATTTTAACAAAGGCTATCTTGCACTAAAAGTGTATTATGAAAGTGTATTGAAAAAGGGGGCAGCAAGTACAGTACTACCACCACACCTACAGCAGAAAGCCCCTCATTTTCAGTATGCCCTCACGTTTACTACATTTCAATAATCAAAAGCTGATTGCTGAACCAGCTGAATGAAGAGTAGTAATACTATGGTTGATGACTCTTGGAAATATAATCATTGAATCTTCACAAAATGAAGGCTTTCAAGCGAGTCTGATGATGCAAGGTCAGAAGAAAAGATGTTGCAAGTGCTACAGGTGACTTACGTAGTTCTATATGTATATTGCTCAGTTGTTTCCCTGTTTTGCTCTTCTCTCCACCTTCAGGTACTGCAGCGGTTCCCGCAAGCATGGACACTCCGTCAGGCTCATCTGGAAAACACAGCATTTAGCGATTAGCACTTGCCTCTCTTACTCAGTCACTTCTATGTCCCCATCTTCCCCTGCTTCAGGCGCTTTCCAGAAATAACTCCATCAGGGTTTTTATGCTCTGTGAAAGAGTTAAATTCCTTGTAAATATGCCAAAAGTGTCATAGTCAAGAGTGAGATTTGTTGTGCATGTTTTCAAAATCATATGTAGCAGACGCTGCCATGAAAAAATGCACATCAAACAATGGCTAGTGATTTCTAGAAGTGTCTGCTGTAATCATCACACCTGCTGTGATAAATAATCACACACAACCGTATGGAATGATAAAATCAAAACTTGACTAAATATAAAAAGACAGAACCAACTGAAGATGACAAAAAATGTTAAAACCATGCACTGTCAGTGTCACAGAAGAAAGAAAGAAAAAATAAAGAAACAATCAAAGAAACAAAGAAGCAAGCAAACAAAAGGGGGGCTGAATTATCAAGGGGTCTGAAACGGAGGAATATACAATACTTTGGGTTTTTATGTGTTTTTCCCCACAGATGTGTCAAAGATATACATCAACAACACGTGGACATTGTTAATGGATTTATCTACATGGGTCATACAGTGGCACCTGCAAGTGGGGGCAACACCTGGCTTTGTGAGGCCTGAAGCACGATAGCACCTGTAAGTGGGGGCAACACCTGGCTTTGTGAGGCCTGAAGCACGATGGCACCTGCAAGTGGGGGCAACACCTGGCTTTGTGAGGCCTGAAGCACGATGGCACATGATGAGTCATTGACCTCAAGCAAGTCTGCATCAAGGCAGATGCTTTTGCTTTAATGACGGTCATTTCTCAAGAGCAATTTACAATGATGATGATGATGAAGTGCCGCCAAGAAACAATTAGGCAGCATGTCAAACACCCCCTTCCATCTGTACCGAGGCAGAGGTATGTGTGCGAGTGTGTGTGTGTGTGTATCTGAAAAGAAGAATGTGCACTAAGACACAGACACACACACACACTCACACAAAGTAATTTAAATAAAAGTCAAAAATTCAATCAGCACAACCAGTCCTTTTTTCTAACAAAAACTAAAAAATGGAAATAAAAAAAATAAAAAGGCACAGAAGGTGAGAAGTTCATATTAAGCTTTTTTTACTTCCAATTTCAATTTTGCTTCACATGCAAGCAAGTCGCAAAGCTGTCAAACTGCAAGAGTGAGTGTATTAGAGATGTAATTAAATCAAATTATACAACCCGCAGGGTTGCTGACACTGATTTAAAAATGATTAAAGACAAAGGAAAATCAGTAAAAATCTAAAGCATACTTAATCTCACAATTTGCTTCATTTATCGGAGGCTTTGACTCAAATCATGAATAGTTTACCTCATGTATAGTGCTATTGAACTCAAGCTTGTCTACATTAAAGGCACAGTAAGCCTCCCGTAAATCATCACAGATACGGTCAGGCTTTTACACACAGTACAAACACCCTTTCATTTAAACACTCACCGATTGAGAACATCCTAGGTGCCCTCCGTAAAGAGCGAACAATTTTCAAAGAATTTATTTTTGCGTGGTTTATCTTACCCCTGAGCCATCGTGAACCCGTGTGATCCAGTTTCCCCTTTTCACAATGTAGTCGTCAGTTAGTCATTTGAATGCGACTCGATGTGAGCTTATTAACAATAGCACGTTTTTATGCACGAAACAAACGGCTGTGGTTCACAAGAACTCTAGCGATGGCTTTTGACTGTTGAGAGGAACGGCGATATGCATAAACCGTCGTCTGCTACGACCCTTGCGTGACCTTGCTTCCGGGCTTTTCTTTTTTCAAACTTTCACAACTTCGAATTGTACTGATCTTGTCTTGATGAAAAAAGAATTCTTTTATGATTAAAGAATGTTTGTGTAACAAGCTGTCAATTTATTATTTAGATTTTAAAAGTTAGGTCTAGCGCAAAAACGCACCGCGGTCCAAAAACATTTTGATTATCATCGATTCACGGCTATCGCCAGTTTACATCGATAGAATGAGACCCGAAGGGAAGTAACTCATGTTTGACCTGAGTTCAGGATGGGTCCAAAAAGTGTTCGAGACAATCTGCAAAATTAATTCTTTAAAAATTGCTCGCTCTTTACGTAGGGCACCTAGGATGTTCCCGTTTGGTGAGCGTTCAAATGGAAGGGTGTTTGTACTGTGTGTAAAAGCCTGACAGTATCTGTGATGGTTTACGGGAGGCTTACTGTCCGGGCGTGATTTCCGGTATCATAACAGCCGTCCAGCACCAAAACGAGGCGCCATTGTTGTTGAGGACCAAGTCCACGAAAATAAATTCTTTGAAAATTTCTCACGCTCGACAGAAAGCAGCCAGGATGTTCCCGTTCGGTGAGCGTTCAAATGGAAGTATGCTTGTACTGTATGTAGACGCTCGGGGAGCTCTGTGATGGTTTACGGGAGGCTTACTGTGCCTTTAAAGCTTATTCAAACATGGCTGTACAGTGGAACCCCCTTTCAAGACCCCCCAATTTAAGACCTTGCTTTTTGAGATTTTCTCTTCATAACCTGTGTAAATATACCTCTGTTGTTAAGACTCCCTTCGTTTTCAGACCTGAGTTTCTGGCGGGGATGTAGCTCAGTCGGTAGCGCGCTGGATTTGTATCCAGTTGGCCGCTGTCAGCGTGAGTTCGTCCCCACGTTCGGCGAGAGATTTATTTCTCAGAGTCAACTTTGTGTGCAGACTCTCCTCGGTGTCCGAACACCCCCGTGTGTACACGCAAGCACAAGACCAAGTGCGCACGAAAAAGATCCTGTAATCCATGTCAGAGTTCGGTGGGTTATAGAAACACGAAAATACCCAGCATGCTTCCTCTGAAAACGGCGTATGGCTGCCTAAATGGCGGGGTAAAAAAACGGTCGTGCACGTAAAATTCCACTCGTGCAAAAAACACGTGTACGTGGGAGTTTCAGCCCACGAACGCAGAAGAAGAAGACCTGAGTTTCTCAGATTTTTGGAGGTCTTAATAGGGGTTTCCACTGTATTTAAAACTGCACAAAACGAAAAAGACTGTTCATGTTAAATCTACAACTTCTGATCATATCTTCTCACTTACTTCAGAGTAAGCATCTTCAAGAGATTTGACTTATCATATTCATATGCGTCAAAGACTATTCTAAATTAATTAGCACAGACACTTTAGCATCTGCCTGCAACAAAGTGCAAAACCAACATGGGGAAGAAGGTACCAAAGCACGACAGGAGAACTCGTAGGCATTTAAAAGATTTAGTTTGGTCTCTTACTACCACTACTACTACTACTAGGAGGAGAGCAGTCAAAACAGGAACAAAATGTTAATTGTTACTGACAATCACTAACATATGCAGCAAGTCTACATCACAGAATCAAGTGATTTGTGAACACAGATTCTACAAGCCAGTTTTCTGATATATACCATTGAAAGAGTAACTTCTTCCTTCTCTAAAATAATAGTTCATAAGAAAATCTACAAGAAAATGAGTTATCCAGTGTGATACAGAACATTCAAAAGGAACTTAGTGCAAAAATGATGCCAGAATTTACAGGCCAGCTTTCTGTTGAAAAAGAGTAATTAATCTTCCTTTAGGTAAAGTGTCTTTGTCAAAATGCCACATACACAAAGGAAACAGAAAGTACCCTCAAAACTTAATTCTTGGTCATTCATTTTGTCAATATTTTGTTCACACCAAACCACAAGGTAACAGGCATGTACTGAAACATGCCCAACAGAATAACATATATAAGAATAAGAATAAGAATAAGAATAAGAATACTTTATTATCTCATAGAGAAATTCAGGCGTGGTACATAACAATAATACAAACAGGACATTGTTTTACTTATGACATATAGCACTATATAACAGGGCAGGTTATAAACACACCTCCCACATACCTCTCTGGCCATTCCTTGCATTTTGCTTACGCATTCAGTCATGAACACATCCATGTCTCACGTACACATCGCATATATATTATTCAAACAACAATATTGTGTTGAACACCCAGCGCTCAAGAATGGAGAAGGAACAGAGGTTACTGAATTAGATTTGACGGATTAAATCTGTGAAAGAACTTCAGAGGGATGAGAAACTTGTATATTTGCCAAAGCACAATGCACTGCTTTTAAAGGTTAAAAAATAGGGTAAGAAACTTAAATTATTTCCATTGAATGGCCCATAAAAACACACACACACACACATGCACACACAATACACTGACAAATAATCTCCTATCAAATGATTTGTCCTCGACAAATCAATCAGTTATTGACTGTTTACAAAAACAGTTATGGGACTGTAGTTAGCACTAAACGCCTTAAACAATCAGCCTGCTACATAAGTACGTACCACTATACATATTTAAGTCAATTGGAATGGGGTTTTTCTGAAAACATATGCTAAACAGTAAACTTTAACACAGATAATGAGAGATTAAAAGAACCAACCATAACAGAAGTGAAATATACACACACAGCAAGCCTGGTATTCTCTCATTGAGTCATATATGTCCTGGGTTACAAAGCAGCTATTTTCTTGCTTTTAATTATCTTTACTTTCAGTGTGTAAGATTCTATTTTGAACACTTCAAAGTTCTCCAAGAAGCAGTGGTCGCACTAGGTATTTTATAAGGAAAAAAAAAAGTCTGTTTACAGTAACATAGGCCAAAAAAATAGAGTCGGTAGGTCGGGATTTTTTAAAATTTTGTTTTAATTGTTTTTCTAAAAAAAACCATATTTTAAAGTTATTTTGCCCAAAAACAAAGACTTTTTTTTCTCCCCCAAATGCCAAAAAAAGGTCTAGGGTCGCGCGAAAAAATATGGTCGGTCGGGATACCGTAAACAGACTTTTTTATTTTTGGGGCCAAAAGGGGTATCACACAAAAAGGCAAGAAGAATGCAACCCACAAAAAAACAGTAATTTTATCACAGCAATCAGTCAAAGTAAGGTGTAATATCATAGAAAAAGCTTTATTTTGATAAGAAAAACGGTCAGATGCAATCAAAACCTGTGGGAATGACCAGATGATGATTTTTATTCAGTTATTTTCATACACATGTCCAGTAAAAGCAATCACTGAAGAAGTTATGCTTACTGTACCATTGTTCTATCTTAACAGTCATCTTGCTTTTTATAAACTACAAGGCCATTTACCAGATACACTTAAAAAAAGTATTCCTTTTGTGCTAATTCAACAGATCCCCAGACGGGGAAAGGGGGGAGAGGGGATAGAGCCACTTGTCAATTGTTTCTTGTTCACAAAAGCACTAATCAAAAATTTGCTCCAGGGGCTTGCAACGTAGTACAATATATTACCTTACTGGGAGAATGCAAGTTTCCAGTACAAAGGAGAAACAGAATCCGTTAGTCGCCTCTTACGACATGCTGGGGAGCATCGAGTAAATTCTTCCCCCTAACCCGCGGGGGGTATCCCCAAACAGATCTCATGACACCACCCCACTGTGGCAATGGCAACACCCTAATGCAGAAATAATGTTGGTCTGATATGCTTAGTACTTCTTAATAAAATGCCTGAAAATTCAGCACTGTTCATAAGACAAGTACTACTACATATGCTACTTATCTGAGAAAAAGTTTACCCATTCCTGAGTGAAAAGCACATGCAGCAACACTATCAACAGTCACAGCGAGTCACAAAATTATGAGAGACACCTAAAGTGCTGACAGCTACAATGTGAGCCAAACACATACATGACAGGGTGAGTGAGCTCAACAACCAGTATCACTATCACTGAAAACCATTCAGGACACAGCACACTGTGGAAAGACAAGCTACAAACAGCACTGATGCACAGAGGAAGGGAGTGAGAGAGAGTGTATCAGTCACGCAGGAGAGGAACAGTGAGAACTGAGACTGTTAATTAGCATCATTATCAAAGAGAAAAGGAGGATACCTTCCAGACTGTCCCAGTCTATACGAGGGGTGTACCGAACAGCATCAACACAGCTCTGATCCTTACGACTCAGTTTGGGGCTGGGTTCTCGACTCACCCCTGCCCCACGAAGAAACGACAAGACCCCACTACCCGCTTTTCGGCCTGCAGAGCAAATAGTCATAGTCACAGAGAAAAGCAGGGGAGGGACAAAGATTGCAGAGTAAAGATACGAATTTATGCATTCAAATTGGCATAACATTAATCATGTCAGACTGGACAAAGATTGCAGGGTAAAGATACGAATGTATGCATTCAGCATAACAATCATTGATCTTGTCAAACTGGACAAAGATTGAAGGATAAAAGATGCGAATGTATGCATTCAGCATAACAATCATTGATCTTGTCAAACTGGACAAAGATTGAAGGATGAAAGATGCAAATGTATGCATTCAGCATAACATTAATCATGTCAAACTGGATAAAGATTGCAGTAAAAAGATACAAATTTATGCATTCAGCATAACATTATGAAGAAGATATGAATGTATGCATTCAGCGTAACATCAGTCATGTCAGATGACAGAATTTTCTTAACAGAAGCCATGATAGTACAATGTATACATATTTATGTTCAAGCAATAACCAGGTAACAATATTACATTCAAAACTGTAAACACTTAATCATCAAGAGAGAGGTTAATGAAACTGAGGGCAGGGGGGGGGTATGTTGTATCTGTAACAGCGCACAGCAACAACAACAAAAACCACTAAATCTTTGATGTAAATCAGTTCATTACACAGACTGGTTTCAAAGGTTACCATAGTCTTCAAGCATGTTCATAGAGCTCTGAGTCACTTGAACACTCAAAAACACGCCCCTCCCCTCTCACCCCCCCCCCCTTCATCCCCTCACCACACACCACTTAGCTCCCCCTTCAACTTACTCCCTCCACCCCCTTCATCCACACACCACTTAGCTCCCCCTTCAACTTACTCCCTCCACCCCCTTCATCCCCTCACCACACACCACTTAGCTCCCCCTTCAACTTACTCCCTCCACCCCCTTCATCCCCTCACCACACACCACTTAGCTCCCCCTTCAACTTACTCCCTCCACCCCCTGCATCCCCTCACCACACACCACTTAGCTCCCCCTTCAACTTACTCCCTCCACCCCCTGCATCCCCTCACCACACACCACTTAGCTCCCCCTTCAACTTACTCCCTTCATCCCCTCACCACACACCACTTAGCTCCCCCTTCAACTTACTCCCTCCACCCCCTTCATCCACACACCACTTAGCTCCCCCTTCAACTTACTCCCTCCACCCCCTTCATCCCCTCACCACACACCACTTAGCTCCCCCTTCAACTTACTCCCTCCACCCCCTGCATCCCCTCACCACACACCACTTAGCTCCCCCTTCAACTTACTCCCTCCACCCCCTTCATCCCCTCACCACCCACCACTTAGCTCCCCCTTCAACTTACTCCCTCCACCCCCTGCATCCCCTCACCACACACCACTTAGCTCCCCCTTCAACTTACTCTCTCCACCCCCTTCATCCCCTCACCACACACCACTTAGCTCCCCCTTCAACTTACTCCCTCCACCCCCTGCATCCCCTCACCACACACCACTTAGCTCCCCCTTCAACTTACTCCCTCCACCCCCTTCATCCCCTCACCACACACCACTTAGCTCCCCCTTCAACTTACTCCCTCCACCCCCTGCATCCCCTCACCACACACCACTTAGCTCCCCCTTCAACTTACTCCCTCCACCCCCTTCATCCCCTCACCACCCACCACTTAGCTCCCCCTTCAACTTACTCCCTCCACCCCCTTCATCCCCTCACCACACACCACTTAGCTCCCCCTTCAACTTACTCCCTCCACCCCCTTCATCCCCTCACCACACACCACTTAGCTCCCCCTTCAACTTACTCCCTCCACCCCCTTCATCCCCTCACCACACACCACTTAGCCCCCCCTTCAACTTACTCCCTCCACCCCCTTCATCCCCTCAACACCCACCACTTAGCTCCCCCTTCAACTTACTCCCTCCACCCCCTTCATCCCCTCAACACCCACCACTTAGCTCCCCCTTCAACTTACTCCCTCCACCCCCTCCATCCCCTCACCACACACCACTTAGCTTCCCCTTCAACTTACTCCCTCCACCCCCTCCATCCCCTCACCACACACCACTTAGCTCCCCCTTCAACTTACTCCCTCCACCCCCTTCATCCCCTCACCACACACCACTTAGCTCCCCCTTCAACTTACTCCCTCCACCCCCTTCATCCCCTCACCACACACCACTTAGCTCCCCCCTCCACCCCCTTCATCCCCTCACCACACACCACTTAGCTCCCCCCTCCACCCCCTTCATCCCCTCACCACACACCACTTAGCTCCCCCTTCAACTTACTCCCTCCACCCCCTTCATCCCCTCACCACACACCACTTAGCTCCCCCTTCAACTTACTCCCTCCACCCCCTTCATCCCCTCACCACACACCACTTAGCTCCCCCTTCAACTTACTCCCTCCACCCCCTTCATCCCCTCACCACACACCACTTAGCTCCCCCTTCAACTTACTCCCTCCACCCCCTTCATCCCCTCACCACACACCACTTAGCTCCCCCTTCAACTTACTCCCTCCACCCCCTTCATCCCCTCAACACCCACCACTTAGCTCCCCCTTCAACTTACTCCCTCCACCCCCTTCATCCCCTCAACACCCACCACTTAGCTCCCCCTTCAACTTACTCCCTCCACCCCCTTCATCCCCTCAACACCCACCACTTAGCTCCCCCTTCAACTTACTCCCTCCACCCCCTTCATCCCCTCAACACCCACCACTTAGCTCCCCCTTCAACTTACTCCCTCCACCCCCTCCATCCCCTCACCACACACCACTTAGCTCCCCCTTCAACTTACTCCCTCCACCCCCTTCATCCCCTCACCACACACCACTTAGCTCCCCCCTCCACCCCCTTCATCCCCTCACCACACACCACTTAGCTCCCCCTTCAACTTACTCCCTCCACCCCCTCACAGATACTAATCTACAAATCATGCAAAAGGAATGTAACTTTTTAGCAAAACAATACCTTTAATGAATACAATTTTTAATCGCAACTTAGTACATACAGTAAAGGATAAGACTGAATGACAAGAATGGTGATGTGCTATAGCGGTATCTGCCATGACAGAGGGCCCCAAAGGGTTTAAAATCGTGATCGTGATTGGCGTTTTTTTACCTTTCTGTGACCGTGATTGCCGAAATTTCCATTTCTGTGATCGTGATGGGACTTTGCCCGTGATCCGTGATGACAAAAAAATCAAGTCTCGTGATCGTGATCGTCATTTGTTTTCGTGATCGTGATGGGCATTATTGCAAAGCATTTTATTTTCAACGTACATTTTTTACAGCTGTATCACTCTATGATCCTCTATTCGTCAAGGTGTTTGTGATCGTGAAAACAAAAATCAAGGTAACTGTGATCGTGAAAGCTAAAATTTCCCTTCCCGTGATCGTGATGATACCCCCCCCCCTTTGGGGCCCTCATGACAGGACAACCTTGGGACCAGACCAAAAAAAAAGGTCCCTACATTACAGGAGTCCTATCACAACAGGTTCTTTTTTGTAAAATGAATAGACACAGGGATAACAGCAGGTGTCCTCTCATAGGAGGGGATTGCAGGTATCACTGTACCACCAAATCAACCCACAAGAAGACAAATCACTGAGTGAGAGACAGCAAAAGACTATTGTTCATCATCACAGTCATAGTCTTACAATGGTTAAAAGAATCAGGACTATGGAATCACACTGCTGTAGCAACTGGGGATAAATCTAGCAAATGTTCTTGCCCCAGATAAGACCAACTTTTTTACAAATGACATTTGGTTAACGCTTTCTGACTATGCCATGATTAGCACTAATCTGTGCTTGAGATGTGCACAAAATAAATGTGTCTTTGCCTTTCAAGGCACTAAGTATCTATTGGTCAGAATTAGCTTTGTTCAGTTCAGATGGAAATTCTGATTGTTCATATCCAAGTGTAACTGCTGCATGTTTACCACAAATGAAACTATAGTGTCTTTTATTTCATTCATACTGTTTTATTCCAGGCAGTATGGTTGTGTTTTGTCATGAAAAGCATGCCCCTTATCACAGGGATGGATTTTATTGTTTTATGACAAGAGTAACGGGTGAAGTCTTGGTGTGTATGTACATGGGAAAGCAGTTACACAAATAAAAAAAAGTTTGGAATATGTTCACATAAAGGAAATGCAAAATGTCATTAATATAGACAAGAAACAGATGATCATAAGTAAACAAAACCACACTCTTAGCAAGAAATGTGCATCAGAGAGAGAGAGAGAGAGAGAGAGAGAAAGAGAGAGAGAGAAAGAGAGAGAGAGAGAGAGAGAGAGAGAGAGAGAGACAGACAGACAGACAGACAGACAGACAGACAGACAGACAGACTCACAGACACAGTTTCACAAACTGATTCTTTTAACATCCAACAAAGACATACACACAATACCTCAAAACAATATCCAAACGCACATTTTGACTGGCTGACACATAAACACACAAACAGACAAAGTACACACTACACTGTAACGCCTTTTTGACAGACAAAGCAACACACCCAGTCCCCAAAACCGACAGTCTAAGACACAAACCTGTTTCCCGCATAGACTCCATGCTGATGTTCATGTCTGTCTGTTTACCACCCTTGGAAGAGGTACTGCTGCAAGTATAATCAAACATATACATTCAGTGTGCGTGTTTGTGTGTGTGTGTGTGTGTGTGTGTGTGTGTGTGTGTGTGTGTGTGTGTGTGTGTGTGTGTGTGTGTGTTTGTGTGTTTGTCTTTGTGTCTGTGTCTGTCTGTCTGTGTCTGTGTGTCTGTGATTGTGTGTGTGTGTGGTGTGTGCATGTATGCGTGCGGGTGTGTTTTGCTGTACATAACCCAGAGCTGTTACGACAAGGGGAGATAAAGAAGTCATCATTATCATTATCAGTATCATACAACTGTAAGTTCATTTAAACTGAAATAAACTTAGTACTGTAGCTATGTCAAACATTTAGCAGAGAGAATATTATCAAGATGCATCAATTGTTAGTTTACATAAAAAAAATACACACTTTTATGTATTACTGATATTGCTGTAGCAAGTAAATAACATTTGACACAAAAGACAGGAAGAAAGAAATGTTTAAAAAGATAAAATAACAACAGAGTTCATAAAGTCAAATAAGCCTGCCTAAAGAATGCAGAAAGTCTGAACTAAAACTACATTTACCTGCCAAAAGCTCCATCCTTGGGCGTCCCCCACAGGAACGTTTGGACTTCACGCAGTTTTACCTGATAATCTCCAGAACTGTCGGAGTACATTAAAACCAGTTACAAATAGACATCTTCTGCAAAGCTTTACTACCCACTTTCATGCCAACAGAGAAAAAAACATTTTGTTCACAAAGAGCCAAGGCACAGCTATAACATTAACAACTCAACTTAATATAAATAAATAAACAAGAAGGGCAAAGCCCATACGACTCACATGCTTGACCTTGACCTTTACATAGCAATGACATCATACACTAAGAACTGCTTTACACATTATTCCTACCAAAATACATGTGACCTTGACCCAAGATCAAGGTCATCCAAGGTCATGCAACACAAAGCTGTTAATTCAAGACATAGGAAGTACAATGGTGCTTATTGGCTCTTTCTACCATGAGATATGGTCACTTTTAGTGGTTCACTACCTTATTTTGGTCACATTTCATAAGGGTCAAAGTGACCTTGACCTTGATCATATGTGACCAAATGTGTCTCATGATGAAAGCATAACATGTGCCCCACATAATTTTTAAGTTTGAAACAGTTATCTTCCATAGTTCAGGGTCAAGGTCACTTCAAAATATGTATACAATCCAACTTTGAAGAGCTCCTGTGACCTTGACCTTGAAGCAAGGTAAACCAAACTGGTATCAAAAGATGGGGCTTACTTTGCCCTATATATCATATATAGGTGAGGTATTGAATCTCAAAAACTTCAGAGAAAATGTGAAAAATGTGAAAAATAGCTGTTTTTTAGGCAACATTTATGGCCCCTGCGACCTTGACCTTGAAGCAAGGTCAAGATGCTATGTATGTTTTTTGGGGCCTTGTCATCATACACCATCTTGCCAAATTTGGTACTGATAGACTGAATAGTGTCCAAGAAATATCCAACGTTAAAGTTTTCCGGACGGACGGACGGACGTCCGGACGTCCGGACGGACGGACGGACGACTCGGGTGAGTACATAGACTCACTTTTGCTTCGCATGTGAGTCAAAAAGTGGAAAAGTTCTGTTACCAATCATTGGCAACAATCTCAAAATAGAACAGTGCGGCAATGCTAGAAAGCCCATTTCCAATGCCTCTGGGTATATAGCTGTTGCTGTTATTGCTCTTTTTGTTGTCTTTTTCATTTAGTTAATTAAGATTAGATAAGATATTTAAACAAAGATTCAAAACTATCTTTTATACTTAACATCATATTGCACAACTCAGGTGTACAAACATTAACGTAACGATTAACATGTTTAATTATACAAATATACATCAGACAAATCAACAACTGCAAAAATGTATTAAATAATCAGACAACTATCACAGATGGTTGAACAACTTATTATATAACCAATCAACTAAAGTCAAACCTGCCCTTGCGACCACCTCTCTAAAACGACCACCTACCCATAACGACCACCCCAAAAGATCCCCGACAATGTTTGTTTCCGATGTAATTCACCTTCCCATAGCGACCACCTCTCTAAAACGACCACCTACCCGTAACAACCACCCCAAAAGATCCCCGACAATGTTTGTTTTTGATGTACTTCACCTTCCCATAGCGACCACCTCTCTAAAACGACCACCTACCCATAACGACCACCCCAAAAGATCCCCGACAATGTTTGTTTTCGATGTAATTCACCTTCCCATAGCGACCACCTCTCTAAAACGACCACCTACCCATAACGACCACCCCAAAAGATCCCCGACAATGTTTGTTTTCGATGTACTTCACCTTCCCATAGCGACCACCTCTCTAAAACGACCACCTACCCATAACGACCACTCCAAAAGATCCCCGACAATGTTTGTTTTTGATGTACTTCACCTTCCCATAGCGACCACCTCTCTAAAACGACCACCTACCCATAACGACCACCCCAAAAAATCCCCGACAATGTTTGTTTTCGATGTACTTCACCTTCCCATAGCGACCACCTCTCTAAAACGACCACCTACCCATAACGACCACCCCAAAAGATCCCCGACAATGTTTGTTTTCGATGTAATTCACCTTCCCATAGCGACCACCTCTCTAAAACGACCACCTACCCATAACGACCACCCCAAAAGATCCCCGACAATGTTTGTTTTCGATGTAATTCACCTTCCCATAGCGACCACCTCTCTAAAACGACCACCTAACCATAAGGACCACCCCAAAAGATCCCCGACAATGTTTGTTTTCGATGTACTTCACCTTCCCATAGCGACCACCTCTCTAAAACGACCACCTACCCATAACGACCACCCCAAAAGATCCCCGACAATGTTTGTTTTCGATGTACTTCACCTTCCCATAGCGACCACCTCTCTAAAACGACCACCTACCCATAACGACCACCCCAAAAGATCCCCGACAATGTTTGTTTTCGATGTACTTCACCTTCCCATAGCGACCACCTCTCTAAAACGACTACCTACCTATAACGACAACCCCAAAAGATCCCCGACAATGTTTGTTTTCGATGTACTTCACCTTCCCATAGCGACCACCTCTCTAAAACGACCACCTACCCATAATGACCACCCCAAAAGATCCCCGACAATGTTTGTTTTCGATGTACTTCACCTTCCCATAGCGACCACCTCTCTAAAACGACCACCTACCCATATTGACCACCCCAAAAGATCCCCGACAATGTTTGTTTTCGATGTACTTCACCTTCCCATAGCGACCACCTCTCTAAATCGACCACCTACCCATAACGACCACCCCAAAAGATCCCCGACAATGTTTGTTTTCGATGTACTTCACCTTCCCATAGCGACCACCTCTCTAAAACGACCACCTACCTATAACGACCACCCCAAAAGATTCCCGACAATGTTTGTTTTCGATGTACTTCACCTTCCCATAGCGACCACCTCTCTAAAACGACCACCTACCCATAACGACCACCCCAAAAGATCCCCGACAATGTTTGTTTTCGATGTACTTCACCTTCCCATAGCGACCACCTCTCTAAAACGACTACCTACCTATAACGACAACCCCAAAAGATCCCCGACAATGTTTGTTTTCGATGTACTTCACCTTCCCATAGCGACCACCTCTCTAAAACGACCACCTACCCATAATGACCACCCCAAAAGATCCCCGACAATGTTTGTTTTCGATGTAATTCACCTTCCCATAGCGACCACCTCTCTAAAACGACCACCTACCCATAATGACCACCCCAAAAGATCCCCGACAATGTTTGTTTTCGATGTAATTCACCTTCCCATAGCGACCACCTGTCTATAAAGACACGTTTGATCGGTCCCTTGGGTGTTTGTTATGGACAGGTTCGACTGTATTAACTAATCATGAAGTAACTTGGCCTGGTTTTCCCATCCGTCTATCTATATGCGTGTCCCTGGTAATAACCAACTGGTCTCCTGAAGATATTTTATTTCAAGTATACACACAAACTACCAACCCATCTCCTGAAGAGATTTTATTCCCAGTAAACACAGAAACGAAAGTCAAAGCTTAGGAAAGGTGATCTCCATGCACCTACCTCAGGGCATAGGCAATGATGGAGCTGGGCTCCTGGTCGTACACCACCACAGGCACTCTCTCACACGCCATCAACAAATGATGCTCTGCCGGGTGGCTGCACACAGGGAAAAGAGCTCCATGAATTGTTCAACAGGTTGATTTTGTTTGCTTGTTATAAACTTCACATGTCATGATAGACATACTGTTGGACTATATTATTGCGTACATTCACTGCCATATTAGTGGAAAACAGAAGGAAAAAACACTTTTACCTGAATACCTATCACACCCGTCTGACTTTCATGTAAATATCACATATTAGGCTTCGAAGACTGTCAAATTCAGTTGACTTGACTACACATTGTATCTGACCGAGTTACTCCATGCAATTGATACACATTCTAAGACTGTCAAAATCAGTGTCATTATTAGCCAAGCTCTAAAATGGACAGAGAATAGTTCTTGCAGATCTTGTAAATCTGTTAAAAGTAACAGCTTTGACTGGCTGTGATACACTTATCAGCTATCCAGTACCAGAACTTCAAAATACTCCGCAACTTCCTCTGGAAATTCATCAACCTTGGCTAATGCTGTACTGTCGTATCAGCACTGCTTGCCTCTTTCATCCAATACATATGGATAGATGAGGACAGTTTGCTTCTGCAAGTTTTAACTAACAAAATATTGAATGTTGTTAAAGCTTGTCCTTGGTTTTTTTTCCTTCAAGCACAATCATTTAATCTGAGGCTGACATTGAATGTTATGAAACATGTTGCAGTGCTGTTAAAGGGGTACCTTTCACACTGAAAAGTCCCACAAACAGCAACACTGTTAGAAATACAAAAGAAAAAAAATTCTAAAAACAAGAATGGTAAAGAATCAATTGAAAAATTAATAATAATATAATAACATTAATAATAATAAATAATGGTAATTATTAATGTTATATGAAGTCTTATATCGCGCGCGTATCTCCAGACTCGGACTCAAAGCGCAGGGATTTATTTAAGTGAAAAGATGACTCATTGACCGGATATGGTTCTTGCTAGCGAGATGGAAGAATCCAAAGCTAAGTTCATTATCTGTATCATTAGTGTGTGTCTGTGTGACCACTTTGAAGATCCTTGCGTCCAAGAACCATGATTGCAATGTTTTATTTTGTCATTCATTAAATCTTCCAAGTCAATATAACACTTACCTCGACAGTACTATTCTTGCACATTATCTATTATAGGCCGAAAAAATTGGACAAAACGCTGCGTGGGTACAATTATCTCCCATAACCATGCGCCACCGTGGATCCCAAGCACTGTCTGAGTGCTTCCCCCTTACAGGATGTAGGTGGCGCGTCCTCTTTCTTTTTTCGCGCGTGACAGTAGGCTGTGTTTCTGCTGCGCTCCCGGATTATTTTGGATTCTAGAGTCTTCTTTTCTGTGTGGATTACCACCTGTTGGATTTTTGTGTGTTATTCCACTTCTGGCTTGAGGCTACGTTGTTTTTCTTCCAACTTGTGCCTCCGTTGTTGTGTGGCGGACTCGGCGTGCCTACCGTCCTACTTCGTGGTGACCGGTCGTCTGCTTCTCGTTTCGCCTCATTCACTTGAGTATTGACCTAATTTTCTTTGAATTTTGTTAATTCTCGATTTTTTAAGGGTACGTACAGGGCGAGGTAGGATGTCTCGTCTTGTTTTGGGCTCTGGTTCTACGGAACCAGAGTCTGCCGGGGGCAACCCTTCTCCGGGCGCACAGCGTCATGTTTTGCGCACGGACAGGGGGACCTTTCGGCGCTCCGACTCTCCCTCCCCAAACGCTTTGCGTTTGCGGCGAGGGAGGGCGGAGAAAGCCTGTTTGAGCAAGCTCAATGCGAGCTTGCTCAAACAGGCTGGGCTTGAACCTGGGACTTCGGGCGGGGCTGCGCCGTCGAAGGTTCGGGGAAGGTCGAGGGGAAAGAAACAGCGTCTTTCTCCTTCTCCTTCCGTGGAACACGCTTCCCCCCCTTCGACGCCGTTGTCCGGCCCTCAGTCTCAGGCTTCAGCTCCTCCCGGTTTCAAGCCTGGGGGGAAGGTTTCCTTCTCCTCCCTGGCTCGAATCCGGGGGCGGGTCGATTCCCAACCCTCTTTGGTGGTTGGTGAATCTGATCTAGGGGCTACGGGAAAGACTCAGGTTTCGACTTCTTTCTTTTCCGGTGCCTCTCCTGTGCCCTCCTCGGTTTCCACCGCTGTGGAAGCCAGGAGGGACACGGGTCCTCCTCTGAACTCCCTCGCTGGGTCGTCTACTGCTGTTTCGACAGTAGTCTCGGACTCATGGGGGGGGAGATCGGAGGAGATGACGGGGTCTATGAATTCCCTCCCCGCTGGGGTTGGGATGCGAATTGACCCCGTTCAGGGCGGTCCTGTGGGGGCAGGGGTTTCAGGCATCGTGCCTACGACCACTGCTACTACGGTTCCCTCTGACGTCCGTGTGACTGGTGGCTGTCCCTCTATGAAACGCTCCGGCCGACTAGTTACTGGACGTGGAGGTGTTCGACAGAACGTGGTACTTCTGTCGAATGGTCAGGGCGACGGGAACATTGTTTCTGTTGCTCAGACCGACACCTCCGACCGGACCGTCTTGACCCCACGCCATTCCTTAGCGTCTGGTGTTCGGGTGACGGATGGTCCGGACCAAGGGTCCGGAACGGTCCAGGCTTACGGGTCGGGATCGAACCGGACCCACGGGTCCCGACTGGACTTGACCTCCGGGTTTGGTCCGGACGGGACCCATGGTACGGGACCGTACCGGACCTTAGGGTCCGGTGCGGGACAGTACCTCTGGCCCTTGCCGGACCCCCGGACCTACGGGTCCGGATGGTACGGTACGGGACCAGTGGTCCGGTCGGGACCGGACCACCCGACCACCTCTGTTGGTCCGGGTGGTCTGGCACCGAACCGGAACACACCGGACCACCGGACCTACGGGTCCGGATGGTACGGTACGGGACCAGTGGTCCGGTCGGGACCGGACCACCCGACCACCTCTGTTGGTCCGGGTGGTCTGGCACCGAACCGGAACACACCGGACCACCGGACCTACGGGTCCGGATGGTACGGTGTTTCCACGTCCGGACCGAACCACCCGAACACTTTTGTGGGTACGGATGGTTCTGTGCCGAACGGGACCTCCGGATGGTACGGGACCGGACCGGACCACCGGACCGGACCGGACCACCGGAACACCGGACCGGAACACCGGACCACCCGACCGGACCGGATCGGCACCCCCGACCGGACCGGACCATTTCTTTTCTGATCAGACCCGATGGGTCCCTGTTCAGTCTATAAATGGCGGGGGTTCGTTGGCTGGACTGACCCAACAGTCGCAGGGTTTTTGTTGTTCTCTCCCTTCGGCTGCTGGAGACGTTTCGTCTTTGGGGCAGGGGTCTTCGCGGCCTCTTGCTTCAGTGGGCGTTTCGTCACAGCCTACTTCATCACTTTCGGCTCCTCCCCCTCAAGCTTCCTACACTCCTGCTGTTGAGGAGTTGTCGGGAAGTGAAGAGGAGAGTGAGTCAGAGGACGATGGGGAGGAGGATCAGGGTCGCCCTGAGGTTAACACTGATCCCCTACCCTTGCCGGTTTCTGATGGAACTTCCGAAGCTATGCTTCGTACTTTCCAACAGTACATGACAGACATCACGCGGCGTCTTGACGCCACGGATGCCTCTCTTAAGCGTCTGTCGTCTAGTGTTCCCAACCCTTCGGTTGACACACAGGACGTGGAGTCTGAGGACGAGAGGCAGGAGGCTCTCCCTCGCACAGCTAGAAGGACGTTTGAACAGTTTCAGGACGTCCTTCCCTCCGACGCCCTCTCGTCCTTGGAGTCCGCTTCGGCCCGGGCGCGGGAGGCACACGCCGCGTCTGCCGGCGGCTCGTTTTATGAACGATCCGGCCGCCAGCAATTCGCGTTCCACCCTAGTCTTAGTGCCACGGTGGAAGCGGCAGCACATCGCCTGAGGAGTACAGATTCACGTGCGAACGCGACCTATGTTCCTCGGGAGGACGCGGATTCAGTGCCGTGCTTTCCTTCGGGAGGCGCACCTCCACTGTTTCCTCGTGTCCAATCTGTTTCGTCCCTCCCTTTTCCCTTTGACTCTCGAACTCTCCCTTTCCAGACTTCGAGTGTTCAGGGTGGGGCTGACGGTGATGTGTTCGTTGGGGAGGTGCCTTCGGTCAAGAAGGTGGAACTGAGCTCTGCTTCGTTCCACAATCTTGAGGCCACCGTTTCTTCCATTGTCGAGGCCCAATCACAGGCCTTGACATGGATGAGCACGCTGTCCACACTGTTGGACCCTCCCGATCGGGCAGAGTCCGATTCCACTCGGGTCCTTGACACGGTTCGAGTGGATCGGGCTTTGCATGCCGTGCGATCGTGCGTGACGACGGCGGCAGAATTGGCCATTGGAACACGGGTCCACTTGTTGGCCCTGTTCCGTGATCATTTTCTGGCTACTTCTTTAGTGCCTCCGGATATGAGGAAGAGTCTGAGGAACACGTTTCCTCAGCCTTCTTCCCTTTTTCATCCGGGCACTGTCCGTTCTGTGGTGGAGTCCACACGCCAGAGGAACACTGATTCTCTGATGGTTGGCCTCGCTGCTTCGGCGACGTCGGCGGGGAGTAAGAGAAGTGCTACAGTCACCTCCAGCTCCCAGCCTCAGAAGAAGAAGAAGAAGAAGCCAGTTTCACTGCCTCCTTCTTCCTCCTCTCAGGCTCCTGTCGCGTTCCCCCCTGCGGCCCCGGCTTCTCGTGCTCCCAAGCGCAAGAAGAAGGGTGCTCAGACAGGTAAGGGTAAGCAGCACCACCAGGGGGGTGGTCGCAAGCCTGCGCCTGCCCGCCAGCAGAATTTTCAGTGAGTCCCGGCCCTACGTTGACGCCCCCTCAAGTTGCCCCTCTTTCGTCCGTCGGTTCCCTTTTTCGGGCCCGCGACATGTGGGGCAGACTGGTCTCCAACCAGTTTATCTTGAGGGTGGTGGGGTCGGGGTTTTCTCTACCGCTGTCGTCACAACCTCCATTGTCCGCTCTACCTTTGACGTTCCCCCCTCCTCGAGACCCTGCCAGATGGCAGGCTCTTCAAGACGAGGTGAACTCGTTGGTCGAGAAGAAGGCTGTCTACCCCCTTTCTCAGCCTTCTCCGGGGTTCTACTCCCGCCTGTTCACCGTCCCCAAAAAGGACGGCAGGTTCAGGCCGGTGTTGGACCTCTCCACCTTGAACTTGTACCTTCGCAGGTGCAAGTTCAAGATGGAAACCCCTTCGTCGGTCCGGTTGGCCATCCGGCCAAACGATTGGGCCACGTCTGTGGACCTCCAGGATGCTTACTTCCACATCCTGGTGGCCCCGGGGTACCGACATCTGCTCCGGTTTGTTTGGGAGGGCACAGTGTTCGAGTTTCGGGCCCTCCCATTCGGCCTGTCCTTGGCCCCGCTGATTTTTACAAAGGTGGTCAAGGAGCTGGCGGTGTTGGTCAGAGCTCAGGGTGTGCGTCTGCGTCAATATTTGGACGATTGGCTCACCCTGGCCCAGTCTCGCGATCAATGCCTCCAACACACCCGGCAGGTCCTGGAACGGACCCATGCTTTGGGGTTCCAGATTCAGTGGCACAAGTCGGACCTCGTGCCAGCCCAGCAGTTTTGCTACTTGGGGATGGCGTTCGACACAGTGCTTTACACTGTGTCTCCCTCCCCGGACAGAATCCTCTCCCTGAGGCGAAAGATCCTCTCCATTCAGGCTTGCCGCGCTGTTCCTCACAGACGGCTGGCGGAACTGTTGGGTTCCATGGAGTCTGTCGCTCTGCTGCTGCCCCTTGCAAGGCTACACAAACGTCCCCTGCAACGGGCAGTAGCAGATCGGACTTCCAGGCCTCTCGATTACACCGAGTTGGTCCAGATCGGGCCTTGGTTTCACGAGGCTGTAGTCCAATGGCTGGACCCGATCTGGCTCAACTCTGCGGTGCCTATCCAACCGAGACGGCCGTCTCTCTTCCTGTACACCGACGCTTCTACGCGGGGTTGGGGGGCCCACCTGGACCTGCACGAGGCCCAGGGGGTCTGGACCCAGGAGGAGTCCCTCCTACACATCAACTTTCTAGAGTTGGAGGCGGTTCGTCGGGCTCTGCTGGAGTTTCGCCTCCTGATTCGGGATCAGGATGTGTTGGTCCACGGGGACAACACCACATGCCTAGCTTACCTTCGCCACCAGGGGGGCACCAATTCTCGGTCCCTCTCCCTGTTAGCGGAGGAGATTCTGCTCTGGTGCCAGACCAATCAGGTCCGGATGTCAGTCCAATTCGTTCCGGGGAAACTGAACGCCCTGGCCGACATTCTCAGTCGGGGCGATCAGGTTCTCCCCACAGAATGGACCATCGCTCACAACGTTCTACGGCGTCTGTGGGCAAGGTGGGACCGTCCTCTGATCGATCTGTTCGCAACTCGATTCAGCGCTCGGCTTCCCAGGTACGTCAGCCCCTTTCGAGACACGAATGCGTTCCACGTGGACGCATTCACTCTCTCGTGGAGGCTCCTCGATGCTTACGCCTATCCCCCGACATCTCTGATTCCGAGGGTACTGGCAAAGTATCTGCAGGAACGGCCAAGACTGATTTTGGTCGCGCCTTACTGGCCAACAGCTCCGTGGTTTCCAGATCTTCGCGGTCTCACCCACGTAGACCCTCTACCTCTGAATCTGGACGGGGGAAGCCTGCTCCAGCCTCGATCAGGCCTCCCTCATCCACGTCCAGAGAGTCTGTGCTTGACCGCATGGCTCTTGTGCGCTCCAAACTGCTTGCACTAGGATTGCACAAGAGTTCAGTAGAGTTTTCCTTGAACGCTAAGAGGCGATCAACTAATCAGCTCTATGACTTACGCTGGAGAGCTTGGGCCTCCTTCGCCTTGTCCAAGGGGATAAAGCCGCTTTATCCCTCAACACAGGACTTGGCCAACTTCCTGGTGGAAGTGTATCAAAAGAAGAGTCTTTCTTCTAAGACTCTTCTTGGATACAAATCTGCCATCACTTCCACGATTGCGGCTGCTACTGGTCGCAGACCTGAACACTTGATCAGTTCCTCCCTCATTGCTAATGTCCTTTCGGGTATTAGCAATGCAGCGGTGTCTAAACCTCGGGTTTCATTTCCCAAGTGGGATGTCTTCCTGGTTCTCAAACTCCTGCGTAGCAAGGAGTTTGAACCCCTGGCAGGCATTAGTATCAAGTTCCTGACTTTTAAGACTGTGTTCCTCATCGCTTTAGCCACTTGCCGTAGACTCAGTGGTATTCAAGCTTTGAGTGGCCTGGAATTTGACATTGAGTTCACCACACATCAGGTGACGTTGGCTTTCCTACCAGACTTTCGAGCCAAGAATCAGAATGCCTCGGAGTTGTCCAAACCAGTAGTCATTCAAGCCTTGGCTCCCACTCTTGAACATGATGACCCTGATCGCTTCCTCTGCCCAGTACGTGCCCTTAGAGTGTACCTGGATAGAACACGTAGCTTTCGGTCTTCTAAGCGGTCACTGTTTGTCTCGCTTAATCCGAAGTACCAATCGGATATTTCTAGACAAACTTTAGCTCGTTGGCTGACCTTGCTTATCAAACAGGCTTATGTTCATGCTCAAGTGGATGTGGTCCCTGACATCAGGGCACACGAGATTCGGGCTATCGGCTCCTCGTTGGCGCACGTGCGGGGTGCCTCGCTCCAAAGCATAATGGCGGTCGCGTTCTGGAAGACTCCAGCCACGTTTATTAACCACTATATGCGAGACTTTTCCAGTCTCAGGCTTGACCAGTCGTATGGCATTGCCAAAGCAGTGGTTGCCAGCATGGTCACGTCAGTCTAAGGTATTTTTCTTGGGTATATTTTCTTTTACGGTAGTACTGTTCGAAAATTGCCTGGGTATCTTAATCCTTGGATTTAAGTGATTTTGATTAAGGAGTTTAATACTCTACATATCACCCTCACACCACTCTGGTATTCTGTGCAAGAATAGTACTGTCGAGGTAAGTGTTATATTGACTGTAAGGCTTCTTTTTAAGCCTACTGTCTATATGATACTTACCGAGACAGTACTATTAGAGTTTCCCTCCCGCCTCCCCTCTTGATATGTTATGGGCTTTTTGAGGGTCTGCAGCTCATAAAGAAAGAGGACGCGCCACCTACATCCTGTAAGGGGGAAGCACTCAGACAGTGCTTGGGATCCACGGTGGCGCATGGTTATGGGAGATAATTGTACCCACGCAGCGTTTTGTCCAATTTTTTCGGCCTATAATAGATAATGTGCAAGAATAGTACTGTCTCGGTAAGTATCATATAGACAGTAGGCTTAAAAAGAAGCCTTACATATTTTACCATTCTTGCTTTGTGATTCTGAATTTTGGAACTTTTGGGATAACAAAAAGCCAAGGAACTCACAAGGGCAACTGCAGAGGTGTGAAGCCAGAGCTGGACAGCCATCGGCGAGCAGAACCTCTCAGGTCACTGAACCAGCCATCCACTGTTTCTTCTCCTGTTTAAACAACAACAGGTGAAATCTTCAGTCTACTTAAAGCAACAATTCCTCCACTTATCATGAAAGAACTATGCAGTCAATAATATTCTGCTGTAGGTTTGGATAAGAGAATAAGAGAGATAGTCTGCTTAAGACAGTGTAGATATGCAGAAACATACTTTAAAGTTTTATTCTGCAATTGAGGTTCAAAATTCAGAACTGAATTTCCAGTGATTGCAATGACCTCATATAGCGCAGACACATGCATACAATCGGACTTACCTTCTCCTTTGCCATTGTTGTTGTCTTTGTGTGGCTCTGCTTGTACTGGGAGGTAGACAGTGTTCTGAACACCTTGTGCTGTGCCACCTGCTCAGACAATGCCCAACAAACTTTCCTCGTACATACGCCTTTCACAGCCACAGGGAACGGCACTTTTCTCTATCACGCAGACCGAACCCAGGACTACCTTGGTCTATGCCACCAGCTCGAACAATGTCCAGAAAACCTTTCTCTTACATGAGGAAAATACAGATAAATATGTCCTTTACCAGAACTATACTTCCCTGTATCACACAAGACTGAACTCATGTCTACCTTGATGTATGCCAATCATCAGACATGGGATTCAGAAAAAGTGATAATTAAGGAAAAAAAAAGTGGGGGTCTGGGGGCCGCAGAAGGCCCCCAGTAGGGTCCAGGGGCAACGCCCCTGGTCGGGGTCTGGGGGCGAAGCCCCCAGAAGCTGAAGGTTTTTAGTATTTTAGACACACAAAAATGGCCCTGAAATGCATATTTCAGCTTAATCATAGCCCCCCCCCCCCCCTCCCTTTCTCTTCCTTCCCATGTTTCTCAAATTAATTTTACGCTAAGACTCAAAATAAGGAGGAGAAAGAGAGAGAGAGAGAGAGAGAGAGAGAGAGAGAGAGAGAGAGAGAGAGAGAGAGGCGGGGATGGGGGGGGGGGGGGGGTGGTGGCGTGTGACGGTGTGGTTTCAATGTTCTTACCTTGTCGGTGCCAAACGACCCCAGTGACTGATTACACGACTGGGTTTTCAGGATAGTCAGGTGCTTGTTGCTTTTCAAGTGGCTTTTGAGGGCAGTTTTTCCATTGGAACCGTAGTTGATAACATTAACATCGTTGCACAAAGTGCACTAAGCTTTTCCCGGCAAGTTGATTTTAGCAAAAGCATCGCCAACTTTCAGTTTCACGTCTTGTGTCTTCTGGCCTTTCTCGTATTTCCAGCTCAATGATACAACTTCATCGAGCCAGTCGAATCTCCAGAGATTTTTCTTGTACTTCTGCTGGTCAATTTCCCGGGATAGAACGGTTTCGTCTCGCTTTAGCTTCCTCATCATTTTGGCAAGTGGCTCGAAGCGATGTAAAAATGGCGCCGAATCATTCTCATACGGTATGCTTTAGCTTATACTGAATCCCCGATAGCTACGTTGAAACGGTGACTGTAGGAGACAAAGACACAGAGCGCGTTCCCATACGGATCGACCAGCAACAGTCTGACCGTTTTAGGAACCAACCGTTCAAGAATAGTATGGAATGGAGCGTCGCGATCAGCGGACCGGCCGAAAAACTTGGGTCTTTACCTACATATACCCCAACATTTTCTCAGCGGATTTGCACGAATCTCAAGAATGATCCCTGGAGCCTAAAAATTTACGGAATTCCGTAATTTTACGGAAGAATCCCATGTCTGAATCATGTACACCACCACAGATCTGTCCCGGCTTTTACATAGAAGAAAATTGTCCTTCAAACTGGCCAAGTGGAAGGTTGCTCTTATCCCATGTAAATCCCTGGACAGTGATTTCCAAGATGCATTACATGGGAATGAGGGTATCTTTAACCCTTTACCTGCATCTCTTTGTCACTACCATTTTGTTCCCCTCTATCCTCATTTCCCTTCTCTTCCGCCTGTTAATACTGTTGTGGCAACAACATAATAAAACCCACCTGTCTTTCCTTCTTCCATGGCTCTCATGTCAGGAGAAGGAGTAGGTGAATCCACTGCTATCACCGAGATGGACATTGCACGATCTTCTGCAGCTTTCACAACAATCCTATCAACCTGAAAATACAAACAAAACAAAAAAAACATCAGCAAAAATGTTTTACACACAGACATGAAAATAATGGGAAATATTAAACGAAGGCATCAACGGCTCCCTAACATAATAAAAACAAAAAACATAGGATGCAAAACACTTGTATTAAAGGTATAAACGGAAAAGAATACTGCGCTGCACTTTTGCATGCAGTTTGCTCAGCTAATGCTTTCCAGCCTGGTTGTTCTTTATTGCGTTAAAGTTAGATAAGCTCAATTCAAATACTCTATTACGTTTTAAAAAAACTCAGGGTCTCATCACTCATTAAATTTCAGCTGGACTTAAAAAACCCACTTCTACCAACAATTCAAGCTCACCAGTTATTCCTATCAGCTTTATCCGGGCAAGAAATTACACTGATCTTGCAGCGCATATATCTCCCCTGAAGATCGAGTATGGCTGCATATATAGTGGGGTGATGTAAAATGGTCATATACGTAATCTTCCCATTCCGATGACAGAGTCACTTTCTCTGTACCAAGTGCCAGTGGCACCCTGTGAATATTAAGCATGAATACGCTCAATAATCAACAACAGCAGATACAGTGGAAGCCTCTTTTTAACCCATCGTTTAAAGATGCAACCCCCCACCCCCCTCCCACCTGTAAGACCCTACTTTTTCAGATGTTCTGTTCATGTCTGTTAAGTTACCCCTATTTTTAGACTACCTCCCATTTCAGACCTGATTTTGTCAGATTTTGAGGTCTTGAAACAGAGGTAACACTGTAGATTGACACCTGAGGCTGTATGACTTTCACTCCTAGTGTAAACAAACCTCATCACAGGAAGATGCCAGGTCCTTGTCCTTCTTGTTGCCCCTGGATCTCCTCTGCTGATTGTTCATGAAGTCAGCGATTCTGATGAAGTGAGAACAACATTCTTATTAGATGACAGCCATGAATACTTCTTCTTCTGTGTTCCTGAGATTTGTGTTTACTCAATCAATCAATCAATCAATGAAGCTTATATCGCGCATATTCCGTGGGTACAGTTCTAGGCGCTCTGCAGTGATGCCGTGTGAGATGAAATTTTATACGGCCAGTAGATTGCAGCCATGTCGGCGCATATTTACCTTTCACGGCCTTATTCCAAGTCACACGGGTATGGTAGACAATTATTAACTGTGCCTAAGCAATTTTGCCAGGAAAGACCCTTTTGTCAATCGTGGGATCTTTAACGTGCACACCCAATGTAGTATACACGGGGGGTGGTTCGGACACCGAAGAGAGTCTGCACACAAAGTTGACTGTGAAATAAATTTCCGCCGAACCTGGGATCGAACTCGCGCTGACAGCGGCCAACTGAATACAAATCCAGCGCGCTACCAACTGAGCTATATCTTGTTTACTCTCAAGAACACCTCATGGTTTTGGAAACCTTACCGTTCTATTCCCGGCAACTTGGGCAGCACCATCTTTGAGGGTCTTGACCATCTAAAGGAGCAATTGCAAAGCATCCTAAAATTCTTTGTATATGTCAGAGTTGTTTTTTACAACAGTTGAAAAACAAAAGAATTCTGTACTCACAACAAAAGGATCAAACACTCTAGAAGTATAAACAAGAGTTGCTGATTAAAATGTAGAAAGCGGATGAACCCCTTTATCAGTACTAATTAAATAATATCAATAAAACAAACATATACACAAACAAAAACAATAAATATCGCCGAAACAAGCAACCAAAATATCTGATGCCCCATCTATGTTAAACCTTTATTTTTTGTTACAAATTACCAATACCTTTGGATGGTACATTTTACTTGTGGCCACTGGCCCATATACAAACTACGGACGAGGGGGTGTGGAATAGGAAAAGAAGAGGGATATTAACTTCATCCCCTCACACATTTACTCATCTTGTACAAGTACACTTTTACGCTCACTGGATATCTAATAATCAATCGTAACAAAGTACCTTGTGTTCCATCTCTGTACAGATTCAGAAATCATCCGCTTCAGCAAGACAATGCTGTCCAGGATGTCGTAACCTGGGCCTCGCTTGTCTGAACACGCAGAAACAAACTCATTCAGTAATTGGAAAATGAACAGCACACAACCAAGCAAAGAGGATGACCCATTGTCTCAAAGAATTCTACACACTGAAATGTGCGAGTGTCATAAAAATTGTATTTTAAGACATATCAGCAATGTGTAACAAATTTGAGTCTTCAAAGTGTTTTAAAAAAGAACATACTTTATAAACAAAGCATAAAATGGACAAATGCATTGTCAGGAAAACACATCCCAACACCAAGAAATAAGATTGCTTTGCACTTTTTGATCATAAAAGCAACAGCCGTCAACACCACCATCACCAATTAAACAACAAGAACAACAAGAACAACAACAAGAACAACAACCACCCAAGCAAGCTCAAGTAATTCACCTGGTGTCTCAGTCTGGAGCATTTTTTCAAGCTGAAGCTGTATCTTTTGTGCAGCTTCACGGAATTTGTTCTTCTCAACCTGCAAATGGGCAAGAAAAATAAAAAAAGTCAATAAAGTTTAACACCCAAAACAAATGCTGATTACATTGTGTATCAAATCAGAGGCTTCAGAAAGCTTATCTGCAAAAAACCCCACCTACTTTGTGAACAAAGCATGAAATGGATAACTGTCCTGTCAGTTTGGTCTTATTTGATCAGAACAGGGAGTCAAACATACAAGCCTCGCCAGATCTAAGCCAGTGAGCCACACTGTGTTCATGGGACAGACGGTGCCTTTAAACCCCAGCCGTGGCCTGTACCTGTTGTTCAGCCAGAAAATCAGCAACGTTGCGTGCAGCACTGTCGCCTGTCACCTCTGACTTGAGTTTCATGGTGATCTCCAGAATGGTACTGAAGCGATCCACCCCCCTGGGAACAGCAATGAACAAAGCACATGAAGGAATAAAGAAATGAAGAAAACACACAATAAAGGTACGTATGCTTTGATTTGAAGATACAGAATCTCTTGTTTGCACGCAAAGTGTCTTTATTGCTCTCAAGGTGACGTTTCTAACCCCTTGGTAATTAATTCAGCATGTCTCAGTATGACTGCATTAAACGAATACTCTTCATAGGATTAAAACTATCAAAATATCTTATCAAACAGCCACCACTCACCCTGTACTCCCACCACTTACAATACCATCCGAACACCCTCCCACATCCATGGTTTCCCTCCCTCTACCACTCCCAGACCCACTCTCCCTCCCATCCTTACCAACATCCTTCAACATGTACACACACACACACACACACACACACACACACACACACACACACACACACACACACACACACACACACACACACACACACACACACACACACACACACACACACACACACACACACACACACACACACACACACACACACACACACACACACACACACACACACACACACACACACACACACACACACACACACACACACACACACACACACACACACACACACACACACACACACACACACACACACACACACACACACACACACACACACACACACACACACACACACACACACACACACACACACACACACACACACACACACACACACACACACACACACACACACACACACACACACACACACACACACACACACACACACACACACACACACACACACACACACACACACACACACACACACACACACACACACACACACACACACACACACACACACACACACACACACACACACACACACACACACATGGATACAAACGCACACACACACACTAACTTGTGTGTGACGATTTTCACAGCCTGCATGGCTTGCTCGATGTCCAAAAGCTCATGGTTCAAAGTCACCATGAGGGCTGGTAGGGCAAGTTCACGCAGAGTCACAGTGGCATACCTGCCACAACAAGAGAACAATCATACTTCTATTTTCTCTCTAAGAAAAAAGAACAAACAAAATGGGGGAAAGATTTGATTACATCCTCCAAGCAAACAGATGAAAGTCAACAGTTTTCTTAACCACAGTCTACCAGCAGAAATGTTTTGATGTATCTTTCTTACTAAAACATTAAAACAGGCAGTTGTTCTCTAGTGTCGTCATTCAAGCATAAGCCAGCCGGCCTACATCAAGCTTCAGAAGTAAGTTTACTATAAAAAAAAATATTTAAAAAAGTTTGCTATCCATGATTTCAAAAAGGTGGATGTTTTCAAGACAGAAGTACTAGCACAGCATCATGTGCATCTCTCTTCTACAAACGGTAAAGCAGATCTCTCGCAAAACAGTTGTTATTGAGTGAAAATGTCAGTGACAGTCATACATGTAAACAACAGTAGAACTAACTCCCTTTGTAGGATCCCTCTTGTAAGACCCCCCACCTTTTCAGACCTCACTTTTCCAGATTTTGTGTTGAAAATATCTGTACATCTACCTTCACTTAGACCTGATTTTGTGTTGAAAATATCTGTACATTTACCTTCACTTAGACCTGATTTTGTGTTCATAATATCTGTACATTTACCTTCACTTAGACCTGATTTTGTGTTCAAAATATCTGTTCATTTACCGCCACTTGGACCTGATTTTGTGTTGAAAATATCTGTACATCTACCGCCACTTAGACCTGATTTTGTGTTCATAATATCTGTACATTTACCTTCACTTAGACCTGATTTTGTGTTCATAATATCTGTACATTTACCTTCACTTAGACCTGATTTTGTGTTCAAAATATCTGTTCATTTACCGCCACTTGGACCTGATTTTGTGTTGAAAATATCTGTACATCTACCGCCACTTAGACCTGATTTTGTGTTGAAAATATCTGTACATTTACCTTCACTTAGACCTGATTTTGTGTTCATAATATCTGTACATTTACCTTCACTTAGACCTGATTTTGTGTTGAAAATATCTGTACATTTACCTTCACTTAGACCTGATTTTGTGTTGAAAATATCTGTACATCTACCTCCACTTAGACCTGATTTTGTGTTGAAAATATCTGTACATCTACTGCCACTTAGACCTGATTTTGTGTTCAAAATATCTGTACATTTACCTCCACTTAGACCTGATTTTGTGTTGAAAATATCTGTACATTTACCTCCACTTAGACCTGATTTTCTCACATTTTTAAAGGTCTTAAAGGGGGTGGGGGGAGCTGTATTACTGACAGTAATTCAAGAGCTGCAAGCTTTTCAAACTTTCCCACACTTCATAGGTGTTGTTGCTTTGTTGCTCTTACTTGAAAGAGGCGACAATGTCGCGATGGCCAAAGTACTGGTAGTGGTCAAGATGCAGAGAGTGAGGGCAGGGTTCAGCGGACCCTCGTCGCCGGAAACTGGGGCAGTGGAAACGAAGGTCAAGGTACTTGGCAAACGACATGTTCCAGGTGTCAGCACTGATAGGAACCACTGGAGTTACCTGAAATCCCAACAGTTTGTCTTATTATGCATTCATGGGCTAACGCTGTCATGTAAACACAAAACATTTTGTTCAATTTCGTTACGCATGAACACTTTTCATTACTCAAAAATTATTTTTGACCATTATTTTATTTTATTTTTCTAATCCCTGACCTGTTTACAGCGGCGACACCAGCTCCAGAGCAGAATGTTCTCTTGGGCGCCTGGGACAGGGTTGTCCAGCTTCTTCAGCAGCACGTTGATACAGCCGTGACCGTGCACAAAGCGCCGAATGTGGCCCGCCATCTGCACTTCACAGGTAGGGGAGGGACACGTGTATGACTCCCTGTGTGAAAAATAATACACAAAATTCAATTAACAACAAAGAAAAGCACACACATAGACATACGCACACACTCACACACACACACACACACACACATCTGCACGCACACACACACACGCACACACGCACACACACACACACACACACACACACAAACACACACACACAAAAAGAAAATTAAAAACAAAGTCTTCATTTCAAAATGTTTTCCTTCAAATACAATAGATTGGGGAAAAAAGCATAATCTGAGAAAACTGGTGCTCTGATGGTAATGAATGCTATGATCCTGAACTGGATAGACTTATAACCTGCACATTTACAGATAAAACAAATAAATAAAACAAGATTTCAAAAACCAACCTGAAGCAAAACCTCTCCAAGAATCCACCCAGTGTAATGTCGTTTCTTCCGTAGTATGTCATGGTCACAACCCTGAAACAATTCAAAACCTCAAAATGATCATGCCTGTTGACTACTGTACTCGTAATTTGTTCTACTCTCATCACAGCTATTTTTTATGCCTTTTTTTGCACACAGCAAAACTAGCAGAAAGGATACCTGGCACCAACCAGACAGTATTCATGATTTCAAGATTTTAAGGACAGGGGAAAGGGGAACATATTAAAAACCCTTTTATATTTTTTAGTAAGGATACAAAGACCGCTTCATTTTCATAAATGCATAACCTGCACTGGAATTTCAGATTTAGTTCTACAATACACCAATTCAGTCACACTGAAGAAGTCAGATAAAACTGGTATTAGTAATGGTAAAAAAACACTGACACACTGGTTTCTGTTGTTTTCTCCATTGCTTTCATTTATTTCTACAGTCAGGATGACTGTTACAGAACCATATTGTCAGAGGTAAGCAGGTGATAATGTTCTTAGTAGACGGAGATGACCACGACTTGGTGTCAATCAGTGTAACGCGAAGATGGCTGGCAAGCAGTTACTCACCAGGGGTAGACACAAGGGTTGGGGTGGTTGGGTGAGCGGTAAGAGTAGCTGCTGAACAGCACAGACAGCTTCTGGTGGTTCCTGATGTCCAAGCAGTCAGTCTGCAAGCATACCACTCAGTGAAATACAGCAGGGGCTCACATCCATGAGAGATGGCATAGGACAAATGTCCTGAACAATGCAAAAGCGATAGGACATTTGTCCCCAAAAAACAAAAAAAATGAAATAGGACCTTTTTTTCCAAGCAACAAAACGTGCACTAACAGCATGGTTTTGTCTGCTTGGAGAGACACATCGTAGCAAATCAAACTACTGTAAATTAAAAAGTACTGACATTTTCCCGATCAAATGAAAGCATAATCGGACAATGACCTCTTTGTGACAAAAACAATAGGACATATGTCCTCTTGCATGAAAAATGTATAGGACATTTGGAAAATATATCCGTGTCTGTCCGATGTCCGACGTGGATGTGAGCCCCTGATACAGGTTCTTTGATATAACTTGCACAAAAGAAGTAAAGTCTAATGGCATTATAGTTTATACCAGCGCTAATTCTAAAACCATCATCAGCCTGTCAGTCTGTTCCATAGACTGCCACTACCATTGTTACACATTCTCAATGATTACCGTTGCTGCCTTTTTACATTTAGTCAAGTTTTGACTAAATGTTTTAACATAGAGGGGGAATCGAGACGAGGGTCGTGGTGTATGTGTGTCTGTGTGTGTGTGCGTCTGTGCGTGTGTGTGTGTAGAGCGATTCAGAGTAAACTACTGGACCGATCTTTACGAAATTTGACATGAGAGTTCCTGGGTATGATATCCCCAGACGTTTTTTTCATTTTTTGGATAGATGACGTCATATCCGGCTTTTTGTAAAAGTTGAGGCGGCACTGTCACACCCTCATTTTTTCAATAAAATTGAATGAAATTTTGGCCAAGCAATCTTCGACGAAGGCCAGAATTTGGTATTGCATTTCAGCTTGGAGGCTTAAAAATTAATTAATGACTTTGGTCATTAAAAATCTAAAAATTGTAATTACAATTATTTTTTTTATAAAACAATCCAAAAGTACGTTCATCTTATTCTTCATTATTTTCTGATTCCAAAAACATATAAATATGTTATATTCGGATTGAAAACAAGCTCTGAAAATTAAAAATATAAATATTATGATTAAAATAAAATTTCCGAAATCGATTTAAAAACAATTTTATCTTATTCCTTGTCGGTTCCTGATTCCAAAAACATATAGATATGATATGTTTGGATTAAAAACACGCTCAGAAAGTTAAAACGAAGAGAGGTACAGAAAAGCGTGCTATGCAGCACAGTGCAACCACTACCGCACTAAACAGGCTCGTCAATTTCACTGCCTTCTACGGACTACGATCATTGTGAAAAAATGCAGTGCGTTCAGTTTCATTCTGTGAGTTCCACAGCTTGACTAAATGTAGTAATTTCGCCTTACGCGACTTGTTTGCTTTCTTTCACTTAAGCAACTCTTAAGACCTTGCAGTTTTGACTAAGGTGCTAAGATACTGTCAGTTTCACTGCTGCAAAGTTCACAAGAAGCACTTACAGTTACAAGCAAACCTGTCAGTGATTTTAACTCACTTAAGAACAGAGAAAAGGTTTTCTGTCAAAACAAGAATAGCTACATGGCATACCTTCTTTTCCCAGCAGATGCCTGTGCGCGCAATGTCACCAGACAATGCATCATCGAGTATCTCTTTCTTTGGTTTGGGGGAGGAGTCTCGAGATATACCATTCATTTTTGCATCCCTGTTGATACAGATCCGACCTCCTCGAGCCCGAAAGTCAGCTAGCATTCCCTACAAAGGAAAATAGTTCAAAGAAAAATATACACTGCAGCATAAAACTCAAAACCATTATACTCCAAAATTTTATAAATAAATTTTCATTTAATTAATATACTTACCCAACTCACAAATAGCAATTAACTCTAGTTCAGTGCTGGTAACGCTGTACGCGTCCCCTTGGTAACCAAGGGAGACCACTCTAAAAAAGAAAGTGATCCATCCCATAATGCCAGACTATTAACAGTCCGACTTCCGTATGCGCGCGCATACGCCGCCATATTATCATTCCAAAACGAAGCCCAACTCACTCTTTTTTAGACCCCAGTACCAACCACAGCGGGGAGGTGGGAGGGAATAAACGTTGTGAGTTGGGTAAGTATATTAATTAAATGAAAATTTATTTATAAAATTTTGGATTAAATTACATATCTTTACCCAACTCACAAATAGCAGATTGCTACTATAGGTGGCGGGTATATAGTGGAATTACGATATTAGGACCTGTCCCGCTGATACCATAACAGGTAACGCGGAACTGCCGTCCTGTATCAAGACGCCTCTGAGGAAGAAGTTTCTAGAAACCTCATCAAACCGCCAGTAAGCCTACTCCAGTCTTCAGCCTAAAGGGCCCGACCGGAGGACTGTCAAAGAGGAGGCCCATGCCCTTGCCTCATACATTCTAGCCACAGAGAGAGGCAAAACTGCCCTAACATCCCCAGACTGTGGTTGTCAGCAGGTAAACACCTGTCTGATCAACCTGGAGACTCACTTGGTTAAAATTACTTTCACAATATCCTTACACCTTGCTGTGTTAAGTGATATCATAAAAGCTTCTGACTTCCTGAACCAAGTTAACATCTTGCAAGTATCTGGCCTGAAGCTATAATAGCTGGAAGACCGAAAAATTTGACCTGCCGGGCACCAGACACGTCCCGCAGGTAAACCTCTTAAAAGGCATTTTCTGATGTCTAGTAGATAAGTACTATAAAAGCGGGTACTTAAAATATCCCGCAGTTAGAAACTCATGACCACGTTCTTGCACGTTCAATGAGCTGCATTTATGACCTAAGAAAGTCTCTCAGACTTGAGAGCAGGTAAAGAAGAGGCCCTGGCACACTCTGACTTCTTGAGACTGTGCTGCCCGAAGAGGGAGGACTGACTGCCCCCCCCCCCCTTTAGTGCCACCACTGTAGGCATGCCTAAACAGTGTGGCAGACCATCCAGCTAAGGTTGACTTCACAAAGTCATTGCCTCTACAAGAGCTGATGGAAATAAACTAAAGCCTTTGTTCTGATGATCTAAACGGATCAGTGCGAGTTAGAAACATAATTAAAACTCGAAATGTTCAATAGGCTAATATGGCTCTAACAGAGCCCAAAATAAAGCAAAGAGGATTGAAAAGTATTATCAGAGCTGGTTCCTCAGGATTCTGATTATTCGACAGAAATTTGAAATAAACCTAAGCGCTATAGATCAGTCTTTCTCCAGAGAGATGTCTATAGCAAAACCCGATAGAAAAAGCACCTACTCCCACTTCTCTCAGAAGCTACTAGAGTAAGTAGACCGCTTCCCGTGTTTAGATTAGTAAGGCTAATTTTGTCAGGGATTAAACAATCCGATCTCAAAAGCTCCAAAACTAGGAGCAAATCCCGAGTCGGGACTGGAGATTTGTTTTCAGCCAACCAACAGGGAGGCTCCCTTTAGTCACGCTAGCTATAAAGAGCCCAAGTGAAAAAAATTTTCGACCTAGCTGTATCAGTGCAACTGATACCGCGTAACGTCTTAAAACAGAGACGTGGGAGAAAAAACGGAAAGCCAGAATAGGTGGTACGCCACCTGCAATGAACGGAGAGAAATGGAGTTCTTTCCGTTAATATTACGCCATTTGTTCCAAGCCAGTCAATGTGACATGAAAACTAAGACGCTGACCCCTATGGGAGCCCTAGACCAAATCCAGAGTTGAGGCAGAAGCCCCTGAGCGTCTCAATGATTCTCGTACGGTAGACACCCGTGTGGCTCGAGTGTAAAAAACGGCGCCCTCTTGCCAGCCTTAAAGGCCTTAAGGACTGGCAACCAAGAAGAAAGAGCCCAAAACGTGCGACCGACAGGCCGCTCAAAGTAAAATCGAGAGTATTATCCGGGAACGGGGAGACGAACATTTAGCAGAAGGAGATAGTACCGAGAGGCAAGAAACTTCTATCAGCGGCTTCTCCAAATTCACCAGAAGGAGTAGAAACGCGTATTGAGATAGAGTCCAATCCGTGCAGACATACTTGGCTGACTGACATAGAGAGTCTGCCAAGTTATAGAGACTCTCAGAAAGGTACTTCACTGCTAATAAGATCTCGTGGTGGCAACCCCACATCAAAATCTCGCATGCTCGAAGTGGCAACAATAAGGAGCGAGATGCCCCCCCTTGCTTATTGAGAAAAAAGGCCACTGTGGCGTTGTCTGATAGAAACAACACATGTTCTCCCCTGACAAAGGGAAAGAATTCCACAAGAGACAGAACTGCTTCGCTTGTGGAGAGAGAACCAATGCATGAGCACTGGTGTGAGAATCCAAAGATTGGTTGTGTCTGTGAACCAGTCGAGAAAAGACACTAACGCGACCCAGCTCTTTGTCTGATTGCTTAGACAAGAAATAAAATGTACCCACTTCCGATCTATTTGTGTATCAAAAGGTGGAAGTAAACATCAGCACGATCTTTGCAAAAGACCAAAGGAAGGACCACAAAAAAAGTGGTAGTCCTAATACCCCTCCGGCCGCTGTGGAAAACACAAAGGCGGAAAGAAGCGTGAAGCCGAGCACTAAAACCCCCGTTGACACAACTGCTGGGAGTGTGAGAGAAAGCGTGCTTTTGTGTGCCTCCCGACCCCCACCGCTAACTTGCCCCATGGGAAAGCGAGGTGGGTCTTTGGCACAGATCCCTGCCGCAAGGCGAGAGCATGGCGATAAAAGAAGAAGACGAGAACGGCGAGTCTGCAACTTTTCTTTTGATAACAAGAAAACGCCAAGACCTGCCATGCTCTTCCCTTTTGCAGTGAGCTTCTCTTTGTAAGAGAAGAGTCCACGAGCATAGAAGCGGACTCTCAAGGAGAACCTTCAAGCAAAGGAGAGATTACAGTCTCGCCAAAAGAACAAAACTTCTAGATAGAGACCTATTCCTCAGTGAACAGCAAAGCTACATCCTTTGTATCTGCGTCCTGACAGACACAAGGATACCCAGAGAGGGCGTAACCGCACAAGAGAGAGAACGAAAGAAAGTTTCGCTCGATCGTGAAAATCAGGAGGAAGTGCGGACCCAAACTTCCACAGCCAAGAGATCCTTGTTTATACAAACAGACATTATCTCCTTGCTATAAGCATCCAAAAGGACGCCCGTCAACTCCGGAGTACCCGGAGGCAGTTCCGCAGACAGAACAAAAGAAAACTAAAGTTCTTAGGCTTGGCGCTAACCGAGACTACTGATAGCGCTCAGCGAGTGATGCGCTACTTGAGCGAGTGACGCAAGCTAAAACAACACCGCGTCAGGTGTTTAGCCAAGCGCTGCCCACAAAGGAAGTAGTGACAAAGGAGACTCGTAAGAGAAACCTTTCACAATTCAACGCGCCACCGATGTAGAATCAAAGAACTAGACGTTCAAAGATTTTCCTTAGAAGGCTCAAAACAGCTAAAAGCCGCAAAACAACGGCAAAGCTGATTCAGGAGCCTCCCCATAAGCTGCCAGCAATGGCAGAAGTGGGGCAAAACATCATGTTGAGTCCGCCGATTGTTCCCGAAAAGGAGCAAAACACGCCAGAAACGATGGAGGAGACAAGGCAGATGACGATGCTACTGCTACCCCTACGGGAAACTAGCATGTAGCAACCCCTGTTGCCAGACGGAAGCTTAGCTGTAAGAGAAAAAGAGGTAACACCCTCTGCCTCAGAAGCTTCGTCTCTATACCCTCATCATCCCGTTCAGTAGTATCCCAACGAACCTCGAAAGGATGAGAACCGGAAACCAATCCCAACGAGGCAACACATGCCAAGACGCGGGAAAGGCTGGGAAAATCCCCTAAAGCCGGAACTCCGTGAACGGAACCTCCATCCACCTACCTCATGCCAGCCGAAAGGCTGGAAGAGGAAGTGAACACAGCCTGTGTAACAGCAGCGGAACCGCAGAAACGGAACCGGAAGCCGAAGGCTGATGAGTGCCGACTACAAACACCACAGTGTTAACGGCAGAAGGCTATACCATCCCTCAACCGGAAGCCACAGCCGCAACAGCGGAAGCGGAACCGGCCGTGGATTGATGCCGTTTCAGCTGCAAGCGCCACTGCACTTGAACTTAGACGGCAACCGGAACCAGGCGTCATCCACCACCGTGGAATAACCATCGTCCGAACCTCCTTCCTGCTCGCCATCGTAGTCAGGCGGGTGCACGCCAGAGAGACTTGCAAAGTCCTCGGAGTCCACCCGACTTCCTGCCCCCAGGGCGGAAGTAGAACCGGCATACCCGACACTGAATCAGAGGTATATGCAGCGTTCTTACGATACACAGGGCTCCCTGCAACCGCTGACCTAGCACGATGCAAATGGCCAGAGATTGCAGGCGGGCTTTCACCACGCACGTGGCTTACTCTCTCCTGTGATCGCACCCCACTATCACCAGAGAACCTGGTAACTTGTGGAGAAGACATACCTTTAGAGAGCCCAGGCTCAAGCAGAAGGGACACCAGCCGACCACCAGCATAATAATAATAATAATAATAATAATGGAAACTTATAGAGCGCTTACCTAGAAGCTCTAAGCGCTTTACAATGACATTGCTATACACATGTACAAAACCAAAATACAGCATTAAGACACAAAAAGAACAGGAGTACAAAAGCAAATTCATCGTTGAAGTCCATGCAGTCACAATAATACAAACCCACGCGTGCGCACGCACATACGCGTGCGCATACACACACACATGCTATCAACACACACATGCACAGATACACACGGACACACGTTCACACACACACACACACACACACACACACACACACACACACACACACACGCACACACACACACACACACGCATACAGACAGGCGCACACACATACATACAACACACACACATACACATGCACTCACACATGAATACTAATATACCTACACAATCTGCATACATGGCGTACACACACAAAAAAGCCGCAGATATAATCACAAAACCAAGCTCGTGCTTATGCACATCCATTTATCTAACTAGATAAACCGATTTGCAGTTTGCACAAGGAAAAGAGAAAAAGTAGCAGCACACGATTTCCAGATCACTGGCTGCTGCAGGGGTCACCAGACAGTTTGGGAGTTACTGGTTAGTCTAGAAAATGCTGTGTGAACAGGTGCGTTTTCAGATTTGATCTAAAAGAAGAATAGGATGGACTATGTCTGACAGAATAAGGAAGGGAGTTCCATGTTTTAACAGCAGCAAATGAAAATGCGCGTTGTCCATGTACTTTTCTTTTTTTTGTTGGAATTCGGAACATTCGAGTGTCAGCGGCAGAGCGCAGCGATCTGGAAGGGACGTACAGGTTTACGAGTTCAGACAGATATGAAGGTGCAGAACCAGTGATGATTTTAAAACAGAGACACGAGCTTTTGTACTTAATTCTTTGATTGACCGGAAGCCAGTGCAGATATTTCAAAAGGGGAGTACAAGGTTGCTTCTTGGAGGATTTACAAATTAATCTTGCAGCTGAATGTTGAACCCTTTGCAGTGGTTGGATGATAGTCTGGGGGCTACCGATTAGTACTGAATTACAAAAGTCTATTCTAGATAGCACACACGAAGAAATTAGTGTTTTGGTGGCCTCTTCAGTCAGACAAGAGCGGACTGAACTAATCCTTTTCAACTCAATGTATGCGGCCTGGCAGGTTTTGGTGACATGCTGTTTCATAGTCAGATCGCGGTCAATAATGACGCCAAGATCGCGGACTTTATCTGCAAAATCAATGCTAACAGCACCGAGTGTTACTGCTTTTGGAAGAGAGTGAGTTTTTTTGGATTTTGAGAAACACATCGCCTCGGTCTTATCGTCATTCAGTTTGAGTTTATTTTCTGACATCCATGTTTTAACAGTTGAAGTACAGATGTTTAGAGAGTGAAGGAGGTTAGGAATGTTTTCAGGTGATTCTGATTTGTATAGTTGTGTGTCATCTGCGAACATTTCATGCTGAGAAGCATGCACTTCCGCCCGCACCACGGAAGAAGCAGCCACAGCGGAAGCTGCAGCGGAAGCTGAAGCGGAACCGGAAGTGGAAGGAGTTGGTGAAGAACTGATTCTACCCAACGAAGAGACATCAAAGACGCCAGCCGGAAGTGCGCGGATCTCTGCTTTCGTCGACGACAAAACGGCCGCCAAAGTAGAAACCTGTGTACTTAAAGTCAAAAGCAACGACGCAATATCGGCGGGAGACACACCTGAAACACCAGGAGCCCCCGACGAAACAACCTGTTTAACAACATCTTTATCTTTATCACTACGCATGACTTTGTCCTTCTTCGCGGACAAAATGGCGGACGAAGGCTTGACAACAACAACATCATCACATCCTACATTTCCCGGTTCTACCTGAGAAGTGCGGAAATTCCATCACTCTTTCTTCTAGACGAAGAACTTCTCTTAGAGGAAGAAGTACTAGCAGCCGGAGAAGCTGGAGCAGCAGCCTGTCTCGAACTAGTTCTATTCTAGGCGCTCTCCGCCATGACAAAGCGAACTCACAAAAAATTTTCGAACTGAAAAATTTTACAAGTTCACAAACATGCGACAAAACGTCGCCAAAGTTGCATAAAACAAGAAAGCTCTCACCCAAAAACAGCCAGGGTATCGACAAAGCTCGGCGGCAGACCAAGGGGCGAAGTCAAAGTCAGGAGACAATGAAACAAGGCTGAACACAGCCGGAGCGTACAGAAAACGCGACCAGACACGTTGGACGCTGAGTGTGGAATGATAATATGGCGGCGTATGCGCGCGCATACGGAAGTCGGACTGTTAATAGTCGAAAATTTTATTGTAAATTTTCATTTAATAAATATACCTACCCGAATCACATGTAGCATTGACACAATCGGAGATGCTAGGTTCTGTACAGGCTAACCGTCTAAGGGAAGCAACCCCAACCACAAAAGTGTAAACGTAGCCATGGTAATGCCCATACACCCGGGGAGTTACCTCCCCTCGTGCATGCCATGTCACTACTGCTACTGAACACGTGGTTCCTATCATTCGACCTAAAGAATAAATTCTCCAAATCAAAAGCGGGGTTGGCGGGAGGGAATATACTATGTGATTCGGGTAGGTATATTTATTAAATGAAAATTTACAATAAAATTTTCGATTAAATTACATATTCCTACTCCGAATCACATGTAGCAGATTACAACAACAAGGCGGTGGGAAAGAAAAATCTAACTCACTCAAGAAACCTTGCCAAAAACCTGGACCGCTGCCAAAGAATCAGGGCGGTCCCAGTGGGAAAGAAAAACTAACCCACTCAAAAGCCCTTGCCAGGGCTGGCCCACTGCCAACAGGCAGTGAGGGAACCAAGGAAAGTCCTGATTGACAGCCGAGAAGTATCTCAGGCGAAAAGCGAAAGAGACAACCTCAGAGATCCAGAAAGCTGTGCTCGGCACTTCTTCCAATCTCCTAGCCGTAAAAAACAGCACAGGAATAGACCCAAGCCTTGGATTAATAACCCTGGCGAGCCAAGGGAAAGACAAGCTTCCCCCCCCCTTTTATTGGAAGGAAATGCTAATGTCCTGAGAAGATCCGTGCGTAAGGTTGTCCCCTCAACTGAGAAGGACGAACCCCCGCGGTGACCTTAAGACAACCATGCCAAAGTCTGCAAACCTTGGGATGTAGTAAAGCCCAAAAGGCTTGTGAGAAAGAAGTCAGCTCAAAATAAGAGTGACCAATCCCCACGAAAGAGCGAGAGAGAGACATCCAAGCACTAAGTACCAGAGTCCACCTCGAAGGGAAAACTCACAAATAGAAGGTCGCCAGTTATCCCCTACCAGTCCCTGCGAACGCAGGGAGAGAGGTAGCACCCGACAGCAGCCACTTACGACTGTGCGTAAGCTACCGGAAGTGAGGACCCACGGTGGTCAAAAACCGATGTGACTGGCAACCATAAACAAAATGGCTAAAAGCCAGAATGTTCCCAAAACAGTCTGCTTGAAGGTAATCGAGAGTGAATCAAAAACCGAAAGCAGAAAACCAAGACTGGTAAACGTAAACCGTGAAGCCAGCCAGCCATAAGACTCCCGAAACCAGAGTTCTCAGGGAAAAAAACAGGCAGTTAACTTCCTAGCCAAATCAAGAGCCTACCTGAGTTTGGCCAGAAAACCCAGAGCGCGTCTGTCCCTGTCTGAAGACAGAGTCCAACGCGGAGAAAAACGGACAACCGCCCTAGACAAAGTTGCCTTTTTGTAGCCGGGTGACTGTAAGGAAACCCGACCCAACAGACGTCATCCTGACTCGCCTCATACTAAGATGAGGAAGAAGAGAGGAAAGGCCCAAGACTGAAGTCACAGGAACCGAACCTTAGCTAAACCTCTGCCCGAAGGAGAAGAGTAGCCAAAACCTGAGAGAGAGGAGGAAAGCCACAAAGAACTACTCCTCAAACATCCATTGTCCAAGACAATACCCCCTCAGGAAAACCTGAATGTTACTTCCGAGGCCAACTCAAGCGTACCTTAAGTTCGGACGAAACACCAGAACGCGTCTGATCACTAGAGAAAGACAGAGTCCGACTCGATGAAAGACAACAAGGACCAAAGTCCAAACGTTTGTGGCCAAACAGGGGTAACCTGAAGCCAGAGAACCCCACAAGCCACAAGAAACGGGAAGGCAACAACCACCATCGCCGCAACGTGGAATGGCTGTTGCCCGGCCAAGGCTGCCTATTGGCTGCCAGCTTAGCTTAACCAGAGGAATGAGCATGCTTCTGCTAAGCATGTTTCTGAGTATGCTAGCCTTACCTTCCTTCAACCCTTGTAAAGCAGTCAGAGACCTGGTGATCTCTATTCGACTGAATCTCTACTGCAGGCAAAGTTTAAGCGACTCTCTTTGACTGTTCAGGGAACTGAGAAAGCGAAAGAAACGAGTCCCTCCGACACCCGCCGTACGAGCGTAGTGAAGGAAGGGCAGCCTCATCTGCTCCATGCTCACCCTAGCAAGGGCTGGCCAACAGAGTAGAGAAAGGAGGCAAGTTCCAAAGGCTGAATAAGCAAGAAGGAACAAAAGGTGAAGCCCGTGTAGCCGAAGCCAGCCAAGGCTGAGCAT
Organism: Littorina saxatilis; assembly: GCF_037325665.1. Lineage (NCBI taxonomy): Eukaryota > Metazoa > Mollusca > Gastropoda > Littorinimorpha > Littorinidae > Littorina > Littorina saxatilis. Next base: position 78,498,340 of record NC_090246.1, read on the forward strand.
GTTCCGGAACTGAACCATAGTAGAAACAGCGGCAGAACCAAAACAGTAGAGATACCACCTTCGGGAGGAGATGGCCTAGCCAAAACCTGCAAACCGTGGTACCTACAAAAGGTGACTAAGGAACCGGAAGTAGGAAAACATCCTATCCTCACGGAACGGAAGTCCGACATCGACAACAAAGTCAACCAACAAGGAAGACACCAATGTCGATGCACCCAAGGGAAATCCTGAGCCGAAGCTTGAGCTTCGACGGAAATCCAGAACGTGTTCGATTGCTGACTAAAGACTGAGAACCAGAATAGCTCAGCTACGAACGCAAACCGAAGTCGCAGTTGCTGGTGGTAAACTGATGAATGAGATGACCGGAAACCGGAAAACCATCCAACCGGAAAAAGACCTGACTCATCCCCCTACTGACGGTCGTGAATAGGGGAAACGTCCAGGGCCACCTGAACTGAATAGGCAGTAAACGCAACACCCAACAGGTAAAGTGAAGACTGCCCCGGCTGAGGCTGAAAGCCTAAATGCCCGTAGGCCAGCCGCTGTTCCTCACCCACCGACCTCCGGAGGAGTGTCAGGAAGAGGAGAAGTGTATCCGAACAGAGCCGGAAATGCAGCAGACAAAACCGCAAAAAACGGAAGCGAAAGTTGCATAGAGTAGACTGAGGCCAGAAGCCCAAACGCCCGTAGGCCAGTCCTCTGTCAACTCCAGTCAAAACCGCAACGTGTACTTGAAATGGAGGACTTATGCTTCCAGTAAAACCGGAAACACCACGCCGACAACGGCTTCTGCACTTGTGAAACACAAATGCCCACGACGGAACAAGAGTGAGACAGAACAGAAGAGGACTGGGGCCGGAACCCGAACGCCCGTAGGCCAGTCCTCGATCAACCCCAGACAAGCCACTACGTGCGCTTGTGATGGAGGACCTATGCTTCCAGACAGGAAGTGTAGGAGGCCGAAACCCCGTCCGGGAAAACCTTCGACGTGACCTCTGCCGCAGCTTAGAGGACAGCGTTAAGCCTTTTTCCCAATAACCAGCACATGTGGAATCGCTGACGACAGACTGAATGTCCGACACAACCGGCGAAAAAACCGAAGTCCACGTACTGGTGGAAGGCCGGTGAAACGGCATAACCGGAAAACCGGAAATCCGTCCCCCCCGACGTCGTCCTAACTCATGCCTCGACCAGGCTAAGAGAGAGAAGACGGCAAGTCTGCAGCCGCAGGAACCGGAACGGCAGTCGACGCGACAACCGAAGGTTGAAACGCTGACTACATCGGCCAGGGCTGAGACAACACCTGCCCTAAGGGCTGGCGTTGCTCCTCAGCTACCGACATCCGGGAGGAAGTGGAAGCGAAAGGAGCAGTAAATCCGGGCGGAGCCGGAAAGCACAAGACGAGACCGCGAAAAGCGGAAGCGCCGAATGCGAGGACGGAGGCCAGAAGCCCGAATGCCCTAAAGGCAACGTCCGGTCAACCCCGGAAACGACCACAGCGGGTGCGTACGTCAGAGGACCTATGCTTCCAGCGAGTGCCGGAAGCGCAGCGCCATAAACGGCTACCGCCATTGCTCCGCCACACAATGGTCTTCAAGGAAGCCAGGGTGTGACTAAACAGAGGACGAATGCCCGGGGGGCAACGTCCGGTCAACTCCGGAAACGACCACAGCGGGTGCGTACGTCAGAGGACCTATGCTTCCAGCGAGTGCCGGAAGCGCAGCGCCGGAAACGGCTACCGCCACTGCTCCGCCACACAATGGTCCTCAAGGAAACCAGGGTGCGACTGAACAGAGGACGAATGCCCGGGGGGCAACGTCCGATCAACCCCGGAAACGACCACAGCGGGTGCGCACATCGGGGGACCTGGTCAACCCCGGAAACGACCACAGCGGGTGCGTACATCGGGGGACCTATGCTTCCGGCGAGTGCCGGAAGCGCAGCAGTCGGAAACGGCTAGACAACTCCGGAAACGACCCCAGCGGGTGCGTACGTCGGAGAAGTAGCCGGAACCAACTGCCGCCATTGCTCAGCCACACAATGGTCTTCAGTGAAGCCAGGGTGCGACTGAACAGAGGACGAATGCCCGGGGGGCAACGTCCGGTCAACCCCGGAAACGACCACAGCGGGTGCGCACATCGGGGGACCTGGTCAACCCCGGAAACGACCACAGCGGGTGCGTACATCGGGGGACCTATGCTTCCGGCGAGTGCCGGAAGCGCAGCAGTCGGAAACGGCTAGACAAATCCGGAAACGACCCCAGCGGGTGCGTACGTCGGAGAAGTAGCCGGAACCAACTGCCACCATTGCTCAGCCACACAATGGTCTTCAGTGAAGCCAGGGTGCGACTGAACAGGGGTTTGCGGGTCGTGAACCCGCCGAAAAGAGCTGTGTCCCAGCAGGGACTGTCCGACGGCCTCACGAGGGCCTGTGGACCAGCTCGACTTACTTGAATCGCCAACCACAGCGGTAGAAGACGAAGAAGCAAAACATCCGCCCTAGACAACGTCTCGGCCGGAAGCGTCAAAGAAGCCAACAAGGTGACGTCGCCCACAGACAGCGGGACCAACGGAAGACGCAGGCTTGGAACGCGAACATTTCTTCACAAAGATAACTCAGACACCTGATCTGCTAACGGCAGAGAAGGCGAGGAGAAGAAACAGGACGTACAACAGTATATGACTGCCCCACAAAGTGTTTGTTCGAGGCAGAAAGAGTAACGAACAAAACATAACAAACATGTTAAATTCGAAACCACGACAAGTCCTACGGACTGGTAGATACCTGCTAAAGCCTAGCCAAGTAACTGTCAGCGACGCTGATACACAAAATGGCGGCCAAGCGATAAGTTACTGGACAAAATTTAGAAGTCCAAAACGGACGAAAATTAAGCAATAACAAAAATTCCTGTCAAAGTAATGACGAAATATGAAAAGGCTTACCAACTAACAAAGCAGAAGGCAAAAACGCAGGTAAAGTAAGGAGAACCTCACCATAACATAGGCCTAGCCACCGAAATAAGCTGTCAGGAAAGCTGAGCAACCGAAAGTGGCGGCCACAAGATAAGTTACTGAAACGCATTTAGGAGTCCAAACGGACAAAAAGTCAGCAACTATAGATAAATTCCTGTCAAACTAAAGACAAGAAGGAACAAGCTTACCAACTAAACAAAGCAGCAAGCAAGTAAGAAGGTAAAATTACGTTTACCTCCAAAATACATCGGCCTAGCCACAAAAACTGTCAACTCATGCTGACAACAAAAATGGCGGCCAACAGTAGTCACTGAAATATCACAGGTCCAAACACGGACGAAAATCAGCAACTACAACAAATTTCCTGTCAAAATAATGACCAAAATGGAAAGAGCTCACCAACTACGAAGCAGGAGGCAAGATAGACGGTAACGTGGCCGGTGGGTGTCAAAACAACACCAACAGCGCAGCCACAGGGGAGCCCAAAAATACAACCACCTGCTCCCTCGAAAGCTGTAAGGTCGAATGATAGGAACCACGTGTTCAGTAGCAGTAGTGACATGGCATGCACGAGGGGAGGTAACTCCCCGGGTGTATGGGCATTACCATGGCTACGTTTACACTTTTGTGGTTGGGGTTGCTTCCCTTAGACGGTTAGCCTGTACAGAACCTAGCATCTCCGATTGTGTCAATGCTACATGTGATTCGGAGTAGGAATATGTAATTTAATCTGGCATTATGGGATGGATCACTTTCTTTTTTAGAGTGGTCTCCCTTGGTTACCAAGGGGACGCGTACAGCGTTACCAGCACTGAACTAGAGTTAATTGCTATTTGTGAGTTGGGTAAAGATATGTAATTTAATTAAGTTTTTTTCTCTTGAGAACCTTAATTTTTGGGTCAAACTACTTTAATGTTATATTAGCTGTCTATGATGAGAAGTGAAGCTTTTTTGTAAATATGAACAAAATGCACACCTTCAGTTTGCTTATTCTCTTCCGGGAGAAAGAAGATAACTGCATGAGGCTAAATTAAAAAAATAATAAACCAGACATAAATACTAACCATATTCACAAATGTACATGAAACTATACAGATTATATTATTCATCTTCCATGCATTGATGCAAAACCTGAATTAAATAGTTCACACAGTTCTCCCTGTAACCTAATCCTCCCCCCCCCCCCCACCCCACTCCCCCCCCACCCCCCTCCCCCCCCCCCCCTAATACAAGTCACTTAACATTCAGTTAATATGTTAGCCTGCAAGTGCAAGATCACAACTTATCCCACTGAATCTGTCTTCACTGAGACCCGAGTTCTGGCTGACCAAAACTAGTTGACCGAGACAGCTGAATGTCAATAAAGAGCCAAAAAGAAACATTTCATCTGACACTGTGACTGTTGTTTATTTGAAAGGTTTTACACACACAACATCAAGTAAGGGCGAAATCTTACCTGTGTGCTGTTGTTGTTAGCAGGTGCAGTCATCTCACTCAGCACAAAGGGGTGGGCCTCGGTGATCTTGATGGTGGAGCTGGCAGGGTAGCGTCCCCCGTACTCCATGTCATGGTGCTTGGCCTTGCTCAGCCGCTGTTCTTTGGGTGTCTTCTCCCCAGTGAACAGCGCCGACCAGTAGATGTTATCGGGCAGATACATGCGCACAAAGCACTTGGCACCTGCCTCTGACTCCAGGTAAGGGATGGAGTACTTGATGTAGGGAGACACGGACAGAATGGTTCCTTGCAGAGTCTGGCGGAATTGGTGCGACATGGTCTGCTTCTGCTCCTGGAACTGGATGCTCTGGGAGCGCTTGAAGATGGAGTCGTCCTGGTTCTTCTGGTATCCTAGCAACGGGTCACTGCAGTCTGTGAGAACCCTGACTTCTGACAACTGTCGCTTCAGTTGGGGAACTTCCAGGCTAATGGCTGATAGTGTGGACGACTCCTTTTCAGAAGGCTCAACATTTTCCTTATCGGTGGCCCTCTCCTCCTCCATGGCCTCTGTCAGGGAAGTGTACTCCATCTGTGTTTCAGGTTCTGATTGAGGCACAGGACTTTCATCCACTTTTTCTGGCACAGGACTTTCATCTTCTTTCTGTGGCACAGGAACTTCATCTCCTTGGGGTGGGGTGGTTCCTACCAAGAACTGGATGTCCCTAGCTCTGGAGATGGCAAGATCCTGGTTTTCCTTGATCTCTGTGATGTCCATGGGTTCTTCTTGGCCGATCTCTGTGGGGTTCAAGTCTGTGGAGCTCTCAAAGCCTTCCATGTGTTCGGCCAGTTCCTCGGAACCTGGAGGAGGCATGGCGAACTCGTCCATGGCAAAACACAGTTCCAGCAGTGAATTGTAGGCGACGTATGTCATGAACTTGAGGATAAGTTTCACCTGCAGACAGTCACGGATGTGGAATGTCACACTTAAACCGAACGACAATGATAACATTTGAAAATAAAACTAAAAAGCAACATAGCTGGTATAACTTCTTAACCAAAGCTATCCTCTCTACAGTTATGTATGATTGCAAAAGTATTCAAAAACATGAATGCCAATTAATTCAGATACCCTACCTGACTGCATCAATGCCTCTCACCCACACCAACTCTAATATCTAAAGCACACATTCTCTAACCACAATTCTTTCCTTCTAATTAGGCCTGATTTTACAGCCAAGACCCCGCTACCTACAAACACTGTCCAAAATCAGCAGGACTGCTGTAACGCACCCGTTTGAGTTCACTGAAGGAGCCCCCGGTAAGACGGATGGTACAGCCAAGATGTGTAGCGCAGCCTCCAAATACAACCACCGTCTTCAGCTCCTCTGAAATAACAACACTAGGGGTCACAGTCAATATCAATGTTAACCCCAAAAATCTCTTTGTAGACCTTCAATACCCCAACTCCCTTACCACCATGCTGTCCCACCACCACCCTCACCCCCAAGAAACACAATTTTAGACCTAATCTACACCTTCTTAGCATTAAAAAATCATATATAGCAAAACATAGAAGCCATATAAAGCATACCGTATTTGACGGACTCCAAGCCGCGACTTAAAAGAAAAAAAAAATCGCATTGCGGCTTATTAAAAGATGCGGCTAAAATGTTACCTAAACTTGAATAGCATTCACCTGATGGAAGTCGCCGCGGATTTTCATTTCGCTCGATTAGCGATTACCGGTACTTTATTAGCTCTCTACTCAAGACTCGGCGCTTTTCTCTTTCTTTCGCGAATCTTCGTTTGTCAACAAGTCGTCGTGACAAGATAGCGTACAGAAAAACACCGGATGTATCAGGATCTCGCGCGCGCGAGATTTCGTTTTTTTGTGTCTCGCGATAGTTGGAGGAGCGAGAGCCGCCATGTTGTGTTTTCGTCTGCTCGAAATGTGCGCAAAAGTCATAAATCATCCAAAAAAAGCTTATTCCGGGCGGGACTACATGTGTGTGTTGGTTACAAATTGTGTGTGTGATATTTTTCTTCAAACTTTTTCACTTTTCTTCTTTGTTTCACTTGTTTATTCTCGGAGCCGATTCTGCCAAATACCGTACTTTCGTTTGCCTGGTTGTTTTGATTGATTTACACGATCTGATTATATTTTTTTCGACGGCGGCTAATATAGTGACGCGGCCTATACGTGGCTCGTCCCAATTTTTTTGTTAAAAATCGGGGGTGCGGCTTATAAAACGGTGCGTCTTGTAATCCGTCAAATACGGTACATGAACTTCTTGTGCTCAAGGTTTGGACCACATACGTCTGATTGTTATCTAGTGCATTTCAGGTTTGAATTTGGAAACAAACCAGTCTTTGAAGCATAAAAGCAACTGCAAGCAATCCCTTACACAATGAAGTTAACTGAAGGATCAACAAAAGCACAGACAATAAGACTCACTGTTTGGTAGGGTGTAAGTCTGACAATGGAAGTCGTGGCAGAATCCAAGGTTGGGTTTACTGACCAAGCCATCAATGGACGGCACGATGTCAGCCTGAGTGAATCTTGCCAGTCGCTCCATCACCGTCTGCACATCACATTCCAAACATCACACATATATCACTACAGTACAACCCCCTTTTAAGTCACCCCGATTTAAGACTCCCTCCCTTTTAAGACCCTGTTTGATCAGATTTTCTGTTCACAACCTCTGTAAATTTACCCCCATTTTAAGACTTCGTGCTTTTCAATAAAGACCTGATTTTCTCAGATTTCAGATAAAAAGGGGGGGTTCCACTGCAGTACAGACACCTAGGTCTTTGGTGTAGATAGACAAATAAACAATAATGAAATAATTAATGTTTAATTGAGGTAAGTTCATTTTCTGTTGATCCTTAAATCGCAACATTGCGAGAGTCAAAAAAGGAATAATGTAGGAAGAAACCAATTATACATGCCACCCTGTATTTCCAGAATAAAATCTTGTTTAAACCAAACCGAGGACAGAGTCGAAAGCATGGTACATGCGTGTTCTTGACTGCCACAATTCTGATTTTTACAATAAAACATCAACTTTAACACAAGCAACTCACAGGTTTGACATTGAAGACAAGTGTAATGTTAGCTTCCAGCAGGAATTCTTGTGCCAGACGAGACACTGACTTCTCCACTACCACAATGTTTGGGTGGAACGCTGCTATCTTTGCCACACTGTTCTTCAAGAACTCTCTTTCCTGACAAAGACAGATCAAACAATGTAGTAACAGAATAAAAACTGAAACTTATGCGGCAAATAGAGAGAATAAAGCATTTTGTTTTACAGAAATAGCAAAGTTAAGAAGCAAACCACCCCCTCCCCCAAACAAACAAAAAATAAACAAATAAACAAGAAAAACAACAACAAAACACCCAAACATAATCTCTGTAATCAACTTCAAGTCATGAACATCAAATTACAGTCATCCCAATTTGCAGGCCTAATTATGAATTATTTTCATTATGTACACTAGTAAGTATTTGAGTCAATAAATGTATCCATCCATTTTCTCAAACTTTCTGTCAATATAACACTTACCTCGACAGTACTATTCTTGCACATTATCTATTATAGGCCGAAAAAATTGGACAAAACGCTGCGTGGGTACAATTATCTCCCATAACCATGCGCCACCGTGGATCCCAAGCACTGTCCGAGTGCTTCCCCCTTACAGGATGTAGGTGGCGCGTCCTCTTTCTTTTTTCGCGCGTGTCAGTAGGCTGTGTTTCTGCTACGCTCCCGGATTATTTTGGACTAAGAGGCTTCTTTTCTGTGTGGACTATCACCTGTTGGATTATTGTGTGTTATTCCACTTCTGGCTTGAGGCTACGTTGTGTTTCCTTCAACTTGTGCCTCCGTTGTTGTGTGGCGGACTCGGCGTGCCTCCCGTCCTACTTCGTGGTGACCGGTCGTCTGCTTCTCGTTTCGCCGCATTCACTTGAGTATTGACCTAAATTTTCTTTGAATTTTGTTAATTCTCGGTCTTTAAGGGTACGTACAGGGCGAGGTAGGATTTCTCGTCCTGTTTTGGGCTCTGGTTCTACGGAACCAGAGTCTGCCGGGGGCAACCCTTCTCCGGGCGCCCAGTCATGTTTTGCGCACGGAGAAGGGGACCTTTCGGCGCTCCGACTCTCCCTCCCCAAACGCTTTGCGTTTGCGGCGAGGGAGGGCGGAGAAAGCCTGTTTGAGCAAGCTCAATGCGAGCTTGCTCAAACAGGCTGGGCTTGAGCCTGGGACTTCGGGCGGGGCTGCGCCGTCGAAGGTTCGGGGAAGGTCGAGGGGAAAGAAAAAGCTTCTTTCTCCTTCTCCTTCAGTGGAACAGGCTTCCCCCCCTTCGACGCCGTTGTCCGGCCCTCAGTCTCAGGCTTCAGCTCCTCCCGGTTTCAAGCCTGGGGGGAAGGTTTCCTTCTCCTCCCTGGCTCGAATCCGGGGGCAGGTCGATTCCCAACCCTCTTTGGGGGTTGGTGAATCCGATCTAGGGGCTACTGGAGAGACTCAGGTTTTGACAGCCAACGGCCATACCACGTTGAAAACACCGGTTCTCGTCCGATCACCGAAGTTAAGCAACGTCGGGCCCGGTTAGTACTTGGATGGGTGACCGCCTGAGAACACCGGGTGCAGTTGGCATTAAAATCTTCCTTTTCCGGTGCCTCTCCTGTGCCCTCCTCGGTTTCCACCGCTGTGGAAGCCAGGAGGGACACGGGTCCTCCTCTGAACTCCCTCGCTGGGTCGTCTGCTGCTGTTTCGACAGTAGTTTCGGCCTCCTGGGGGGGGAGATCGGAGGAGATGACGGGGTCTCTGAATTCCCTCCCCGCTGGGGTTGGGATGCGAATTGACCCCGTTCAGGGCGGTCCTGTGGGGGCAGGGGTTTTCAGGCTTCGTGCCTGCGACCACTGCTACTACGGTTCCCTCTGACGTCCGTATGACTGGTGGCTGTCCCTCTTGAAACGCTCCGGCCGACTAGTTACTGGACGTGGAGGTGTTCGACAGAACGTGGTACTTCTGTCGAATGGTCAGGGCGACGGGAACATTGTTTCTGTTGCTCAGACCGACACCTCCAACCGGACCGTCTTGACCCCACGCCATTCCTTAGCGTCTGGTGTTCGGGTGACGGATGGTCCGGACCAAGGGTCCGGAACGTTCCAGGCTTACGGGTCGGGATCGAACCGGACCCACGGGTCCCGACTGGACTTGACCTCCGGGTTTGGTCCGGACGGGACCCATGGTACGGGACCGTACCTAGGTCCGGTGCGGGACAGTACCTCTGGCCCTTGCCGGACCCCCGGACCTACGGGTCCGGATGGTACGGTACCGGACCAGTGGTCCGGTCGGGACCGGACCACTCGACCACCTCTGTTGGTCCGGGTGGTCTGGCACCGAACCGGACCACCGGACCTACGGGTCCGGATGGTACGGTATGTCCACGTCCGGACCGAGCTACCCGAACACTTCTGTGGGTACGGATGGTTCGGTGCCGTACGGGACCTCCGGATGGTACCGGACCGGACCGGAACACCGGACCACCCTACCGGATCGGTCCGGACCACCCGACCACCTCTGTTGGTCCGGATGGTCTGGCACCGAACCGGACCTACGGGTCCGGATGGTACGGTATGTCCACGTCCGGACCGAACCACCCGAACACTTCTGTGGGTACGGGTGGTTCGGTGCCGAACGGGACCTCCGGATGGTACGGGACCGGACCGAACCTACGGTTTCGGATGGTCCGGTACCGGACCAGTGGTCCGGTCCGAACCGGACCACCCGACCACCTCTGTTGGTCCGGATGGTCTGTCACCGAACCGGACCATACCGGACCACCGGACCTACGGGTCCGGATGGTACGGTATGTCCACGTCCGGACCGAACCACCCGAACACTTCTGTGGGTACGGGTGGTTCGGTGCCGAACGGGACCACCGGACCGGAACACCGGACCACCCTACCGGATCGGTCCGGACCACCCGACCACCTCTGTTGGTCCGGATGGTCTGGCACCGAACCGGACCTACGGGTCCGGATGGTGCGGTATGTCCACGTCCGGACCGAACCACCCGAACACTTCTGTGGGTACGGGTGGTTCGGTGCCGAACGGGACCTCCGGATGGTACGGGACCGGACCGGACCTACGGGTCCGGATAGTCCGGTACTGGACCGGTGGTCCGGTCCGGACCGGACCACCCGACCACCTCTGTTGGTCCGGATGGTCTGGCACCGAACCGGACCATACCGGACCACCGGACTTACGGGTCCGGATGGTACGGTATGTCCACGTCCGGACCGAACCATCCGAACACTTCTGTGGGTACGGATGGTTCGGTGCCGAACGGGACCTCCGGATGGTACGGGACCGGACCGGACCACCGGACCGGAACACTGGACCACCCTACCGGACCGGATCGGACCACCCGACCACCTCTGTTGGTCCGGATGGTCTGGCACCGAACCGGACCTACGGGTCCGGATGGTACGGTATGTCCACGTCCGGACCGAACCACCCGAACACTTCTGTGGGTACGGATGGTTCGGTGCCGAACGGGACCTCCGGATGGTACCGGACCTACGGGTCCGGATGGTCCGGTGCCGGACCACCCGACCACCTCTGTTGGTCCGGATGGTCTGGCACCGAACCGGACCATACCGGACCTACGGGTCCGGATGGTACGGTATGTCCACGTCCGGACCTAATCACCCGAACACTTCTGTGGGTACATGGTTCGGTGCCGAACGGGACCTCCGGATGGTACGGGACCGGACCGGACCACCGGACCGGACCACCGGACCGGACCACCGGACCGGACCACCGGACCACCCTACCGGACCGGATCGGCACCCCCGACCGGACCGGACCATTTCTTTTCTGATCAGACCCGATGGGTTCCTGTTCAGTCTATAAATGGCGGGGGTTCGTTGGCTGGGCTGACCCAACAGTCCCAGGGTTGTTGTTTTTCTCCCCCTTCGGCTGCTGGAGACGTTTCGTCTTTGGGGCAGGGGTCTTCGCGGCCTCTTGCTTCTGTGGGCGTTTCTTCACAGCCTGCTTCATCGCTCTCGACTCTTCCTCCTCAAGCTCCCTACACTCCTGCCTTTGAGGAGTTGTCGGGAAGTGAAGAGGAGAGTGAGTCGGAGGACGATAGGGAGGAGGATCAGGGTCGCCCTGAGGTTAACACTGATCCTCTACCCTTGCCGGTTTCTGATGGAACTTCCGAAGCTATGCTTCGTACTTTCCAACAGTACATGACAGACTTCACGCGGCGTCTTGACGTCACGGATGCCTCTCTTAAGCGTCTGTCGTCTAGTGTTGACACACAGGACGTGGACCCGGGGTCTGAGGACGAGAGGCAGGAGGCTCGCCCTCGCACAGCTAGAAGGACGTTTGAACAGTTTCAGGACGTCCTTCCCTGAGACGCCCTCTCGTCCTTTGAGTCCGCTTCGGCCCGGGCGTTGGAGGCTCACGCCGCGTCTGCCAGCGGCTCGTTTTATGAACGATCCGGCCGCCGGCAATTCGCGTTCCACCCTAGTCTTAGTGCCACGGTGGAAGCGGCAGCACATCGCCTGAGGAGTACAGATTCACGTGCAAACGCGACCTGTGTTCCTCGGGAGGACGCGGGTTCAGTGCCATGCTTTCCTTCGGGAGGCGCACCTCCACTGTTTCCTCGTGTCCAATCTGTTTCGTCCCTCCCTTTTCCCTTTGACTCTCGAACTCTCCCTTTCCAGACTTCGAGTGTTTAGGGTGGGGCTGACGGTGATGTGTTCGTTGGGGAGGTGCCTTCGGTCAAGAAGGTGGAACTGAACTCTGCTTCGTTCCACAATCTTGAGGCCACCGTTTCTTCCACAGTCGAGGCCCAATCACAGGCCTTGACATGGATGAGCACGCTGTCCACACTGTTGGACCCTCCCGATCGGGCAGAGTCCGATTCCACTCGGGTCCTTGACACGGTTCGAGTGGATCGGGCTTTGCATGCCGTGCGATCGTGCGTGACGTCTGCGGCAGAATTGGCCATTGGAACACGGGTCCACTTTATTGGCCCTGTTCCGTGATCATTTTCTGCTTACTTCTATAGTGCCTCCGGATATGAGGAAGAGTCTGAGGAACACGTTTCCTCAGCCTTCTTCCCTCTTTCATCCGGACACTGTTCGTTCTGTGGTGGAGTCCACACGCCAGAGGAACACTGATTCTCTGATGGTTGGCCTCGCTGCTTCGGCGACGGCGGCGGGGAGTAAGAGAAGTGCTACAGTCACCTCCAGCTCCCAGCCTCAGAAGAAGAAGAAGAAGAAGCCAGTTTCACTGCCTCCTTCTTCCTCCTCTTAGGCGCCTGTCGCGTTCCCAAGCAAGACGAAGGGTGCTCAGACAGGTAAGGGGAAGCAGCACCACCAGGCGGGGTGGTCGCAAGCCTGCGCCTGCCCTCCAGCAGAATTTTCAGTGAGTCCCGGCCCTACGTTGACGCCCCCTCAAGTTGCCCCTCTTTCGTCCGTCGGTTCCCTTTTTCGGGCCCGCGGCATGTGGGGCAGACTGGTCTCCAACCAGTTTTTCTTGAGGGTGGTGTGGTCGGGGTTTTCTCTACCGCTGGCGTCACAACTCCATTGTCCGCTCTACCCTTGACGTTCCCCCCTCCTCGAGACCCTGCCAGATGGCAGGCTCTTCAGGACGAGGTGAACTCGTTGGTCGAGAAGAAGGCGGTCTACCCCCTTTCTCAGCCTTCTCCGGGGTTCTGCTCCCGCCTATTCACCGTCCCCAAAAAGGACGGCCGGTCCAGGCCGGTGTTGGACCTCTCCACCTTGAACTTGTACCTTCACAGGTGCAAGTTCAAGATGGAAACCCCTTCGTCGGTCCGGTTGGCCATCCGGCCAAACGATTTGGCCATGTCTGGGACCTCCAGGATGCTTACTTCCACATCCTGGTGGCCCCGGGGTACCGACATCTGCTCCGGTTCGTTTGGGAGGGCACAGTGTTCGAGTTTCGGGCCCTCCCATTCGGCCTGTCCTTGGCCCCTCTGATTTTCTACGGGGACAACAACACCACATGCTTAGCTTACCTTCGCCACCAGGGGGGCACCAATTCTCGGTCCCTCTCCCTGTTGGCGGAGGAGATTCTGCTCTGGTGCCAGACCAATCAGGTCCGGATGTCAGTCCAGTTCGTTCCGGGGAAACTGAACGCCCTGGCCGACATTCTCAGTCGGGGCGATCAGGTTCTCTTCACAGAATGGACCATCGCTCACAACGTTCTACAGCGTCTGTGTGCAAGGTGGGACCGTCCTCTGATCGATCTGTTCGCAACTCGATTCAGCGCTCGGCTTCCCAGGTACGTCAGCCCCTTTCGAGACATGAATGCGTTCCACTTGGACGCATTCACTCTCTTGTGGAGGCTCCTCGATGCTTACGCCTATCCCCCGACATCTCTGATTCCGAGGGTGCTGGCAAAATATCTGCAGGAACGACCAAGACTGATTTTGGTCGCGCCTTACTGGCCAACAGCTCCGTGGTTTCCAGATCTTCGCGGTCTCACCCACGTAGACCCTCTACCTCTGGATCTGGACGGGGGAGGTCTGCTCCAGCCTCGATCATGCCTCCCTCATCCACGTCCAGAGAGTCTGTGCTTGACCGCATGGCTCTTGTGCGCTCCAAACTGCTTGTACTAGGATTGCACAAGAGTTCAGTAGAGTTTTCCTTGAACGCTAAGAGGCGATCAACTAATCAGCTCTACGACTTACGCTGGAGAGCTTGGGCCACCTTCGCCTTGTCCAAGGGGATAAAGCCGCTTTATCCCTCAACACAGGACTTGGCCAACTTCCTGGTGGAAGTGTATCAAAAGAAGAGTCTTTCTTCTAAGACTCTTCTTGGATACAGATCTGCCATCGCTTCCACGATTGCGGCCGCTACTGGTCGCAGACCTGAACACTTGATCAGGTCCTCCCTCATCGCTAATGTCCTTTCGGGTATTAGCAATGCAGCGGTGTCTAAACCTCGGGTTTCATTTCCCAAGGGGGATGTCTTTCTGGTCCTCAAACTCCTGCGTAGCAATGAGTTTGAACCCCTGGCAGGCATCAGTATCAAGTTGCTGATTTTTAAGACTAATTGTTCCTCATCGCTTTAGCCACTTGCCGTAGACTCAGTGGTATTCAAGCTTTGAGTGGCCTGGACTTTGACATTGAGTTCACCACACAGCAGTGGTTGCCAGCATGGTCACGTCAGTCTAAGGTATGTTTCTTGGGTATATTTTCTTTTACGGTAGTACTGTTCGAAAATTGCCTGGGTATCTTAATCCTTGGATTTAAGTGATTTTGATTAAGGAGTTTAATACTCTACATATCACCCTCACACCACTCTGGTATTCTGTGCAAGAATAGTACTGTCGAGGTAAGTGTTATATTGACTGTAAGGCTTCTTTTTAAGCCTACTGTCTATATGATACTTACCGAGACAGTACTATTAGAGTTTCCCTCCCGCCTCCCCTCTTGATATGTTATGGGCTTTTTGAGGGTCTGCAGCTCATAAAGAAAGAGGACGCGCCACCTACATCCTGTAAGGGGGAAGCACTCGGACAGTGCTTGGGATCCACGGTGGCGCATGGTTATGGGAGATAATTGTACCCACGCAGCGTTTTGTCCAATTTTTTCGGCCTATAATAGATAATGTGCAAGAATAGTACTGTCTCGGTAAGTATCATATAGACAGTAGGCTTAAAAAGAAGCCTTACAGTTCCCCTTGTAACTCTCCTGTAAAAAAAAATTTTTTTAAAGCATGCCAATCAAGTCTCTCCTACCTGCAGAATCTGTGGTTCCAAAGAGGAAAACTTGTTCTCCACACGCTGGTATTCTATCGAGCCACGCAGAAGAAGAATGTGTGGATTGGCAATCTGCTGCTTCATTTTCTTGTGAGCAATGTTTTTGGTGAACACCAGGCCATGAACCAGTGACGTGTCTTGTTTCTGACCAACAGCAATCTGCAAAAACATAGGTTATTGAAGTTTTAAGTTAATTTAAATGAAGAATAAATAAAGCAATCTGTCTGGTGTGAATAGTTGCTACATTTCACCCTCCCAAAAACGCTACATAACCAATATAAGGTGTGTCCCTCAATTCAGAATTCTTACTACTTCTGGACTCTGTTCTACAAGTGCCCTCCCTCCAACACCAACACCCCCCCCCCCCCACTCCCTTCTTCCCCCCTCTCTCTGCCTGTCTTTCTCTCCTGAGCTGCAAGACTAGCTTTTCCATTTCATTCATTATATCCTCATGTCCATGCTTTTCTTTCTTTTGTTTGTTGTCTGCACCAAGAGTCCTCTCTTACCTTTTTGATGTGGACGTACTTGCGGATATCCAGGTCATCTCCGTCCATGCGCACATCTGGACGCACAAAGTGAGTGACCTGGTGCACACAGTTGAGAACCACAGTTTCCCAGGATGCTGAAAGTCCGTGCTGACTCAGCAACTGTCTGGTGACCAGCTGCAGGTGTTCTGTGTGGGCCTGCCTGTGTACACATTGATTACATGTTAAGTAATGTTGGCTGAGTAATAGAGAATGTGAACGCCTGGCTTACATCTTGTCATCAAGAGTGCAGACAAACAGGCATTCTGCTGTTGACAAGTCTCCCCCCTCCCCCCATCCACAAGACTCCCTTCAGACCGGATGAATCGAAATCAATTCACTGCATCCCGTGCAGATTTTGTAACAAACATAGTTGGACATTGACTAAAAGCTTTGAGAAAAAAACAGCTATTTCACACAATCTATCTGCGATTTCTAAGCCTGCCTCAAATTAAGCAACATCAGGGGCAAAAGCAACACGGAGAGATAATATCAAGAAAGAAACCATGCATTATTACTAACTTGAGTCTCTCATAGGCCAGTTTTTCTCCATTCTCCTCTCTCAGCTGTTCCACGGATCTCCAGCCCTGAGGGCAGGTCACAATGTCCGACGTTGGTGCTGGGGCTGGGCTGAGAAACATCGCCCCTGGAAAAAGCAGTCAGGATTTTGATTTTTGGCATATGTCCAAGTGTAAGGATGACCGTCCCCTGAGTAAAAGCCTGAGCAGATCTAAGATATTAAGCCAAACTGTTTTCATGGGAAAGGTCTGTTTCTCTAAAACAGGAAAATGTATCACAACAAATGTTTCACATAATACCAACTGAATGTGCTTCTGTATAAGACTGTATGCATTGCTGAACTATTTTCACCTTTGAGGAAGTCATCTACCAGTCCAATTGTTGAGGAGTCCTGTCTTGGTAGCGGCTCTTCCACCATGTCACGAGACATCAAGGCATCTAAAACACACAACTTATTTTACTACAGTGGTACTTTGGATGTAAAGCCCCTCTGATGAGAGATGACACTTTCTACAGTCCCTCTGTGTATTCATTTTACTAAAGTAACAACTTGTCACGAGGGGACACCTGCGATATCAGGACACTTAGGGTTGGTCCCATGGATGTCCTCTCATCAGAGGTACCACTGTATTTTTTTTCTTTTGTGTCCAATTTGCCAGACAAAGCTTTTTTCCAAAACAAGAAGTACTGGATTCTTTAATTACAAAAACGAACATTGAACATCACTGAACCTTCTTAAACAGGAATTATCAATGGTTCCTGGAAGATAGAAACAACCATTTAGGTTTGATGGTAACATTCAGGTTGATTGCCTTACATTGTAGATTGGCAAAAATGTTGTAGCTTACATTTTGGAAGTTCCTGCATGCTGCCGGTCTCAGATTTTCCACTGAGGCTGAAGGCCTTGCCTCTTGTTTCTGACTCAGAGGAAAAACTCTTGCGGCCATCAGACTCAGCTGCTGTAGATCGCTGGTCATCTCCTGTTGACACTGCACACATACAAGCAGATTAAGCTTCCAAGCACACAAAAGAGAGTCGTGGAGCAATCGAAACACATGCTTAACACGGCTCAAGAATTTTTACTTATTTAAATGTCCACGCTATTTTGTCACCTAAAATATGCAATAAACTTGCAGATTTTTTAAAAGTCTGAAGACAAAAACACATTTGTACGATCTATCTATCCATCAAAAAGAAAACGCAATTGCCATCAAACACAACAACATATCAAATTAGTGAAACCTTACTGGGTCTATATCTTCTACCAAGCGATGACTTCCCTCAGTCACATTTCCAGAATTTCTGTGGACGACCCAGGCATAACAACAGTACCTGCGATGAAAGGACACCCTTGGGACCAACCAAAAATGTCCATGAGTTACAGGTGGACTTTCACGACAGGTGTATTTTGGTTGAGATAATAAACAAAGGGACAACTGAAGGTGTTTTTCATGGGAAGTGTTCTCTCATCAGAGGAGCTTTACATGGCAGGTATGACTCTACTGTAATTTTCACTCAAGCGCGGGGGTCCGGTAGCTCAGTTGGTAGAGCACTGGACTTGTGATCTGAAGGTCGCAGGTTTGAATTCGACCGGGACGGACACGGGTCAACTTTATATGAAGACCCAGAGACGGAAGCCATATTCCACCCCCATGTCACCACAATGGCACATAAAAGACCTCGGTCATTCTGCCATAAGTGTAGATGGCTGATACCACCTAAACACGCATACACTTGTGTATCTCATCAAAAGCCGTGAGGGCGTAAAAACTCAAATTACCATATAACCCATATCATGTCCTGTAGGACAGTAAGCATTCTCTCTTTCCCTTTTCCCTCAAGCGAGACAGGAGAGAAAAGCATTAAAGTGATATGAAAGCAGCATACTTGCTCCATCATCGGTATCCTCATTGGACTCAATCTCCCTGAACCATAGAGGTTCGCTGCTCTCCCTTTCCTCAGGCACTGAAGGCAGCACTTGAATGTCTGCAGTAGACTCCATCAAACTGGCACTCTGGTGGCAAACACACAAAATACAGTAATAAGGCAAATGAACTAATAAATCACTTCTTTCCATAAACTTTTTTTGTGCTAAATTTGTATTGGAAGGTTTTATTAGAGAGAACAAAAATGGTCAAAGAGCAGTATAACTGGATAAAAGGTTTTGCCACTTTGTATGTGTGACAGGGGAGGCTACCGCTCCTTTCACAGCAGACTCTGCACCCGAGTTGTTGGCCTTTAAGTCAACACCTCTGGATTGTGGAGTTCTGTTTGTGATGGGGTCTGGTGGTTTCCGATTGTCCGCATGTTCATGAAAACCTTCCAGTTTGCATAACAGTTTTTATAGGGCTAAGAAATTAGCCCTAACATTTTCAATCCTGTTTGATTGCACTTCGCTTCCCGAGGTGATTGTAGTGTTTCGGCACTCGGTTACATCTGGCGCTTGCGAGCAGGGATGGGACTCGGCATGATATGTTCAGGTAATGGCATAATATGACCACTGAACATTTTCGTGCTGTTCCCATTCTGCGAACTTGGGATGGACAGTGGTCCCCCGGTTCGGAACTTCGGGACGGCGTTCATTCAAACGGGGGCGATTGTGACAGGGGAGGCTACCGCTCCTTTCACAGCAGACTCTGCACCCGAGTTGTTGGCCTTTAAGTCAACACCTCTGGATTGTGGAGTTCTGTTTGTGATGGGGTCTGGTGGTTTCCGATTGTCCGCATGTTCATGGAAACCTTCGGGTTTGCATAACAGTTTTTATAGGGCTAAGAAATTAGCCCTAACATTTTCAATCCTGTTTGATTGCACTTCGCCTCCCGAGGTGATCGTAGTGTTACGGCACTCGGTTACATATGCAACAGGCATGGGAATTGATTGAAAGAAACTCTCTGAAAATTAGGGGGGCCCCCGGGAATTTGTCTGAAATCTAGTCTAACATCTGTGCAATCTTGCGCATTCTGGGAGTATGTTTCATGACCTTAACACAGCAAAAAAAACTGACCTAATTTAATACATGTTTAGTATTGCCAGTAACCAACGATCATTTTAATCCTTTAACTGAATTCATATTATTTGAACACACTTATTCTTTGTTTGCAAAAGTGACTCACAAGGGCGGAATCTCACTAAAAGAGGGGACAGTTTTATGGAGGACTTTGGTCATACTAGGCAGATTGTCTTTTTAAATTTTTGTTCCTCGATTTTTTTTCTCGGAAGAGAATTTTTTTTCCCTCGGAAATGTGTAGCTTTTCTCGGAAATCCTCGGATCCGAGGAGAATTTCCATGCCTGATGGAATAAAACAGAAAGTGAGCAAATTTATTTAGCTTTACCAAAAGCCAAAGTGTTATACCCTATCCTAAAACATACCATATCCTCAAACACACACACACACACACAACTAAGACTCATCTGTTCAGGCGGGT
The DNA here is from genome assembly GCF_037325665.1 of Littorina saxatilis. Lineage (NCBI taxonomy): Eukaryota > Metazoa > Mollusca > Gastropoda > Littorinimorpha > Littorinidae > Littorina > Littorina saxatilis. Next base: position 78,518,026 of record NC_090246.1, read on the forward strand.
CAGCAATAGAGCAGAAAAATCAACTTCTTCCAACATCTGACGACTACATAGGTTTTGCTTACATTTACAGGCTCAGATTAAAGTGAATAACATTGTTGAAGCGTACCTCTCCTGGTCTATACAAAGTGAAGTCGTCTCGGAAGATGGGCAACTGGTTGCCGATTGGTTCAACGAAGCCAGCATACATCAGGGCCTGTCCAATCGCAACTGCTTGCTCCCTGTTACAACAGAATGTGAAATGAACAACAAGCAAGAAATGCTCACAATCAAGTGGGAACGGGTGGAGAGGATTTGTGAAGTGGGGTTGGGGATAGGGTTTGAGGGTGGAGGGCCAGCACTGCGCCATGTTACTGATACCAACACAACAAATAATTGATCAAGATCATAATGAATATATTGGGAAGAAAAAGTGACATAAGCAACCACAGCAACATCAGGAAAACTTTGCCATATAACACTGAGAGCAACATTGCAAACCTCATACAAGTTCAAGAAGTGTTGAGAATCTATTTTCTCTACCAAGGAAGAAACTTGCCCTGAATTCTAAAACAACCTAGACCAACGTACCTTTTAACTGCTCTGTCATTCTGCATAAGCCAGTCGACGAGGTCACGTCCCACAATGCAATTCTGGTGAGTGCGCAGACGGATTCGATGTGATTGCATTTCCACTCCAGTGTCTGTCTCTTGGAGCTGCCTCCACAATTTACGCAGCTGTAGTGAGTCCTGCAAACAGAACGAAATTTAGTCTGAAAATGTTATGATCAGACAACATTTTTTACTTTTCTTTCAAGAATTTTACAGGAATGTCTGTGTGTTTGATCAAATCACTAGCCTTTATCCAGCCCATTTCTCAGATCATTATAATAGGTCACAGGTGCAAGTGCTTGTCTACCCTATCATTCTTGCTTGTTTTGTTTTGCCTGTTGGTTGGTTTCAGACAGAAGCTAGTATTGTATCACATCAGGTACATGGCAACTTCCACACCTGAATTAATTACAGAATTAATTGGAGAAAATCAACCGGTCGATCATGTTTACTTCTTTTCTTTACATTTTACTTTACACATTAATGCACAGCTAAAACAGATTTTTTGCAGCTATCTTACCAACAAAGGGGTATTTCAAAAGTATTTTCTTTATTTTGTAACATCAAGCATTGATTCTGGTCTTGCACACAAATCGAACCTGTGTGAGTATTCTGCTTTCAATGAGGAGACTCTCCTGGCTGGAGAACTCAGACTGTGGGGTCAGATCAAAGGGAGCTGACTTGTCTGTCACAGGCCCAGGCATGTCTGGTGAGCTGCTGGACCTGAACAACACAAAAATAAAAGCTATCAAAACTCTGCAGTATTCACAATAAAGGGATGACCAAGCTGGGAAATGGTAACACCGACATTAAAACTAGAATTCTCGATTTTAGGGGAGACAAATTTTCACACTGTTTAAACGTCGTATACAGTATTTTTGGGACTGTATGTTTTCGCTGTACAAGACGCAACTTCCACTTTTTAAAAGGAACTTCCAGTGTAATGGGTGCAAGGCAAAGTAAGTACACAGTGGAAATGTGTGCCTTTGTAATTGAACAGACACTTGCCTTGTGACCCCAGGACAATGACCGATGAGACCAGCTGTCTGGCTTTGTTTGCATACAGTGGCATTGTGACCCCGGGATAATGACCAAATTTTCAACTAAGACGCACACCGTTGATGTCTGAGAGGGATGGTCCCAGGAAACTGTGCCAAGGTCATAGTAGAAAAAGCATGTGTATCACTACAGAGGGACTGTTATGTTTTGTTTGTTGTATAGCGATGTGGGTACTCTTCTTTAGTCATACATGCAACTGGTCAATATGGCGCAGACGTCAAAGTAAGAAAAAAGTTGTACATTAGAGTCATACAAGTTTGGTACTGTTTTAGGTGGTAAAAAATCCCCTACCATAAAACAGCTAAGGCTGGTTTGAGTAGTGCCCTCTTGTTACAGGTACCAATATATCACAATATCAATTAAATTGTCTTGCAAAAGAGTCCATCTTGCTAATAAGAACTGGACAACTATGAACTACGCTGTTATGCCAAAAAAATAATGGCTCTGATATGATCAGCCTCTAAACTTTGAGTACAACAAACCTTTGTTGCGGCAAAATGAGGTCTTCCTTTGTCAGTGAGCGGCGCTTGGCAATGGGTGACCACATGCCAAACTCAAAGCTGCCCGACTCAATGTCAAGCTGACCAGATGACATATTCCGAATCTCATCCCTGAAGACCTTGACCTCTCCAGTGGACACTGACTGCTGAGCGTAGCGCAGTACAACCTTGCAGCAGTAGTCACACACTCGTATGCCTCCTGCAACAAAGTAGTTTTACTTGTTAAATATTCTGTCTTAAAAATACCTGTTAAATATTCTTGTATTACTGTACTTACCTGTGTGTGAGTTTCTACTTCTCTTTTCCTATACCTGTCCACGTATGGATGCACGCCGACATGTGTGTCCAGTGGTACCCCCCAATTTAAGACGTCGCCCTTTTTAAGACCTAGATTTTTTTTTACATCTTCTATTCATAGCCTGTGTAAATTAACCCCCATTTTAAGACTCACTCCTTGACCTGATATTCTCAGATTTTTGGAGGTCTTAAAAAGGGGGTCCCACTGTATAGGTAAGTTTGTATTTTATGTTGATAGCTGGTAGGCTTTTTAAACCCTCTTCTCAAAAATGTTTAATGAGTACAGCTTCACTGACCTTTGTAGCCGATAATCTTTCCTGGGAGCTCCTGGTTGCAACACTTGCTGCAAAAGATCTGACCACAGATACGGCAGTGATGACGACGACGGAAAGTTGTGAACTTGTCCCCGCAGTCATAGCACTGCTTGCAGCTTCTGTCTGGCATCCAGTATTGCTTGAAGTCACTGTCCTTGTAGGTCTGTGGGGTCTGAAGATTAAAACGTAACTAAGTCCATGCCAAAAGGTTGTGACATTTTCTCAAAAGATTGCTTGGCCAACTAAGTTTGCAAACCTTTTTGTGTAAGACTAAGAGAGGAGTATCTTTTCCGTGCGTATCTGGTTTAAGAGGGAATATTCTTTGCCATTATTTCTCAGTAATTAAAGAAATATGAAAGCATGAAGCAGTGCCATTTCTATAAATCCCAGCATTAATGACTAAATTATTTGTGATTTCATTGTCAACATTAATCTTCTTCTTCTTGTCGATCACTCAGTCAACATTAATGAAAAGCAGCATTTTTGAGGAAACATTTTCTGTGTCATTCATTTTGGTTTAGAATAGCCTTCTGAATTCATTAAAAAAAAGTCTGATTCTGTGAACAAAATTGACTTACTGTGCTCCTTCTGTCCAAGATGTTTCCAAGTCGAGTCAGAACACTTGACAAATTGCGAGTCATTCTTATGTCTGCAAACTGCCCAATGCGCCCATCAGAACTCTCATCTGACTGACTTGAATTGTCAGCACCTGAACAGAAGTGTATATAAATAAGCTATAACAAGAGAATCATCTGTACCAGAACTAATTTAACTGTGCTAAAGCTTAATCAAATTCCTGTAATAACTTTGAGAAAAGTCATCATAGTAATGCAGACACACAATCTCTCCCTGACTTGCTTAAAACCTTCAACTTTCATCCTAATAAAATAAAGATCAATCAATCTGCTAATTTCTATCTCTCTCTCTCTCTCCTCACAACAAACAAATCTCCTCCTCATAAATCAGACAACTCTTAAACATTCTTCAAAACAACGTCAATACAGAAGAAAAGCAAATCAGCTTACCAGCGGACCCAGTATCCTCAATATCCTCTTTCATGGTGTCACTCATGGCCGCAGCTGCTCCTTCCTCATTCCCACCAGCAGCACCACCACTAACTGCCTCAGAGTCTGATTTCCCTGCAATAAGAATTCTGTCCGGAGAGACGGGCTGGCTGTGTCTGCCAGTACTGCTTGCAGTTGCACCAGGCTGTGACTGGATCTGTCGGCGCTCAACAGAACCTTCTCTGGAAGATGGTGCACTGCCTACCCTGGAGGAGCTTCCTGAATCGTCAGCTTCCTCTCCTGCATGATTTAATTTCTGTGTTATTAAATCCTTCATGCACAAAATGAATGAGAGAGAGCGTATGAATGTACACATGTAAAGAGAGACAGAGACAGAGAGAGAAACAGAGATAGAGAGATAAACTGTGAGTGCGTGTCAGTATGTTTGAGTGGAGTTTGTGCGAGTGTACTTCTACACATCAATGTGTCTGAGTCTGTAAATTCTAATGTTCTGAGCACTAGTCTACAGTTACAAGTATGCATACTTTTTTTCTTCAAATCAACATATTATTACAATTTAACAGATACAGCAATGTTCTTCCCAGGCTCAAAAGACAAAAGTCAGTTGAACCTGGATTGAAAGTGTGAATAGGTCCATGAGCCCTGGATTTGTCAGTACGGCAGGAAATTGATGGTCAGGAAAAGACCTCCTGCATGTCAAAACTATTAAAGTGACTATACGACTTGCATGCATCAACGCGGTACACATGCAAACTGATTACTGCATGAACAGACAGAACAGTGTCTGTAAACCAACTCTTGTTGAAATTGTACGCTAAATTTCAAAACAGAATACAAGAGGAGCTTTGTCACATATTTTAACTACTCTAGCTCACCCTTTCCTCTCCGCAGCCATCTTGAGAAGAAACTTCCTGCTGGCTTTATATCTGAACTTAGGGGACCAAACTCTGTCAGGGTTGTGGGAGATTCATCCCATAGGTTTTTCTTGTCCATGTTTGTAAACAGAGACAGCAAACCCTCAGGTACCTGTAAATTATCATCAATTTCTCTTGCATCAATGCATTCAATAACATATATATTATTTGCAATTTAGCATCATAGTTCATATATATATAAGAGCCTGCGCCAAAAGGTGATCCTTGAAATGGGACATTCACATGCAAAATTCAGAATGCAAACAGAGCTTTGCAAATTTAATATAGTCATTGTGACTGTTTTAGGATTCTGTTTTTGACAGTTAAAAGATAACTGGTAGCATACCTTTTTGATAATGCCAGGACAAAGCTTGATATTTATGTGTGTCAACTGTAACGCAGGACACAGTACTATGCATAATATTTTGTTCTTAAAAAGTGTTAAATGGCTCAAAATCACATTTTTATACATACATGCATTGTAAGCTAAGGATATATTGCTATTGCTCACATAGCTGAGACTGCTGGACTAAAAAAATGACATCACTGAATCTCATATTGAGAAAATAATCAGTAAAGCAAACCAGATAAAAAAAAACCAACTGATTAAAAGGACCTTTTGGTATATATAAATAAAGATATTTTCATTAAACTCTATAAAAGCCTGGTGATTGAGACCTCACCTTGAGCATGCCAGGAAATGCTATTTTGCATCCCTTTTTAAAAAGACAGTCGATTGCCATAGAGAAAGTGCACAGACAAGCAACAAAGTTGCTCAGTCAAATGCATGTCTTACAATCAGAGGCTGAAGTATTTTAATTGATATTCACTTAAAGGTAGAAGAATCAGAGGTGACCTGATTGAAACTTGGGAAGAATGGGACGCGAGGCCAAGGCAATATGCCAAAAACGCCAGTCGAGTCCCAAACTACTACAAAATGATTAGGTTGTGGCTAGAGACACGGGTCCGTGACTTTAGTGTCCAGGCTATATCCATGTCACTGCCGTCATGAGTGTCCGTTCGGCTCTACTCGGAATCATTCGGCAGCTAGTGGTTCGAATCCTGATCGTTGGGTAAAATTCATTGTGGGCAGACATGTTTTCGTGTCCTTTAATATTGGAGATAAGGTCTTTTGACTCATAAATATTACGGAGTGGCTCGGGAACCGACGAGTCTGTCAGTTCCGGAGCCCCCAGGCTCGGGAACCGGCCGTCATCAGTATCTCATAAAATATACACTCCTATTTATCCCTGACCGAGCATGTTGTCTTCATAGCTCAGTCGGTAGCGAATTGTGATACAGTCCTTGAGGTTGCCAGTTCAAGCCTGAACATTGTGTCATTTTTTTTATATAAATCTTTTTAACATATTTTCCCCCTTCTGAACTATCCTTTCTTGTATTTTGCTGTATTCTTCGTTATTCTATAATTCTAAAGCATTTCGGTGATCCAACTGAGATTGAAAAAAACAAAAAACCTCACAATTCACTGACTGATTTGGCATTGATCACTGAATTTGTCTGAGAACCAAGCAACGTGAATTACTGGTCCCGAGGCTAGGAGCAGCATTAGTTTACAAAATGCAGTAAATAAATAATAAACATGGAAACAAACAAAAAACAACAAACATGTTTAATTTATGGCAAAACATAAATGTGCTTCGCATCAAGATATTTCGACAGAATCTCTGACACCTGCGAATGAACCACATCACTCGCTACGGTCAAACACCTAACAGTTATCGCACTGTTGCCGACAAACATGTCTTTCTGAGTTTTAAAACTGATAATTTTTATAATCTTTTTCCACAGTTCTTTGAATTGAACAGCGATTTGAAACTCATACACAAACACAAAATCACGATTAACACGATTTACAGGGTGAGCAGCCATGAGTTCTGTCCCTTTTGTATGATGACGTCAGTGATGTCGATATAGTCTGGGCACTAAAGTCACGGACCCTGTGTCTTTAGCCACAGCCAAAAGAGTAACTTGATCAGTAACTGGGCACAATTTAATTAAAAGAATGTGCACATTTTTTATTTTTATGCCAAATAGAAATGTTTCTAAAGCCCCATAACATATGTTCATCTCATTTATGTATATATTTATCTTCATACTTCTATTTACATAGAGAATACTACATGGCTTGCTGTTTCGTACCATATTTACACGAGTTGCTTTTTTAAATATTGAACTGCGAGCACTCGTGTAAATCTGGTACGACACAGCAAGCCATGTAGTATTCTGTTTATCCTACATACTGTATTTACGTGTATTTGACTCAAAAAGTCCTGCAGTCGAGGCAGCTAAATTGAAGACGCTTGTTTTGGAACCTCGATCTCTTCTAAAGCCTCGTGCAATCTATCACGTCAAAGCAAAGAAACGTCACTCTGAAAGTGTGGCGTGACGTGTTACTGTTAGTTCTAAAAATTAATCGAGGGGATTTAGCGAGCGCAATTTTTTTTCTATGATGTTTGTCTTGGTGACTTTGGCATCATAATCAGTGACCTCATTTACATAATATACACACGTGTGATTTGAACGATTATTATCTCACGAGTGTCTCTCTCACGTATGTAGGATAATTAACATTGTCATCATTTTCACGAGTTTTCATTCACAAACACCTGGGAAATAAATCTCATGTTCGCCATGCAATAAATCGAGGTAGTGAATGGGTTTGAGCTTTCAGGTGAAACGTGGATTGTCAAAGTAAAAGCCAATCAGGCTGATTGTTTGATGTGTGGAACCATCGCGGTTTTGGATTTGTGTTTCCAAGGACAACGATTGTAAGCATTCACTCTCAAAGACCCAATCAATGTTGATAATTACCGCGGCGACTCATGGTCAGTTTGCAACTTATCTCTGTAATTGCAAAATCCACAACGAAAAGTCATAAACACTTAAAAAGAAAAGAAATATGCTCATTGGTTAATAACAGGATATTCGATGATTATTTTCCCGTGGGTAGCTTCCCTTTGCTGCACAATATTTACATATGTTTTAGACCAATGAGCGCTGGTATGCATATTCGGTGCGGATGCATGAGTTTGACGCCAAGTGGAAGTTAGCGGCTCGCAAACGAAGATTCGTCCAAATGATGGTTAAAAACAACCTGCAAGGGACGGAAGCTGGAAATTTAAGGTACATACAGTTCAAACAATCATTCAACTGTATTTATTTGACCTTACACAGACTGTAGGAAGAGGCAAACCGTCTTGAACAATATTTTTCCCCAGGAAGCGACTCCAAGAACACAGAAGACTCGAAGGTGAGTGACGTACCTTGTAGTCTTTCTGTGATAGTAGTAGTCCGGTGGACGATACCTTCCGCCTGTGGTCAGACCAGCATTTTGTTGTTGGTCCTCGGGGAGCATATCGCCTTTTGTCTCATATTTATCAACCGCGGCCTCGATAAAGATGAAACAAAAGACGATATGGTCCCCTTGGACCAACAAAAAAGCTGGTCTGTCAACAAGCCACCAAACATCTTATATTATGCACTCTGGATCCCTCCCTCCCTTCAGTTTCATTGACAGTGACACCCTATGTACAGTCCAAAGCTAGATTTCCAAACTATATACATATGAAGTCGCTCTCTCTGTTGTCAACGATAATAATGATAATATTAGTTATTACTTTGAAACGTGAATCAAACAAACCCCAGTCTATACCTCCTCACACCCCCTCCCCCTCTCCCAGTCCCATCAACAACACTTAGTCTTTGGGTGCATCATGAATACACACAACGACATGCCAAAAGACTCTTATACACTTAACAATGCAAGCAGGTGCTGTGATTTTTATTTTCAATACAACAACAGCCGGCAATACTCACACATCGTGATCAATATAAGCTTACCCCAGTAATAATTAGAATCGCAGGTGTAAGGTTTCGTAGTCAGCTGTCTCGGGTCGCGGCAGGACGACATCAGAAGACCTCTAATACGAAGCTGTCACAAAAGTTAGTTTCGTAATTTCTGTTTATCTTCAAAACATAGTTTGTTCGTAAAAGCATGGACTACATCCTAAGGAAAAATATTTTACCTATAACGGTACCATATATTGAAGAACGTTGAAATGCGAAGAAAGACACAGAGCAGTTAGTAGAATTCGAAAATATGGTGCTTGTTTGTCTTCTATGCAAACAACAAAACGACATGTCATCAAAAGGAAAGTAAGGAAGTTTGCATCCGGTAAACAGGGGTTTGTCTTGTTTATTCACGACTGAAGTTTCATGTGTTCGTCGAGTTTTGTGCAACAGGTTTGTATTTTAGAATTACTATCCTGTAAATATCGGAAAGTTAGGGCTGAATCAGAAGAAACAGCGGAAACTGGGATGCATTGTTGAATGCAATGGCCGATGTCGATGAAAAAGCAGTTTTGGTCAAATTAGGGCACACCAGGAAAAGAGTCACTGAGCCCATAAATATTATCTGCGTTTCACACTCTGATTGGGTGTATCTGATGTGTTTGGATGTTTAGTTGTTTTTTTCCATCTTGCTTCCAGAACCTGTTTGCCTGATTGAGTCTTGTACCAAACTACACGATCCCTCATCATTATTTTCCTTCATTATTAGCATCCAGGCAGGCTGCATATAGTGTAAGAACAAACACTCAATATTTACACATGCATGGGAAAGCAGGCATGCAAGCATATGCGCACATACACACACACACATGCAGAGCACAAACACACACTCACATCTCAATCAATCAATCAATATGAAGCTTATATAGCGCGTATTCCGTGGGTACAGTTCTAAGCGCTTGTCGAAAAGTTGTCAACACAGGATCGACTAACAAAGAAACTAACATCTACAGACGGACACGAACCCTATCACACACTAGCAAACCCTGATAAACATACAACAAACAACTGTTTAACAACAAGGTACACATTAATAGCTAGGTCCAAACAAAATAATATTAAACACAAAGAAAACACCTCTCACAGAGCACAGCACAAGAATGTCTTTTGGGGCACAACACATCACGTCGAACATGAAAGTCGCAGCCAGCTACGGGAAGAACTGAGTCTTCAACCTACTCTTGAACGCGTCAAGAGAGGGGCTCTGGCGAAGCTCAAGCGGCATATGCACGTACATGGCACACACATATTAATGCATATATATATATAAACTAGATGAATACCCGCTTCGCCGGGTAGCCGGCTTCGCCGGGAAGAAGTAGAACCGAATACCCGGCATTGCCGGGTGAGTGGCGCACCGTACGCCGGCTTTGCCGGGTGAGTGGCGCACCATACGCGATTGACGCCACACGAAGGAAGGGAGATAAACGCGCAACTGCACGAAGCAAGGGAGATAAACGCGCAAAACACTGGAGAAGATAAGGAAGAGTAATACCCGGCTTCGCCGGGACAGTGACCTTCTAAAAATAGTATAACGGGAATATGGATTGAGCGTTGTCGACAGTGACCTTCTAAAAATAGAAACGGGAATATGGATTGACGCCACACGAAGGAAGGGAGATAAACGCAAAACACTGGAGAAGATAAGGAAGAGTTAGTGGGAATGGATCTGGGAAGATGAACAGAAAAACCAAAATCGGTTCAGCGCTGCGCGCTGAGAGCACGTGTTGAAATATCTCATCGACCAGGTTGTGTCCGGGATGTACCTGAATATGGCCACCAAATTTGAAACAGATCCATCGAGAACCTTGGCCGTGCATCGCGAACACACAGACACACACACACACACACCGACACAAGTCTTATATATGGCCTTAAGTCTGAAATGGTGTCCACAGCTGAAATAGCTGTGCAACCTTGGCTCTAACCTGATTTGTACATCAAAGAAAAATAAAATCCTTGTAAAGATTAATGAGACTTGTAAAAAAAAGTATGAAGTACACACCTAGAGAAACATTGTGTGCTCAGTTGTTGTTTTTAATGAAAATGTCGCCATTATCTGAAGTCAGCAGCACTACATTTTGGCCATTTTTTGTGACATGACCTTACAGCATATTGAAACATGGTCTACTCTGTCATATTTATGGGACAGAATGTCATGAATGACTTTTCACTGAGCCAGTAAAACTCAAATGTACCTTTGACAAAGCAAAGTTTTTGAATTTTGTCAGTGAGCCTGCAGAAAATGGGGAGACAAAATTTCACAGAAAGTTCATAACTATTTCCGTAAGACTTCATTTATGTTCACTGATCAGCTCTAAATAATAATTAAAGATTGAAACCTGATATATTTTTGTAAAAAAAGTATTTTACAGTATGTTTTGCAGAGGTATAAAACATAAAAAGGGTTGTTTGACTTGTTTTTGCATGTTCAAAAGTAGTTTGAAGTTTATGTGCAGATTTTCTTGTGAAAAAAGAGTTATGAACTTTCCAACCTTTTGCCTTATAAAATGAGTAAATTGACTGGTTGGGGAACACCTAGCTTTGTAATGCATTTGGATCCACTAGCAGCAGTCACACTGAAAGTTTGCATCAAGTTCATTCATTGGTGTTTGAGTAATTGAGAAATAAAAAATTCTTGTGAGAAAGTTATGAACTTTCCTACTATCTCCACTGAGAGTGTTTTTTGTCCTTAAATGCTAGCCATGAAAGTTAAGGTTGTAGTGGAACAGCAATTTTGCATATAAAAGTACATTAGATTTAGATACTAAGCAATTTTTGTCACTAAAGTCAAGCAGTATGCTTTAGTTAGCCATTTTCTCTGTGTCTTGCGCACTATTTTTATGTGAGAGTTACTAACTCATGTCAAAACCCAAAATATATGTAAAATGACTATTTTCAGTTTCCAAATTACACTGTACCATGATTTTCATCACAAAAAGAATCTACTGGCTGCTGACTGTTTCTTTCTGAAGTACTTAGCCGTTTTGTCATGAAGTTCATAACTTCACATAACTCAAGCTCATTTTTCAAGGGCGTGTTTAAAATAATGCCTTGTTAATAGCAAAAGAGTACATTTGACTTTATCTGGACATTTTGTAAGAAGTTTTCTGAATATCAACCCTCAAAATTACATTTTGATAATTCCAGCATGAATCTGGGTTGACTGCACGGTGTACATAACTTCACATCAACTGACTCTCAGCCCCACGGTGTGAAGTTATGAACACATGCCATGAGTATGATTTATACACAATAATTAATTTACAACACTAAATCACTACCTCAAATGATGTGCTGCTCTTCTCCAGAGTAGGCTGTTACAGTTTGATGTCATTTTTATTTTAATTTACCAGCAGATTTTAGTACGTAGCTTTTCAGTTAAATAAATGATGTGAAGTTATGAACACACAGTCAGCTGACATAAACACTAACTAAATAATGATTTCGGTAACAGTTTTCATGACTGAGTTTGGTTAAGTAAATCATTAAGTTGTTTAGAATTATTTGCAAGAGACTTTAGTTAGTTATTTTAGTATAAATGTGTGATTGATGTGAAGTTATGAACTTTCACAAGTTTCAAACAATTTGTTTTATTTTGGCAATTAAAATCTGATTTTGTAATATAAGTGCAGCTTTAGCCTATACTATAACTCTGTGTTCTCAGTTTGTCATTGTTTTGCAAATATATTATACAGTAACTGTACTAGAGACCAACATAACAAAAATTCTTGTGAAGTTATGCGCACGCTCACATTTTATGATTTTTGTTATCGTTTGTTTTCACAAATGTTTTACTTTTATTACTTAGTTGTATGTTGATTACAAAGAGTAGCTGGAGAGAAAATAAGATGACATATGCACTTTCTTACTTTGGTTTGAATTAGCCATAGTTTGTGATGTCACGGTGTGAAGTTATGAACTCCTAGGACATTCTAAAAAAACTTTCAGTTTCTGCCAACTCTTTGAGTCAGACAAACATTTTGGTGTATTGAAATCCTTTTGATGGTACTTTTCAAGCACATTTTGCACAAAAACAGCAAAATTGTAGATTTAATGATAACTTATGCCAATATTTGCTGTGAAAAAATTGTGACAATATTAATTTCTATAAATAATACAGATAACCAAAAAATCTTCTCCACACTTCATCTTCAAAAATTACCTTCATGTTCCAGCTCACCTTTTTCAGATTAAAAAACTAAACAAATTGTTTCCTGCCTGTATAAATTAAATTTATTATACCAATAAAAGTAAATTATGTGAAGTTATGAACTTCCCAATAATGGAGTTCACATCTGCATCATGCGTGGCCAAAACAAGTTTAACTTGCTTGAAATGCAAAGTAATTTGCTGTAGCAATTTGCTCAGATGTCTAAAACAGACCCAATACATGTAGCAACAATGATTTAACAAGTCTAAATTTTGTGACGGTGTGAAGTTATGAACTCCTGCAAACTTTTAAACCTGAATCTGTGAAGTGATCAAACATGAGTTTTCTTAAATCATAGCTGTTCCTTGCGTATTTATGCTCTAAAATACATCTCTATTTTCAAAACAAAGAAAATGTTCATTTTTAAAATTGATTTTGTATGTCACAAAAATGGACACCAATTCTGACTTTGGGCCATATATAAGATAGATACACACTCACCGGAGTGCTCACACACATTCATGTAAAAATGGCTACATGCATTTTTTGGGCAGAACTCAGGAACATGGAGATGGAAGGCTACAACCAGGAGCTGTTGCAGGCCAAAGTTAGAGAAAAACTAAATGCAGATAAAGTACAGTTGTGGCTGCCACCATACACAACTGAAACACAGGAAAGAGGAGAAATACCATTGGTGAGACTGGACTTTTTTATGGACATGCAATGATGCATACTGTATTTGTCACGGCAAGATAAATTATAAGTAGCAACTAGCATATATTGTAGCATAGTTGCACTTTCAGTCATGAATTTATAAGTGTTTGAAGACTTTAAGTTTAAAACAGCTTGCATACCAACAGCTGTACAATGAAAAAAAAGGTTTTAGAATAGTGAAACAAATTTTGTTGTTGACATTTAATAGAACTACAGTCGAACTCGCTTAAGACGAATCACTGGGGATCGGGAAATAAGTTCGTCTTAACCGAAATTCGCATTAAGAGAATTGATTGATTTTTTTACTGTCACAATTTTAGAAGTAAAATTTAAAAAGTCATGTACATTCTGATCAATCTCCGATTTCATGGTGTCCACCAGTTCTGGTGCATGTACTACCCTGGCCAAGTTTCCTCTCAAGAAATCAAAGAGACCGCCCCATAGGTTAAACTCCCCATAGGTTAAACTCGGTCACTGACCCGGGTGCAGGAAGTGTTTCCTCTCTCATATGAAAGGGGAAACCACCTCTCATAGCTAAAACTGGGTCAATGACCCCTGGGAAGAAGGTCAGTGTCTATAAAGAAGGCCACCCAGCCATCACAATGGACCTGCCTTTGATCTCGCCTCACAGGCAGATCCTTGTAGCCTTGTGACTTTTAGAGACAAAGCGGCTCTGGGGCAATGAAAACGTGTTTGTTAAAAGAGGGGTTCGTTATGCAAATGATACGATATGTCGATCTCGGGACGAGTTTAAAGATTTCGTCAGAAGCGTGAGTAAATTACAGACATTATGCATGCTTGGGAATCCAAAAAGTGCTCGTTATTTAAGCATAAATTCGTTACAAAGAATTCGTTTCAAGCATTTTTTTAAAGCATGAAGAAAGAGGTATTCAGTTGGGAACTTAAAACTAATACGTTATAAGTCAAAATTCGTAACTAGCGTGTTCGTTTTAGGTGGGTTCGACTGTAGGTGAGTCAGCAGCTATAGTTTTTGTTTAAAACTGTATGAATTAAAAAACAAGTCTGTGGTTTTCAATAAGGTTAAAGTTTTAACTGGATTTTATGAATAGATACATGTGGCATGGTAAGAATTCCCCCTCTGTTCTAATGCAGTAAATTCTGCATTGTTTTTGTTGACTTTGTGAAAATCTGCAATAACTGTGACTGATTTCAGGATTTAATCAAAAGATACGCTAAAGACCTAGTTATGAAGGAAGAGATTGTTGCAAGAGCTTTGGAAAGTTTGCGTGTCCATGCACTGGCAAAGCTTGCAGAGAGAAACAAATTTCAAACAACGGGACTTGCCACTGTCAAGGTCAAGGTACCTGCAGGTCTAAAGGCAAGTTTTACAATTCTTACTTGTGTATGGTGTTATTGTTGTTGGTGTTATTCACTTATTGTTGTTCATAAGCTGGCTATTTTTTTTAAACAGTAGGTAGAAATCATACTTGCGACACTACTCAGTTTGGATGAGCTATTGGAGCTTATGTTAAGGGAAGACAACTCAGGTTTTATGGCCTGCAGGATGATTTTTTCATGCATTTTGTCACGTTTCTGCGTATTTTTTTGTCTTGGGTCAGTTGCTGCTATCAAGCTTCATGTATTGTTTATGGGTCATCAGAGATGTCATCTAAATAGACGATTTTCGGAAATAACTCCATCATGTTTGTATGGGTTGTGGTAGAGAGACCTTTTCTTGCAAAACCTCTGCCAAACATTGGAGGGGCCAATCACTAGCGAGGGGTTTGTGTGAACACGCGGACAGGAGCACGAGTTTCCGTGTCACTCTCCCAAAACACATACAAACCCGACTAAGTTTTTTTCGGAATTCGTCTATTGTCCTTGCAAAGGGAATTTATGTTTTTGACTGTTCTGTCGAGGTTTTTGTGTTGGCAGGCTTATTGTTGTACATGTTGTGCTGTTATACTTTTACTTTGACACTTTTTTTTTATCTTTGTTCTCACGTGGACCTTACATTGTTTTTCAGAGTTCAGCCAAGCGTGTGATTTCCCTTGAAATGAGCCTTGACAAGTGTGGAGCTGATCTGAAGCAGGCAGTTTCAACAGAAACAGGAATGGACAGAATGCGGCTAAAACTCATCTCTGCTGGAAGAGTCATTGATGACAAACATCCACTGCATGCTCAGAACATCAAGGTATTTGTACTCATTTGTTTGCATTTTTTCTTTATACAGTGGAGTCCAGCTATAACGAACCTGGGTATAACGAAATCCCTCTTTTAACAAACTGCCATTGATTTCCCGGCAGACAGCCTTCTATTTCTTACTTGTTACTTTCCGGCTACATCGAACCTTTTGAACTCATTTGCATAACGAACCCCTCTTTTAACAAACACGTTTTCATCGCCCCAGAGCCGTTTTGTCGCCCCCCGCGGGTTGGAGGGAGTCCCATATTGGTTGGGACGAGAAAGAATTTACCTGATGCTCCCCAGCATGTCGTAAGAGGCGACTAACGGATTCTGTTTCTCCTTTTACCCTTGTTAAGTGTTTCTTGTATAGAATATAGTCAATGTTTGTAAAGATTTTAGTCAAGCAGTATGTAAGAAATGTTAAGTCCTTTTTACTGGAAACTTGCATTCTCCCAGTAAGGTAATATATTGTACTACGTTGCAAGCCCCTGGAGCAAATTTTTGATTAGTGCTTTAGTGAACAAGAAACAATTGACAAGTGGCTCTATACCATCTCCCCTCTTCCCTCCGTCGCGATATAACCTTGAATGGTTGAAAATGACATTAAACACCAAATAAAGAAAGCCGTTTTGTCTCTAAAAGTCACAAGGCTACAACGAACTGATGTCAATAATTGTCTCCAAAGACAAAAATACACAAACACAAGTGCACATCGCGTGATGAGCGAACTCTGAACAAACTAACAGCGGGAAGTGCATGGAACAGATCGAACCAAAACCGAAAGTTGTGGTGACGTCATGACATTTTGCGATGTACGTCAGCGAAGCTCGTGCACATGTGGTCTGTCTTGCTAAAAACAATGGCTGACAAACATGGTTTCAAAATCTGGAACTGTTTTTTTGTTTTCTCCGATCCGTGACCGAGTGACGCGATATAGAACCACGCGTTCGTTTGAATCAATACTCTCCTCAGGCAGTGAAGTCTCCTAAATTGCTCAACACTGTGGACAGTCCGGAGTGCAGTTATGTCCCGTGAATGAGCGAGTCAAAGTTTTATCGTGAAAACTGACGCTTTTCATGCACCTCCCGCTGTTAGTTTGCCTCTCTCTATGGATTATGAAGCTGTTGAAAACATGCAGAGATTGTACTCTCCAAGGAAAGATCGATGGGACGATCATTTGAAGGTGATTGGGAAAACTTGTCTTGAGGCCATTTAGGGTTGAAAACTCTACAGCGAATTACTGATATAACGAACTAAAATGTATCTCCATTGAGATTCGTTGTACCCGGACTCCACTGTACCTGACTTTCATTTTTTTTTTCTCTCTGTATTTCTTTCTATAATTTTTCTTTTACTTCCTTTTCTTTCTTTGCTCACTTTTTTTTTCTCTCTGTCTTTGAGATAGTTGTTTTTGATGTATTTGAGATTTTGTTATGAAATTTAATTGTGATGATTATTGATTTGTTGTTTTATTTTGTATGTTCTGTATTCATTCAATCCATTTCAGGTCACAAACTTTCTAGCTCTTCACAAACACAAACATCAAAAGTGTTTTGTGGTACATATGTGATTTTATTGTATGTATCACAAATTATGACAAACAGCAAGTTTACGTTCTCTCGGTCAAAGGATTGGTACCGTACTTTCCGGGTCATAAGGCGCGACTTTTTTCCTCGAGTTCGACCCCTGCGTCTTGTATAACGAAGCGCCTAATCCGTGTATGAAATACGAAAAAAATCAAAGAGACCGCTTGAGTACCAGTCAAACAACTTGTGATAATGCATGTTTCAGCTACTAGGTACTGCCCTGCCTTTGATCTGGCCGCACACACAGATTTCCACTCTGTTAAACTCGGTCACTGACCCCGGTGCAGGAAGTGTTTCCTCTCTCAGATATGACAGGGGAACCACCTCTCATGGCAAAAACTGGGTCATTGACCCCTGGGAAGAAGGTCGTGTCTATAAACAAGGCCACCCAGCTATCACAATGCCTTTGATCTGGCCGCACACACAGAGCACACATATTTTCACTCAGTTAAAGTCGGTCACTGACCGGTCACTGACCCCGGTGCAGGAAGTGTTTCCTCTCTCAGATATGACAGAGAAACCACCTCTCATGGCAAAAACTGGGTCATTTTGGTGCGCCCTATCGGCCCCTTGCGTCCAATGGGTGACTGGATTACAATTTTTTGCTCAGAAGGGGGTGCGTCTTGTATAACGAAGCGCCTTGTCACCCGGAAAGTACGGTACCTTTTCTTTCTTCTGTTGTCCATAGCATGTACCTTACCTGTTCATTTTGTGCTTCGCAGAATGGCAGTCAAGTGATGGCAGTGATGATAACAGACACAGAAGCTGATGTCAAACGTGAGGAACAACAGATTGCAGACTTTTCTAAAACTCGGCAGGCTGCAGAACTGCTTTCTACAAGGGCTGAGACAGGTATGTTAATCATGCCACGTTCTGTTTTCTGGGGTACCTTGTCGTATTGTATCAGTCATTTTGACAAGCTGTTACTTGTGGGTTTTTGTCTTTTGTCAGGACATTAAGGTCAATATGCTGTGTATACTTGGTATCTTTGGCACACAGATACTTCTACAGCTGTTTGTTTCCATGTACAATAATCTCAGTTTTTGAATTTTAGGAATACATTTCTTTGACTCCTGTTTTCTTACACCCACTTTTCATCGACTCCGCAAGTAGCTTCTGAGTTGAGCTAATTAAACCACTGAAACAGTGATCTTTTATGTTCAGAACCTTGAAAACTCTTATTTTTCTGTGTGCAGATGACATTGATGACGATGTTGGGGTACAGATCACTGATCAGCATGGCAGGTCTCTCGATCTCCCTAAAGAAGAAAAAAGGGTTAGTTATTTGTGTAGCTTTGTTTTAAGAAGGTGCATAGGACAGTACAGTCTGCTCAACTAGATCTTCTGAATTGTTTTGCCTGAATCAGAAATCCATTTTCTGCCATCTCTTGTTGTGCAAATTGTGTTGAGAATTAACTTTAAATTGTCATTCATATTTGAACAGAACCTAACATGGTGATTGTTGCTTTGATGGTGGTTGCAATTTATTTTGTGTGTAAATCCCAAAACAAAGAGACTGCCAACGTTCCAAAATTCAGAATAAGAAAACAAGAAAGGTAGGTTGCTGGAACGTTTGTTATTGACAAAACAATACATTCACAAATATATCGACCCAACTGTCTTTTAAGTGCACAGACAAACAATTAATAACGAAAACTTATCTGGATGATTTTTTCTTCCGCCTGCCACGAAGCCGCAAGCGAATGAATGAAAATGAAAGTGTGTGTGTGGGTCTATTAAGGAAAAAGCCTGGAAAGTCTCCAGTACAGAGGACTGCGTCGTACATTTGTCATTCTGTGCAGCTTGTTGTTATCAATAACAACTATTTTGAATATCATGTGCTTTAGATGTCTAGTGCTAAAGAATATCTTTGGGACCAGGCGAAAGTGTCTCTATATATTTTAAGTTGTTTCTTATAACAGGTATATATTTTGTTCAAGGAAATAGACAAAAGGGCAAAAGAAAGTGTTCTTTCTTGGTAGGTGTCATCTCATGGGAGGTGCCGCACATGGCAGGTACCACTGGATCTGATACAGTTATGTTTTTGTTGCATGCAGGCATTGACACTGGCAATGACGCTACACGAGAAAGGACGTGCTGCACTGAAAAAAAGAAACTACACCAAAGCCTTGCTACTGCTGCTGGAGGCAGACAAAGAATTCGGGTAAATGCAGCACAGAAACAAAGTATCAGTAATGATAACTGTTGCTTTGATGGTGGTAGTAAACAAAGCATGGTAGAAAGCACAATGTGAAACATTTTTAATGTTCATAATTCTTAAGCATATCAGATTTGGTTCGAGAATTTATAAATGTGCTTTCATTTCAGTCATCCTAGTGATAGTTTTTTTTTAAGAAAACACTACACATAAAAGCATGTGAGTGTGTGTGTGGGTCTTTCATCTGTCTATCTGTTCATGTCTGCATTCAAATCATCAACATCTATCAAAAAATGTCAGGGGTCAAGATTGAGAAAATAGTTTATTTCATGTGATGTGCCTCTAAGGCCCGCTACTAACTACAGCCGAACTAGGTTCGGCAAACGTTGCACTACGTCATCAAATCAGGGGATTCCCCTATTTTTAGGTTGCAGCTGCAACGTTCGAGGTTCGCCGATTCAGTCCTGCAAACCTTGCAGCGCGTCACTGTAACCTTAGACGAACTGACTTATCATTGGTTGAATATTTGTGTATCTTCATCCTTGAAGAGTGACAATAATGGCGGCTATAACGCTTTCAACTGATCTCGAGTCTTCTCATGTGATATTTCTTGATCATGTGACCGGTGTCACCAAAACATTCGCTGTTAGTTAGTACACTGAACAAGGCATGGTGTAACATTCGCCGAACCTAGTTCGGCTTGGTTCGGCTGTAGTTAGTAGCGGGCTTAAGGGAAGGCAGAATTATTGAGAGAGTTGGGATACCTCTCTTTGTTGTTGTTGATTGATAGTTGGTTAATTGATTGATTGAATGATTGACTTTATTTTCAGGAACTGTCGAGCTGAAATTTTGGACAGCGTGGACAATTTTGCCATTCTGTGTCTGGATATTGTCTGGTGTTACCTGTGCCTAGAGAATGTCAACGAGCTGCCTGATGCAGGTACAAAACAGTCTAATGTTTCAGTAGTACAGAAACAGGATATGACTTTCATTTTTTTCAAATTGGAAACCACATTATATTGCTATCATCCTCTATCAGGGGAGTACTTGTTTGTGTTTGTCATTTCTTTTATAAGCAAGTGAATGGACCAAGATAAGTATGCAAAATAAAACATTTCAGAAATTTAGATCTACCAACAGCATGTTTATTTTTAACTTTAGTAAATGTCTGGTCCAAAAAAGTGGTTAACCATTTCACGGCATGTGGTGCCTTGAGAGTTCACATGTACATATAATTTTTTTGTTTCACTGATGTTGTTTCCCCAGTGCTTCATTATGATACCAGCAGAAACCTTGTGTATGGATTTTCTAGTCAGAGATATTGGTATGTTTTTTAGATTTTCCTTACATGTCAATAATGCACACAGTTTGTCTTGCTCTTGACTTGCAGAACGTCGCTTACAGAAGTGTGAGTCAGCCTTCATAAAGTCATATGGTGCCAACAATGAAAGATTAAAACTGCTGAAGGTAGGACACACCTTTCAAAGACAGACGCGAAGTGGAGTGAGAGCTTAGAACATGCATGCAAGTCTTAATTAAAATGGAGGGAGTATTGAAATGGATAGAAATCTACAGAGGAAATGAAAAGAAAATCTGGAAAAGCAAAGTCTTTATTCTAAAAAGTGTGTGTGTTGGGGGGGGTCTTAATTCAGAGGGCTGCAGTGTTCTTGAATAGCAGAAAGTTTTGTTGTGCTCGGCCTGCTATACTACATTCTTGTGCTTGAAGAGATTAAGTTTGTACAAAGTTTCATATCTGTTACTCGTTCTTGAACATATTCTGTTTTATGTTATCGACCTTGACTAACCTAGTAAGATTTATCAACGAGTCTGAGTGTATCTGTATGTGAGTGTCTCTGTGTCTGTTTTTGTCTACCTGTCTGTCATGGTCCAATGTCTGCTGAATTAAGAATTGATCTTGAATATGTGGCAGAATGGAGCAGAAGTTGAGCGCATTTTGCTGATGAGGTTGCACCTGTTGCAAGGCATTGTTACTTTCCATCAACACAAAACAGCTGCTGCACAGCAGATGCTGCGCCGGGTGAGTGCTTGTTTGCTGCCTAACAAAAAGTTTCACTTCTCTCTCTCTCCTTACCTGCTCTCTTTCAGCTGATTTTTCTCTTTCTTTCCTCGCACGGCTTTATCCCTCTTTATCTATCTTTGTTTTGTTTGTACAATGGTAGACTGTAATAAACTCATTTAAACCCAAGTCCGAGCAGCCTTAGGCTTTAACTATGTATTATTCTGATTCAAATTCCCCATCTGGTTGACCTACTCCCCCCCCCCCCCCCCCCTCACATCCCAATTGTGGTGGCTGATTGAATCCTGAATGCATGCTTTTAGACTTAAAGCCATATGTACTCGATGACTATACACGCTAATTGATTTACCAACAGCCGGAGACATGCTGAATTAAGTTCCCTGCAAAATATTGTGGTCTAGGACCCCTTCAATGTTGAGATATGTTCATTTTCATTTTGATCTGGATCGTCCTATTTATAGATTTGGCAATACATGCGCTGTTGACGCAAGGGAGAGAACTCCGTGTCGTTGTTGACATCCTCACTTTTTCAGGGGCTAGAACAAGCTGAAATGCACGTATATGGTCCGCGCATGACGACATATCGTCATTATATGGTCTTATGGTGCGTTTGACATCGATTGTGGGCAAACTATACTTTGTAAACACGGGAGTAAGTTAGTAAGCCTTTAAGGCAAGTAAAACATATAAAAAGTGCTGTGTTAATTGTTAAAAAATGATGGGCACAGAGGGGGAAGCTAGGATGAGGAACACAAATGAAGGGATTGTGATGATATCCAAACTGTTCTTGTCTTTCTTTGTGCAGGCAATGGATGAATTCAACATGTTGCAAGTCAGTCCAGAAGCCATTGTACACTGTGAGTTTTGTTGTCAAACATCAACAGCCTGGCGGCTTCCTGTGTGCAGTTTGGTGTTTTTGTTGTTGAGTTCATTATTGTCAGTCTTTCTTTCTTTATTTGGTGTTTAACGTCGTTTTCAACCACGAAGGTTATATCGCGACGTGGAAAGGGGGGGGAGATGGGATAGAGCCACTTGTTAATTGTTTTTTGTTCACAAAAGCACTAATCAAAAAATTGCTCCAGGGGCTTGCAACGTAGTACAATATATTACCTTAATGGGAGAATGCAAGTTTCCAGTACAAAGGACTTAACATTTCTTACATACTGCTTGACTAAAATCTTTACAAACATTGACTATATTCTATACAAGAAACACTTAACAAGGATAAAAGGAGAAACAGAATCCGTTAGTCGCCTCTTACGACATGCTGGGGAGCATCGGGTAAAATCTTCCCCCTAACCCGCGGGGGGGTATTATTGTCAGTGAAACTCATATCAATCTGCTTAATTAATTCAAGAAGAAAAAAATTACCATGCACAGAATGTAGTCACACTACTGATTTTTGGTATGTTTCCAAGTGAACTTTGCTCTTGTTACATGTAAAAGCCTGAACATCTCTGTAACGGTGAATATTGTGCACAGCTTCCCTAATGGATGAGAGTGGTTTCAGTGATGGAGCTGGGATTCACGCCACAAGAAGCCCGACTCGGGATGAGGGCCTGTGACGGTAATGTTGCGGTAGCGGCTGAATTCATCATGAAACAGAGACAGGTTTGTATCACACAGTTACTGGCTGCTTTTCAAACAGGAGACTTCCTCTCTTCTCTGTGTCTGGGATGAAAGGTCCCATCAGGAAACCAGGAATTCCTGATTTGCACAACTATTTCCTGACGGATTTCGTGAATTGCTACAAATAACAGAAACATAAATGTTTCAAAGAAAAAAGTGTTTGGTTCATCAAGACTTCAAGCCTATAATTATTTCCTTCTTTTTATCAATTTTGGTGTTACATGTATATGCATGGTGCATAGGGTTAAACAGATCTGTTCAATGACAACTCTCTTTTTAGAGCTGTAAAAGTAAGGTTTTAGTTCATAAGAATCAGTTCAATCTATTGTACTGAGCAGTTAAAGCCACAGAAACTGAAGGTACATCCTTTGGGATGCATGCGCAGAAAGGCCTCTCACAATTTAAAACTCGTAGGACCACCCTGCAGTTTTGTCTTTGATTTAATTATAGTAGCTGTGTTGTTTCCAGTCTTGGAAGACAAGAGGTCCGTTGGACCTGGATTAAAAATATGTACAGTGGAACCCCCTTTTTACGACCTCCAAAAATCTGAGAAAATCAGGTCTTAAAAAGGAGGGAGTCTTAAAATGGAGGTAAATTTACAGATGTTATGAACATATTTAAAAGTGAGAAAACAGGGTCTTAAAAGGGGGGTTCCACTGTATAGGTCTGAATCTCTTTGCTTTGTCTGCTTAGTAGGAAAATTAATGGCCAGAAGACCTCATACATCTCAAAACTATCTGATGGTCAACCTGCCAGGGGTCAGAACAAAGCCTCGGATAAAAAAAAAAGTATATGTCAAAGACCGAGGCCTTCGAAGAACACTAGTAAAACATTTTCAATGTGTTTACCTTGCTGACAGCTTACATGGAAAGGCCTTCTATCAAAAGATATTCAAGTAGGGAGAGTATAGTGCATGCATCTTACCAGCAGTTTGAAAATCTGCAACAACCGAAGCATGCTTACCGGTAAATACATGTACCGTACCTTTTCATGATTTTTTTTGTTTTCTTTCTTTACTTTTTACCTGTCTTTGTTGGTGGTGGTGTATAGTCTTAAACAGATTTTTAACTTGCTGGTTCAATGCACTAAATGTGGAGCAATATGTTGTTTATTTCCAGGAAAAGGAAGAAATCAGGAAAAGGGAGAAAGAAGAAAGAGAAGACAGAAAACTGGCCAAAAAGTATGGAAATTGTGCAAATGGAGACAGGTAAGCAGCACTGTATATGTATGCTGAGACTGGAATTATTTCAAGTTATTACAAAATGCAGGAAGAGAACTCAAAATAATTTTTTTAAAGTTTAATGATGTACCTGTTAAAGTTGCTGGTCTTATTTTACCCTACCTTCCATAACTAGTGCATTGAAAATATAGTACATTTTGAGTACTATTTCTGTGGCACATAGCATGAACTTTCTTTGTGAACCTGATGGAAGTACATGTATTGTGGATATTATAATTTTTAGAGGCACTTCAGTTTTCCTGAGAGGTTTTTTTAATTCAAGACAGGTACATGTATCATTGTTTTTTCTTGTACAGTGCAGTGAATGAGATGTGCATTTACCTCCCTTGTTGTATGTACGTCTGGATAGAAATGCAAGTGAATTCTGGTGAAACTGGTGCTGCTGTCAGTTAACATATTTTGATGAGTCTTCTGCTATTTGTTTCATGCAGGTTGAACATGCAGAATGTGCACATGTTGGTGAAGATGGACTTTTCAAGGGCTGCAGCTGCTGAAGCCTTAAAACAGACCAACAACAGTTTGGATGCAGCGCTAGACGTAAGACTTGAAAGGGAAAAGTTCACATATACAGTAAAACCTCCCACAGTAACCCATCCTAATAACGACACATCCCATTTTTGTTTGACTGATTTTCTGGACACTTGCGTCTCTCAGGCTGTATGTGACCTGCGAACAGCGACACATTTGCAGTAACATTTGCACATACAGTTTTTGCCAATATCCTGGAATGCTCGAGGGATATTTTAGCAAATATGTGTACACAAATGTCACCCCTTTCTCTGTGCAGCTACAGTGTGTCAGTATGTGCATACAGCATTTTTCTGTTACAATTACATCACAAGGTCCACTTTCATTTCAGCTGTTGCAAGCACACCCAGAATTGCTGACCACCCCTGACATCCCTGATGATAACTTGCCGGTGAAGCTTCGTGATTCTGACATAGCACAGGTTTGTGCATTAATCTGACTTCAATCTTTTGCCTTTGACCCTTTACCTTCAAGAAGCCTTTAATTACTGTCCTGTCTCTTCTTTAATCTGTAGTGCAAATAAATTAGTTTGCTTTTCAATGTAAGCTGCTTTACCTGATTGACATAATCAGAATAGTGCAGTAATTTGGGGGATGGGTGATAGTGTTTATAAAAAATGACTTTGAACAAATTGTAGTCCAAAGTTAAAGGCACAGTAAGCCTCCCATAAACCATCACAGATACTGTCAGGCTTTTACACACAGTACAAACACCCTTTCATTTAAACACTCACCGCTTGAGAACATCCTAGGTGCCCTCCGTAAAGAGCGAGCAATTTTCAAAGAATTTATTTTTGCGTGGTTTATCTTACCCCTGAGCCATCGTGAACCCGTGTGATCTAGTTTCCCTTTTTCACAAAGCAGTTGTCAGTTAGTAATTTGAATGCGAGTCTCGCTGTGAGCTTATCTGCAATAGCACGTTATTATGTACCTCTGACTATGCACGAAACAAACGGCTGTGGTTCACAAGAACTCTCGCGATGGCTTTTAACTGTTCAGAAGAACTGGCGATAGACATAAACCGTCGTCTGCTGCGAGAACCACGACCTTGCGTGACCCTGCTTCCGGGCGTTTCTTTTTTCAAACTTTCAAAACTTCGAATTGTACTGATCTTGTCTTGATGAAAAAAGAATTCTTTTATGATTTAAGAATGGTTGTGTAACAAGCTGTCAATTTATTATTTAGATTTTAAAAGTTAGGTCTAGCTCCAAAACGCACCACAATCCGCAAAATTAATTCTTTGAAAATTGCTCGCTCTTTACGTAGGGCACCTAGGATGTTCCCATTCGGTGAGTGTTCAAATGGAAGGGTGTTTGTACTGTGTGTAAAAGCCGGACAGTGTCTGTGATGGTTTACGGGAGGCGCACTGTGCCTTTAACCGAGTTAGGACAGATTGTTGCTCTTAGAATGAAGCCTGAAATCACTGAGTGTGTACAAATTATAGCTCTTAGATTATTGACTGAAGTCACTGAGTTTACACAGATTGTCTCTCATGGAACATACGCCTTCAATGCTTGCATGGGATTGTAGTCTCTAGACTAATTTCTGATGTCACTTGGTTTGTACAGATTGTAGCTCTAAGACTGTTGCAGACCTGTTTACCCTCCCGGATTGTCCGGAATTATTACGGATTTGGGGTCTAAATTCCGGTATTACGGAATACTACCGAAAATTCCGGAAATTCCGGTCGAGAGAACCTTTTTTGTGCGTGAAAATTCGAAGTCGAAATTGTGGTAGTCACCAGGACTGTGATTTCAAGGCTGACCGAAACAGCCTTTTCTGCGCATGTGCACAGCAAGGTATTTGTCGGATTCCGCGGATTTGAGATCGACATTGGTCCGAAGGGTAATATAGGGCCGATCTCTGTGGGGACGAAATGCCAACCAAAAAAGAAAAAGTTGTACAGAAATATCGGCAAAACTATTAAGTCAAGTGGCGGTGTCTGGTGAAGTTTAAGAAGAGCGAACCACATTCATTTTGGTGATCAACTTGAGATCAGTGCAACAACAAAGCTAGCCAATTGCGAGTCACGTCGCGGCACGTGTCCCGAGGTTAGACGCAGCATTAGTTTTAACAAAATGCAGTACACAAATGAACATGGAAACAAACAAAAACACGAAATTATGTTTGGCAAAACATGAGCCTGCTTCGCATCGAGTTTATTTGACCTAGGTCTCTACTTCCACAGAATCTCTCCAGGGCCGGACTAGGCGAAGAGGAGGGGGAGGGGGAGGGGTTGCCAGTGGTGGCCCAGGGGGATGTCCCCCCTGGCAGCAGGGGCGGATCAGTTCATTTTATGACTGGTTTTTTTCAAAAGTATATTGTGAAGATATGGGTGTGAAGGCGCGAAGCGCCGAGCCGACGGCGCGAAGCGCCGAGCCGACGGCGCGAAGCGCCGAGCCGACGGCGCGAAGCGCCGAGCTTGCTAGGGGGGTCCGGGGGCATGCCCCCCCGGAAAATTTTGAAAAAAAGGATGCAAAATGGTGCAATCTGGTGCATTCTGAGGATGATCATTACCAGTTTTAGGCAGCAGATTTTGTCACTGATTAATACCCCAAAAATTGAAACTCAATGTAAAATAAAGAAATGCATACCTCATTCAATATTTTTATTTTTTGGCTGGGGGGGGGGGGGGTCCGGAAACCCTAGAACCCATCCCCCCCTCGTTGTGGGGGTCAGGGGGCGAAGCCCCCTGAAGCTGACGGGTAGGTCATATTCTGAGATAAGAAAATGGTCGCTCCTTGCATAAAACGGCATAAAATAAGCAATAATAAAAAAAAAATTAAATAAGTAAGGTACATGTTTAGGCCCCCATAACCCCCCCGGTAGTCCGGCCCTGCTCTCAGACCTGCGAACCGATCTCTCACTACGGTCAGTCGCGCCAGAGACATAGATGTAGGTCTATGGTCGCGCTCATCAGTTACTTGGCTGTTGCCGAAATTCAAGTCTTTCTGAGTCTAAAACTGATCTCCATTACTATTTCTCCAATATAGCAAAGATCACAGTTCTTTGAATCGAAAAACTTACAACAAAATGTTTAAATGAAATAAACGAATCGGTCCTCTAAAATTAAAGGTAGCTTCTGGAGAGAGTTATTATGACTGGATGTCTGATGTGACAGAATGTAAGGTTGTTTTGTTCACATGCATCTTCAAGTGACTGTAAATAGTCCAAGGGCAGAGGGGTGGGGGGATGTTACAGGGGTTCCGGACCCCCCCCCCCCCCCCTTGCTGTCAAAAAAGCAAAACAAAAATTCAGTCTGTGGGGAAAAGAAACTAAAGACATTTTCTGTCTGTGAAATTGTTGTTGTCGGGAGCAGATCTATCAATGAAGATAAATTGCCATTATTTAATACTAACTTTAAAAGAAATAATGAGTGGCTGCTGACACCAAATTATCATGTTTAAAATCAAGAATAAGCTACAAATTGTTAATAAAATAGCTAAAATTCTTCAGCCAGACCCCCCCAACCCCTGGACCCCAGGTTGTACCCCCCCCCCCCCCCCCCCTCTAGCTCTCTTGCTCCGCCCCTGAATACTGTGGTGTGGTTTTTGGCTCACGTAAGTGTAGCCTATGCGATGCTAACTTTTGTCTGTCTGTGCGTGCGTGCGTGCGTGCGTGCGTATGTATGTATGTGTGTATGTCTGTGGTAGAAACTTTAACATTTGAAGACGTCATATTACATTGACGTCACATTATGACGTACGAGGGTTAGACGTCACGCGATGGAATTACTGAAAGTCTCGGTGATTGTTATTTTGAGCGGGCCGAGACTATTTGGCAGTCGTGTCCATGTAAGTAGGCTACATGCAGACCTACATCTAGATCAGATCTACATCTAGATCTAGTGTCTCGCTTTCTTGCACAGTTTCACCTATGCTCTTTCTGTGTGTGTGTGTGTGTGTGTGTGTGTGTGTGTGTGTGTGTGTATGTGTGACGGAGTGATTGAGTTTGTGTTACTGTTTGTCGATTTCTTACGTGAGCCTTGAAGGCTTCGCCTCTTGTTTTTAGATAAAGTAAACTTGTCTTAGTTAGCTTGCATATTATATATCAGGTGTCGTGTGTTTGTGTGTGTGTGTCATCGAGCTTCTGTGTGTGTAGTACAATACTGTTAAACATGGTTATCAATTTTGTACTTGTTTTGCATGGTAGCGCGCGAATAAACATGTCGTTTAATCGTTTTCGAGCTGGTTTATGGTTGATAAAAAAGATTACTCAAAGATGCCTCAAATTACGGAAAAGTACCAGCTGCATTCCTGATTTTCATTTGGGGGGGTAAACAGGTCTGCTGTTGGGTGAAGCCACATGGTTTTGTTAAGATTGTAGCTTCAAGAATAATGCTGTCATTCACTTGTTCTGCACAGATTGTAGCTTTTAAACTAATGTCTGTAGTCATTGAGTTTGTACGAATTGTAGTTCTTATACTAATGATGCAGAGCTTTGTACCTATTCTCTCTCTTGCAATAAGCCCTGCAGTCATCAGGAGTATACAGTGTGTAGCTCTTGGGCTAATGTCGGTCTTCACTGGGTTTGTACAGATTGTAGCTCTGGGATTCGAACCCAAAGCAGCTCAGACAGCCCTGCGCAAGTACAGAAACAATATCCAGAGGGCTGTGGATGATCTGATCAAGTACAGCGGTAAACTGCCCTACACTTCCGACGAGTCAGAGTCGGGTTCTTCTTCCTCTTCTGGATCTGGTCAGTGCACCCTTTCTAAGACCTAAAATGTTTTTGAGAAAATCATATCTTTAAAGGGAGGAATTGGGTCTCAAAATAAATAGAGGTACGTTTACAGATGTTCTTAACGTAAAATCTGAATCCGGCTGTTGTTTTTGTTTTTGCATAAAAATGTGTGCCCTTTGCAGCCAGAGTGATTGGTACATCACACTGCATTGTCTTTTGTCCTGGATTCAATCACCAGTTGGGACAGGATAAAAATGTATCAGTTTCTCAAAGTCGAGTGTATGTGTCCTGACTCACCATCACATGTCCTACCTCTGTGTCCTCAGCATGCACGAAGCATGTTGGGTGTGTTAATGATCCCATTCATTTATCAACATACAAGACCATGCATGCAGGCCTGTCTGCTGATGGCATGATACGAACATCCACAACTCATACAGTCTCCCAAAGATGACATGCAGCTGCCCATTAAACGGGAATTATAGCTGCCACATTAATGCTGTCATCGCAAGAGCAGAAGCAGGAAAACGCTGAGATGCGTATTATTTGCTTTCTTTTTGTCGGACTGATTGTGGACATTGATTTTTCTGTCTGCACTTTTTGAAGTGTAACAATTTTTGTGGCTGCAGAGTAAATATGTGCATTACAAGTTGACCTTTCAATTTCTGCAGACTCTCCAGACAAGAATGCGGCCAAACAGAAGAGGCGAGAGGAGAACGAGGCATTGGATGAACTGATGTCAGACATGAGCCGAGATGAGACGGACCACTTGGACTTTGAGATGACTGACGAGAAACAGTTCCTGGACGACTATCTTGCTAGGATCAGCAGTCTGTAGAGACTGTATTTCTTACATGTCACACACACACACACACCACACACACACTCACACACACACACACACACACTCACACACACACACACACACACACACACACACCACACACACACTCACACACACACACACACACACACACACCACACACACACACTCACACTCTCTGAAACTTACCAGAGGTCAGACTAGTTGTGCTTCAAGGCAGCATGTTGAGCATATTAAATTTTACTATTTGTCTAAAAGTTGTTGTTGAGGGTACCTGCACTAAACATCCGAAGGGCAACTTGGTACATAGAACATGAATGACTCTGTCATAAAAATGGGAAGATTTTGTGTACCACAGTTTCAGTCACCTCTTCATTTAGGCACCCGTACTCCATCTTGGGAGGATTGTCCCAAAGTATTATAGGGTTTACTGTTGAGTAATTGGAAGAGATCAGTAAAATTGTGGTGCCAAGATGTACAGTCGAACCCACCTAAAACGAACACGCGAGTTACGAATTTTGACTTATAACGTATTAGTTTTAAGTTCCCAACTGAATACCTCTTTCTTCATGCTTAAAAAAAATGCTTGAAACGAATTCTTTGTAACGAATTTATGCTTATAACGAGCACTTTTTGGATTCCCAAGCATGCATAATGTCTGTAATTTACTCACGCTTATGACGAAATCTTTAAACTCGTCCCGAGATCGACATATCATATCATTTGCATAACGAACCCCTCTTTTAACAAACACGTTTTCATCGCCCCAGAGCCGCTTTGTCTCTAAAAGTCACAAGGCTACAAGGATCTGCTGTGAGGCGAGATCAAAGGCAGGTCCATTGTGATGGCTGGGTGGCCTTCTTTATAGACACTGACCTTCTTCCCAGGGGTCATTGACCCAGTTTTAGCTATGAGAGGTGGTTCCCCTTTCATATATGAGAGAGGAAACACTTCCTGCACCCGGGTCAGTGACCGAGTTTAACCTATGGGGAGTTTAACCTATGGGGCGGTCTCTTTGATGTCTTGAGAGGAAACTTGGCCAGGGTAGTACATGCACCAGAACTGGTGGACACCATGAAATCGGAGATTGATCAGAATGTACATGTACATGCATTTACACGACTTTTTAAATTTTACTTCTAAAATTGTGACAGTAAAAAAATCAATCAATTCTCTTAATGCGAATTTCGGTTAAGACGAACTTATTTCCCGATCCCCTGTGATTCGTCTTAAGGGAGTTCGACTGTAATGTCATTACAAGCTCAAGTGGATCTTCAGTCTTATTTAAATGAGGCATTGGTGTTGTCTGAAGAGGGAGAACAGTGTTTAAAGTTGCATTGATTGGTGCTTGTCTGGTTCACAAGGTATTGATTAAAAAAAGAAACCTTTTGGGCTTTTGTTGGTTGCTTTTGTGAACAGGAGACATGCTTATTAATAAGGCGGTCCTTATTTGAGCTTGAAGTCAACTTTGCGAAGTCTATTTACCAAAAATTCAGAGCCAAAGCTTTGTGTAGCCAGCTTTGTGAATGTGAAGTAGATTGCGCTAAATTGACTTCATATGAGGCTTTACAAGAGTTTGTCCTTTGTGTGGTGATGATTTTCCCAATAAATTGTGTGTTAGGTTGTGAAATATTAGGCACACAAGCCCTCCCACACACACAATGTCCACTCTTCTCATAATTCACACACACACAAACACACACATGCACACACACACATGCACAGGCACACATAGACATCTACGAGTATACAGACTTATTCACACAGACACATGATAGCACAAAACCACACAGATAATGTATAAGTGTGTTCAAGAGCGAGAGAGAGATTTTCAAAAGTTTTGAAGTAATCACACGGATAGCAAACATTTATACACACAACAATAGCAACGACAAATATTACAGTGCATTTCCTCCATAAATATACACTAGATTGATCACCGGCCAACAAGTGCACACTGATATCAGAACTGGGTCTGCAGCTCGTCAAATCACATCGTACACAGCTCTGCGTACGGAAACATTCAAACAATGATACACAAGCAGAAGTCCATTATACTAGAAGTACTCTACTACCATTAGTAATTACAGTCGACACGCAGTGATACATATGCCCTTTGACCTTTTCTTGGGGATATCCCTTACTGAAAATAAGAATACGGGATTCTGGGAAAGCCGTTCAAGGGCACTTACACACTATATTCGATTTTCAATACACAACTCAAATCCTTGGAATAAATCAAAACAAATAAAATACAAGAATGTAGAGTTTAGAAAAGAAGAAGAAAAATTGAGAAAAAAAAGGTTTAGTCTTTCCAGACTCAAACTGGAGACCGTTGGCACCGGAGGCAAACGTATTACCACCTTGCCTTGGACGGGACCACTGTGCCGCAATCTGGGAAAGACTGGAAGCAGAACTCCAGGAATATTCTAATAAAGGACAAGTGATTATATGTGGTGACTTCAATGCAAGAACCGGTCTACTAATGGACTATATTACTAATGACTCTGAATCTGAAAACAGATACACACTGCCAGAGTGTTACACCATTGATAATGTGCATGCTCGCCGATCGATGGACGCCTTAGTCCAAAAAAATGGGCGAAAACTCGTGGATGCCTGCCTGGATAACAACCTGTGTATTCTCAATGGGAGAACAATCGGCGATCTACAGGGACATTTTACTTGTATTACACCGCTTGGAGCGAGTGTTGTCGATTATTTCATATGTTCTAACACACTATTGAAAGATGTTCATTCCATGACAGTGCATGCCTTATCTCAATATTCTGACCACTGTCCATTAGAATTATGTATATATCTTCCCGTCTGTACAAAAAATAAGGCTGAAGGTTCATTCTCCTCACACTCCACAGGAACAACAAACTGCATAAAAACCAAACCCCCGGTCACGGCGGCTGTTTCATATATATGGACTGAAGAATCAGCAAAACGATTTCAAGCTGCACTGAACATAGCGCCAGTCCAAACATCTATTTTTAATTTGCAGCAAAAATTAAGCAATACCACCAGCACATGCTCACAGAATACTGATGACATAAACACTCGTGTTGAGGAGCTCACAAATATTCTCCAATCGGCTGCCGATATATCACTAACCTGCCGAACTAAAAAGGCCAACACTAAGAAACGAAGATGTAACAAAAGATGGTTTGACAACGAATGTGACAAACAAAGAAAAGAAGTTAGGTCACTCCTAAATGCCCTAAACAGAGACCCCTTCAACCGCGGTGTAAGAGAAAAATATTTTGCACAGAGAAAAAAGTACAACAGCCAACTACGAAAAAAGAAACTAACCTACAAAACCTCATTGGTCACAATGTTAAATGAAGCAATGGACAAAGACCCTTCCTCTGTATGGAAACTAATTAAGCAACTCAAGGACTCAGAGTCCGCACACAACCGGAACCAGACGCAAGTGAGTGGAGCCAAATGGATTGCCCACCTTGAGAAGCTGCTCGGTCAAAACACCGAGATAGACGGTACCCGTGATTCAATCATGAAAGAAAAGATAGCTCAACAAACACATCAAACAAACCTACTAGATTTTCCAATAACAGCCACAGAGATAGAAAAGGCTGCTCGAAATATAAAGCTGAAAAAATCTCCAGGAATAGACGGTATTACAAATGAAATGATCAAAACAAGTCTCCCTGTATTGAGGCCTATCATACAACAGCTCTTCAACCAGTTAATACAATATGGAACATATCCCGAACAATGGAAGAAAGGAGTGAATGTGCCCATATTCAAAAACGGAGACCCACACAACACTAGTAACTACAGAGGCGTCACTCTTAACAACACAATGGCAAACTTTTTCTGTCAGGTCATTAACAATAGAATAACAAACTTCCTCGAGAACAACAGCCTGCTAGCTAAAGAGCAAGCCGGCTTCAGAAAATCGTCTCGAACGCAAGACCAAGTGTTCATCCTAAAAAAGCTAGTCAATGATACCCTCAGAACTACAAATGGCAGACTGTACGGCTGTTTCATTGACTTCGCTAAGGCATTCGACAGTATCTGGCACACAGGATTACTATATAAGATGCAGGAGATAGGGATAGGAGGCAAACTACTGCAAGTTGTGCAAGAAATGTATAATAATGCAACCGTATGCTCAAAGACAGAAGTCGGCCTATCGCGGGAAATCACAGTAAGAAAAGGTGTTCTCCAAGGTAATACCCTAAGCCCAACACTGTTTAATATTTTTATTAATGACATAGTTGATAGCTTAAAAGACTGTGACTCCCCAACTGTGGATGAGGCTGGACTCGTTCCGGTGCCATGCCTAATGTATGCTGATGACATTGTTATTCTCTCAACTACAAAGAAAGGATTACAGGACAAACTCAACAGCCTCCATGAATACTGCAATAAATGGGGATTACAAATTAATCGCGAAAAAACAAAGGTGATAGTTTTCTCCAAGCACGAACCCATACTCCCCCTCTTCTTCAAAATTGGCGATGCCATAATCAATACTACAGACAACTATAAATATCTCGGCATCATATTCAATAAACGCGGAGACATGAAAATGGCACAGAACCATCTCTCCCGACAAGGGAGCAAAGCTCTGCACTCGCTCAAACGAGCAGTACGAACAAAGAACATAAGTGTCCCAGTAATGGCGAAACTCTTTGATACATTAGTTGCACCTATTCTGACCTTTGGCTCTGAAATTTGGCTCCCTTACTGCAAAGATATAAACTTAAAGGACACGCAGAACCTTGAGAATAATCTCCTTGAAAAATGTATAACGACTGTCCTTCCGCATGAAAACGTACACATGAAATTCTGCAAGCAACTTTTAGGAGTACACAGAAAATCAATGAATTTCCCAGTACTGGCTGAATTGGGCAGATTTCCGATCAGCACAAAAATATTGGGACAGATCATATCATTTTGGTTACACATCATGGAATCTGACCAACATGGGCTTCTTAGGCAAACTTACTCAAGCCTTCTCTCACAAGAACATAAAGAGGAAAATAAATGGCTCTTATTTGTACGCGAGTTCCTGACTTCCTCAGGCTTCAAACACGTGTGGCAAAACCAAAGCACAATACACCCGGCAAGACTGAAACACGCGCTAACAAAACATGTAGAAACTCAATTTGTCAGGCTCTGGAGGACAAAAAAAGAAGGAAACTCCTCTAAACTACAGTTTTACAAGGGAGTGTCACACGACTACTCTCTACAACCCTATCTTTTGCTAACACAAGAACACAGACAGGCTATGAGCAAACTACGTATAAGTGCCCATGACTTAGAAATCGAAAAGGGCAGATACACGGGAACACCAAGGGAGGAAAGAATATGCAGAAACTGTGGAGTGGTGGAGGATGAACTTCACTTCCTTGATTCATGTACAATGTATGCTCATCTCAGGCAACAGTTATTACCGAATACTTCCACCGGCAGTGATGAAATAAGAGTCAGTTCTCTGTTTACTGACAGCGACATCCAAAGGCAATTGGCAAAATATGTGTACGATTGTTTTCAACTACGCAGATGCAATGCGTCTTCCGACTGTCCTCAATAACCTATGCTCATCTTCAGGTCCTCTTTGTTCACCCTGTTCCACTTGGTTTTGTATTACATGTATGATATGTTATATTGCTATTTTTCCTGTACTTATGTATCTTGAATGTGTCAATAGGCTATGTGCTTTAATGACAATAAATTCTGATTCTGATTCTGATATAAAAGGCGTGAAAACTAAAACTAACTGCAAACATACCTTACACTGCGTCGTGCCCGGGTTGTCGAGTCAGTCGAGCATTTGTCGACTCGTCGGTTTCCGAGTTGGCCCGTTCGTGTTTTGTACGTTTTCTTGATCTCATCATTACATGTAGACGACGTATCAAAAGAAATGGCACCTCCTTGAAAGTTGCCCGCTATCCCACGCACGGGCGGATCCAGGGTGGTTTCCGGGGTTTCCAAACTCCCCCCCCCCCCCCCCCACCTAGCCTTAAAAACATATTTTAAAAAATGGGAAGAAAACAAAATTGAGTAAAAAAATTGAAAATAAAGAAAAAATGATGGCTCACATTGCACCAAATTGCTCTATTTTCCTTGTTTTATCAAAATGTTCCAGGGGCATGCCCTCGTACCCCCCTAGGAGCCGGCCTTTGTCTCAAGTTCTAAATTTACTGTTTGGGAAGGTAGTTGGCCACAGTAATTTGTTGGCTCAGGTTGCACCAGATCGGTCCATTTTCCTTGTTTTGATCCAAATTTGTCTTCTTAAATTCACTTTTGGGAAGGTGTGATTGGGGAAGCTCCTTGGCTCAGAGTGCACCAGATTGCTCAATTTTCCTTGTTTTTATCAACATTTTCCGGGGGGGGGGGGGGGGCATGGCGCTTCGCACACTCAACTAAACGCTTTGCGTCGTCGATCTGTCCCTAAGAGAAATTTGGAACCCCCCCTTAAAAAATATGTGATCCGCCCTGTTGTGTCCATGCTAGTCCACACTTTGTTGTATGCAAGAACACAACACGCCCCTGCCACGAAATGCCGAGATATGGTGTCAGGCAGACGGCAGATTATATAACACCACCGGCCCGGAGGGTAACTGGGGCTGTCCACCGGACCCGAGGTGTCGGCCTACTTCAAAGGAATTAGGAACTTGCTTCACCCCAAGGGAGACTGTTAATTGCCTGCAGCTGGACACAGCTGGCGCCGCATACCAGCACTTTTTAGTTTACAGATAATGAATAGACACAAAACACAAATCGATCGGCAACAAAGATTAAACTGGACAATGACACTGAATAGCTTTTCACTATTTTTGGTTGCAGTTCACCCTGTCACACATTGATCATTCTAATTGTCTTTGATAGTCATACATATATTACTAGATGATTACCCGCTTCGCCGGGTACCGGCTTCGCCGGCAAGAAGTAGAGCCGAATACCAGGCTGCGCCTGGGATTTTGCCGGGTGTACGCCGGCTTTGCGAAGGAAAGGAGATAAACGCGCAAAACACTGGAGACCTTCTAAAAATAGTAACGTGCAGTGACCTTCTAAAAATAGTAACGTAGTAACGGGAATATGGATTGACGCCACACGGAGGAAGGGAGATAATCGCGGCTGAAAATACTGGAGAAGATAAGGAAGAGATACTGGTAGTGGATCCCAACAACAACAAAAAACACACAAAAAAGCGGTTCAGCGCTGAGAGCACGTGTTGAAATATCTCATCGATGAGGTTGTGTCCGGGGTGTAGCGAATACGGTGTCCAAATTTGAAAAAGATCCACCGAGAACTTTGGCCGTGCATCGCGAACAGACAGACAGACAGACAGACAGACAGACAGACAGACACTAGTCGTATATATATAGATAGATGCGACTTTTTAAACCGCGAGTTGAGGCGGAACTACGACTGACCTCACGCGCTTTAAAAACAAAACAAAAAACCCATCAAAATCAACAACTTGAAGCAAACAAATAACCAAATAGACAAACAAACAAGTCGCGTAAGGCGAAAATACAATATTTAGTCAAGTAGCTGTCGAACTCACAGAATGAAACTGAACGCAGCAAGACCGTATACTCGTAGCATCGTCACTCCACCGCCCGTGGCAAAGGCAGTGCCCGTGGAATTGACAAGAAGAGCGGGGTATTCGTTGCGCTGAGAAGGATAGCACGCTTTTCTGTACCTCTCTTCGTTTTAACTTTCTGAGCGTGTTTTTAATCCAAACATATCATATCTATATATTTTTGGAATCAGGAACCGACAAGGAATAAGATGAAAGTGTTTTTAAATTGATTTCGAAAAAAAAATTTTGATAATAATTTTTATATATTTAATTTTCAGAGCTTGTTTTTAATCCGAATATAACATATTTATATGTTTTTGGAATCAGCAAATGATGGAGAATAAGATAAACGTAAATTTGGATCGTTTTATAAATTTTTATTTTTTTTTACAATTTTCAGATTTTTAATGACCAAAGTCATTAATTAATTTTTAAGCCACCACGCTGAAATGCAATACCGAACCCCGGGCTTCGTCGAAGATTACTTGACCAAAATTTCAACCAATTTGGTTGAAAAATGAGGGCGTGACAGTGCCGCCTCAACTTTCACGAAAAGCCGGATATGACGTCATCAAAGACATTTATAAAAAAAATGAAAACAACGTTCGGGGATTTCATACCCAGGAACTCTCATGTCAAATTTCATAAAGATCGGTCCAGTAGTTTAGTCTGAATCGCTCCACACACACACACACACACGCACGCACACACACACACACGCACGCACATACACCACGACCCTCGTTTCGATTCCCCCTCGATGTTAAAATATTTAGTCAAAACTTGACTAAATATAAAAACACAAACAATTTTTAAATAAGCCTCATATTGATTGACATGTAAGTGCCGGCCGGAGTAACATTTTCGGACAACGGTAAATGTTGTGAACATGATCAGTCACGGTGAAGTTCGTACTGAGACACACCGGTGACACTGTGACGGTTCCCCTACGCTTTGTGTTCGGTGCCCTGACCCTTTGTGTTCGGTTCCCACTCGGTTCCCACACGCCAAAATTCGCGGACAAAACATCCATTTATGGTTGTATTACGCAATGTTGCTCTCTGAGAATGGTCTTGTTAGATCTGTGAGTGTTTACACTACATGCCTAGGTGCTGTTGGATTGAAGGTTTTTGATATTTTAGCCGTTATTAGGTAGAATGCCTTCCACTTTACTGCAAAACTGCATAATTCGTAGCATCGGCAAGAAATATCCTACCAAAAAATGCCTGCTTGGAACTGTCCGTGGTCCAGCAAAAAGTTCAACATGTCTGTAGCAGACAGCCCAAGTTTCAAGATTGTAGGGCCATCCAAACAGCCGTAATAATAAAAACAACAAAAGTAGTCAGTGAAATTGGCTGTGTTCGGTCCCCCCACACTTTTGTGACGTAGGCGTGACGGTTCCCATAATTCATTGTGTCGGTCCCCACTTTCTGTGTCGGACCCCACTTTCGACCTAATTTCTCTGTGACGGACCCCACAACCAGCCTATTTTGTGTCGGTCCCCACACCTTCTTGGATTTATGACTTGCCGGTTACTTGTATCATTGTATTCATTGAATCTAATTGTCTCGGAGTTATTTTTCAGCAAAAACCGGCAAGGCAGCACCTTTTGTGATACCAAGTAAGTCAGATGACATCAGTATGTGTGTGTGTGTGTGTGTGTGTGTGTGTGTGAGAGAGAGAGAGAGAGAGAAAGAGAGAGAGAGAGAGAGAGAGAGAGAGAGAGAGAGAGAGAGAGAGAGAGAGAGAGAGAGAGAGAGAGAGAGAGTTGTGTTTCCGTACCCGCGACAGCGTTTTTCCAGCGGCGCGACGAAAATCAAGCACATAGAAAATGACCAGGAGTGTTTCCACACGCGCGACGCGTTAGCGGCGCGACAAGCGGCAAGCGACGCGATTTTTTTGAAAGGGTCCTGGAGCGATTTTTTCGCGTTGTCGCGCGGCAACGCGGGAGTTTACAGATTTTACCGCATGTTTAAAACGCAAGTACGGAAACACGTCACGCGTTTGCGCGCGTTTTCTTTTGTCGCTGCCGCTGTCGCGGGTACGGAAACAGAACTTACCGCGAGTACGACACTACCGCGAGTACGACACTACCGCGAGTATAACACTACCGCGTGTCACACTACCGCGAGTATAACATTACCGCGTGTCATTTTATGACTTCCATGGCTGAAGGCAAAGGTTGAAATGTTTCCTTGAAATATAAAACAAAAAGGCCTGGTCTGTTCTCTGAACACTAATTCAATGTTTGTCATGCTAACCAAGAACTCAAAACGATCAGAACACACTATCAGAATACATATAGAATGGGTTGCTTCCAATCAAAGTTAGAACACAAACTCACAAGAAGTAAGTTTGCATGCGTTCTCTCTACGGTTATGGTACTCGCGGTTGTGGTACGCGCGGTAGTGTGACACGCGGCAGTGTTATACTCGCGGTAGTGTCGTACTCGCGGTAGTGTGACACGCGGAAGTGTTACACGCGGTAGTGTTACACGCGGTAGTGTCGTACTCGCGGTAGTGTGACACGCGGTAGTGACGCTCGCGGTAGTGTCGCATAACCGGAGTGATCTGGAAAGGTGTCAATCTCTCTCTCTCTCTCTCTCTCACTCTCTCTCTCTCTCTCTCTCTCACTCTCACTCTCACACACACACACACACACACACACACACACACACACACATACTGATGTCATCTGACTTACTTGGTATCACAAAAGGTGCTGCCTTGCCGGTTTTTGCTGAAAAATAACTCCGAGACAATTAGATTCAATGAATACAATGATACAAGTAACCGGCAAGTCATAAATCCAAGAAGGTGTGGGGACCGACACAAAATAGGCTGGTTGTGGGGTCCGTCACAGAGAAATTAGGTCGAAAGTGGGGTCCGACACAGAAAGTGGGGACCGACACAATGAATTATGGGAACCGTCACGCCTACGTCACAAAAGTGTGGGGGGACCGAACACAGCCAATTTCACTGACTACTTTTGTTGTTTTTATTATTACGGCTGTTTGGATGGCCCTACAATCTTGAAACTTGGGCTATCTGCTACAGACATGTTGAACGTTTTGCTGGACCACGGACAGTTCCAAGCAGGCATTTTTTGGTAGGATATTTCTTGCCGATGCTACGAATTATGCAGTTTTGCAGTAAAGTGGAAGGCATTCTACCTAATAACGGCTAAAATATCAAAAACCTTCAATCCAACAGCACCTAGGCATGTAGTGTAAACACTCACAGATCTAACAAGACCATTCTCAGAGAGCAACATTGCGTAATACTACCATAAATGGATGTTTTGTCCGCGAATTTTGGCGTGTGGGAACCGAGTGGGAACCGAACACAAAGGGTCAGGGCACCGAACACAAAGCGTAGGGGAACCG
Organism: Littorina saxatilis; assembly: GCF_037325665.1. Taxonomy (NCBI): domain Eukaryota; kingdom Metazoa; phylum Mollusca; class Gastropoda; order Littorinimorpha; family Littorinidae; genus Littorina; species Littorina saxatilis. The sequence goes on from NC_090246.1 coordinate 78,559,243, forward strand.
TCACAGTGTCACCGGTGTGTGAGAGCCCGGTATTCTTTTCATACGTCGTACAAGAGGAAAGTAAGTACTCCACAAAATGTTTTCTCAGGAGTAAAAATCCGGTTACGATAATTTTAACCGGTATAAAGTTTTGTTGAGTAAACATTTTGTGGTGGGAGAATTGTTTTCGTTTGCCGAATCTTTGCTGAAACTCGGCTCACGCCGGTGTAACGAACGGCGCACAGAATGTGCTTCCTTTACTAGGCCACAGTTTGGTAAGGATGAAATATAATTCTCATTTTCGTTACGTCAATCAGTAGTAACTAACACAGTAACAGAGCCTTACGTTACTTCGACTTTCAGTTTCATTGTGTGTTGTTTACTAATCCACAAAACCCGCGCGAAACAGCGCACATGGTCATGTCACGAACTTTGACCTCGGATTGGTTCATTTCGCATGAGGGGTGAATCTATTTTTGACTGCTGTTCCTCCTGCTGTAAGAACTCGAGACGGTCACGAAAAATATACCTGAAGCACAATGGGTATTAATTGAATACGACTAGGGAATAAATTCAAAATATTCCCTTACAAGTCAAAAGGAAGATTTGTAGGGCAAGTCATTTTCCCCTACTTTTGCAGTTCGTGAACCAAGGACTCGGCTACAGTGGAAACAAGAGTCAGTTTGTGACGTCAACATTCCATGGATTGCAGACAGCCGACCGCGGAAGGATAATAGGCAAACAGGATCCTCCATCTGTATTTAGATTCTGAATTTTGTGTTTTTTGTTCTAAAGCCCTTTCGTTTGTATTTCTACTTAATTCAAACAAATTTAATTGCAAAATCACCACATATTTGAGTTTTTGCACAAATTGACGCAGGACTATTTTTTGATGATAATGAGTGAGAGTAGTAATAGAATCGTGAACAGGCATGTTCATTGTCGGAAGCAGAGAAAGGTCACGTACGATTATCAAGTTTTAGGCCCATTAATTCATCCGTGAGAAGCCTTCTTGGTCGAAGTAGTTGGTTGGTCACAGCCCTGCCCCGCTATTGTCACCTTCAAAAACCGTTTGACGCCGCAAACGCCGACGTTCGGTGAGTAGTGTGAAGCTTATTGATGTCTTGTGTTGAGAGGGTTGATTTATCTTCCCTTTCACGATGGCGATGCATGTGTTGGTTTTCGTAGTTTTAAGGTGTTGCCTTCAGAGTTACTCTTACAGATCTTCAACCTGTTTTGATTGCACAAAAATGAATAATGCTCTATTGCTTCGAAGGGGGTGTGTCATTAGGAATTGGCATAAAAAGAATGTTTCATTCGCTTCGTTCACGTTTTCTCTCTTCCTCTCCCTCTCTCTCTTGACTCGAGTCTGAGATTTTAACTTGAAGAGTCAGTATCACCCCTTTTTACGTTTGACTGAATATTTCAACATAGTATTGCACTTCTACTGAGATCTTAGATAATCATGACTGGGACTACCAGTGTGATACTATCAGTATTAGTGTGTCACTGTGTGTCACTCCGCCCCCCCCCCCCCCCCCCCTCTCTCCCAAAAGACTTGAAAAGTCAGTATCACTAACATCCCGTTTCTTCCACTCCCTCTGTCTGAATCTGAGAACTATGAATCTATGATCATTATTTCAAAGTCTATTATTAATTATTATCAGAGTGTTTAGGTGTCAGTACTGTCACCATGTGTGTTTTTGGCTCACATAAGTGTAGCCTATGCGATGCTAAACTTTGGTCTGTGCGTGTGTATGTGTGTGTGATAGAAACTTTAACATTTGACTAAACACCGAAATACTAATTTTTGGCTCACGTAAGTGTAGCCTATGCGATGCTAAACTTTGTCTGTATGTGTGTGTGTATGTGTGTGATAGAAACTTTAACATTTGACTAAACACCGAAATACTAATTTTACCTGGTTATTATCCAAGCAACAGCTTCAAAATATTGAAGCGATGATCAACATTTCGTCGGCACGTATGTAGTTAAAGTGTGTATCCAAAGAAAACGGGGGGGGGGGGGGGGGGGGGGGGGGGGGGGGGTAAAAACAGGTGACTGGTTTGTGTCCTGTGTGGTATGTAGACCAGGTCAAGGTTAGGTCAGATCGCGTGAAGGATTGTGGTATAGATACAGTTATCACCGAGCTGCAGTTTGCCGATTCGGAGAAGATGATTTCACATTGTTCGGTTTCGTAGCTCCAGAAAAATAGATATCACGAATTTTTAACGGTGTAAACGGTCCTGCTGACCAAGGGAAACAACCCCTGCAATGAACTTCTATCTGTCTACAGTGGAACCATTCCCTTCAATTGTTGGGATTAATTTGATTTTGTTGACGGTGTGCGATCCACGTGTTTTGACTTTTCCAAGATGGCGGATCGTTCTGCTGACAAGACGTAGTAACTTGAAAAGAGTGCTAGAACTTGTTATTCAGTACGGTTCTGATCTTGACCTAAGTGATGATGATAGTGGAGATGATATTTTAGATATTGGTGACAAGTTTGTGCCAATGGACGATCATTTGGGTGATGATTCGGGCAATGAAAGTGTCGATCATGACATTGTGTATGATGAACCCATGACGTAGAAAGTTGTTTGTCTTTTGCTTCAAAGAGGTAGTTTGACTGGATGTGAAGACAACAAAAGGTATGTTCTTTCAAATGTTTCATATATTTTGTAAAAGAGCAAGTTTCAAACTTTGCAAAAATGTAAGGTAGGTAAGGTTATTTTGTGTTGTTGATTTTTATTATTTTTTTAAAATGGGTCAAAATTGTCCGATTTGAGGGAACACAGGGAAATTTAACAATTTAGACGCGCCTCGATTATGCTTGACACTCACCAGTTCAAGTCTATTTAACAGTAATTTTTGTTTCTGATTCACCAGCAACACTCTGATTCACCAGCAACACTATTGACATTTGAAACAGTGCATATCAGCTTGATTTTGTGAGAAAAAGTACTGCAACAGTGAGTTACTGGTGTTTCATTCAAGAACAATAAAGTTTTTTTTGTGTGCTTCAAATTGGATATTTTGCCTGGATATGAAGACAACAAAAGGTATGTACTTTCAAATGTTTCATATATTTTCTAAAAGAGTAAGTTCCAAACTTTGCAAAAACATAAAGTATGTAAGGTTATCTTGTGTCGTTGATTTTTAATATTTTTTTTCAAAATGGCTCTAAATCGCGCGCTGGCAGGGAACACAAGGGAAATTTAGACGCGCCTTGAATGAGTTAATCTGCACAGCGTGTTTCCAGTGTCTGCGCGAGAAAACGCTGTCGAAAGCGCAGTGTCGATCTGGCCATCTGGCAGTCGTGTCCCCGTAAGTAGGCTACAGACAGATCTAGATCTAGTGTCTCGCACTCTTGCACCGTGTCGCCTATGCTTACTGTGTGTGTGTGACGGAGTGATTGAGTTTGTGTTACTGTTTGTCGATTTCTTACGTGAGCCTTGAAGGCTTCGCCTCTTGTTTCTTTAAAGGTGGTCCATAATTGAGCCAGAAGTCGACTTCGCGAAGTCTTTTTACAGAAAACTCATATCTTTAGCATCATGCAGACAGCTTCGTAAAGTATACTTAGCGTTGTCGACTTTGCCGAGAACTTGTAAGGTAAAAAAGGAGGAAGTGTATGCTGCCGTTGTAGTTGTACTGTATAAAAATTACTAGGCAAAAGCAAATGTTTGTTTCTGTTGAGCAAGCCTAAAAATCGTTTTTCCTTCATTTTTTCTCCTTCAGAGGAAACATTAACAGTATATCTATCAAGAAAAAAAAAGCAATGTTTTCGATTACCCGAACAAGAATTCACGTACAATTGAAAGTATCACTATCAGTATCATACGTGAACAGCTAAGATCATGCGTCCATGAAGTGTTGCACAGATGGTCAAAAATAAAGTACAAGATATTTCACTTCAAGTGGTACTGCACTGTTGCTTTGTGTCTGTTGGAAGCTACAAGGTGAAAATTATGGCATTCCATTTGTCAAATAATTATTTGGATACTTTTTCATGTTTTTTTCACCAGTTTTAGCTAAATAATCATTATTTAGAAGCTCATGTGCTAAATAAGTAATTGTTTATAAACAATGTAAAACCATTCTAAATAATTTTTTTATATATTATTTAGACTTATATTACATTGTTTATAAACAATCAGTAATGTTGCTAAATAAATCATTATTTACGTAAACAATGAATTATTTACGTAAACAATGAATTGTTTAGCCAACACATTTTCCATTATTTAGGGGTTTCTAGGATTCGCCGAAATTGCTGAAACCGAAAATAACTGATCTCAAACACAGTCAAAGGTCAAGGTCAATTAAGGTTTTTCCCTGCCGGGAGTGTTTAGTGTTTGCATTTTCTTGCTTGAAGTTGTTGAAACACAGTTTTTTCCCCATATGTTCTCTGTTCTGTGTATGTCCCAACAACATGCCTGTCTTTCCATTTCTCTTCCTTTAATCGTTTCATTTCAAAGAGAAAAGTAAAAACATTCGAAACTACGGAGAATTTTCGCGTCACGAAGGAATTCAAAATGGCCGAGGGAGCAGGAAGGAACGATAATATTGAAACCAGAGACATTTTGGAAGTTTTTTCACGCGCTGCTGCTGATGCCATATGCGGCATTCTGTCTGGCGGACCTGGTCCTGCTGCGGTTGCTGTAGCAGAAAGTTTTTTGTTGAGACAGAACAGAAAACTTAGGACGGAAAACTTTTTTTCAACAACTTCAAGGGTGAGAATGCAAACACTAAACTAAACACTCCCGGTCATGACCTTGACCTTTTGTTTGTTTTCGCATTCAGTTCTTTTCGTACGGCAATTTCAGCTTGTAAAATAAACAAATTTACGAACATTTTCCGATAAATAATGTTTGGAGATACCTTGTATTGAATTGTAGTATATACACAAAGAAAAAAAATGAAGTTTAGAAGTCAATTCTTGATTCCCCGAAATAATGAAAACTGCTTTCCCTAAACAATGAATTGTTTAGGGAAAGCAGTTTTCATTATTTAGCGAATCTGCTAAATAATGCATTATAATTTATATAGGTAAACAATGATTTATTTAGCAACTGCTGACTTTATCCACCCAAAAAATATTATTTTGTGAAATAAGTGATTATTGGTGTAAACACTACATTATTTACGTAAACAATGAATTATTTACGTAAACAATGAACTGTTTAGGTAAACAATGAATGGTTTACGTAAAACAAAAAATTATTTAGAATTTTTTTACATTGTTTATAAACAATTACTTATTTAGCACATGAGCTTCTAAATAATGATTTTTTAGCTAAAACTGGTGAAAAAACCATGAAAAAGTATCCAAATAATTATTTGACAAACGGAATGCCATAGAAAATAGAGAAAGAACACTTTGATAGGCTTTCTCTGCTCGTAATCACACATTCTTCTTCTCATCACAGCGTGTCCCATTATTGCATTTAAAACACTAGTTAAATTTGTTTTGAAGAAAACCCACAAGTTTACAATAATAATCTAGAGACCTGTATCAATTAGGTATAATTATAATACTTAGTTTGACTTTTGCAAAACTAAGGAATTATACATTTCATTAAAGAAGTCAGACAGACAGAGACATGTATACGAGTAGAGAGACAGACAAGGGCAGAAGTTAATCTGAAAAAGAAACCCCTTTAAACATTTTACCATGGTTGAAATACATGTATAACTAACTATAAGGTCTCAAGGTGAAGCCATAATTTATTACCTTTCAGTATGACGTCATGTGCGTGTTCCACACTCGAAATGGTGTGCTTTTGTCCATTAATCAGCTGCACAGAGCTTGAAAGTACAATTTCCATTCAACGATTCGACTATGTTAAGTTTGAGAATATTTTCAACGTCAAGCACCATATAACTATATTCCCGCAGTGGGGCACTGCGGTTATGAAATTAAAGGCCCCTCCTGTTTTTGGAACCGCAGGAGCTTTCTAGTTTGCTGTTAGGTAGATTTTTGGTTCCTCTTTCCTGTCATGCTCTCTTTTTCTTCATGAATTCTTTTCTTTTTTCTGCCTTCTTGCTCATTCACCTGTATTTTTTCCAAAAATCTCTTCTCTTGCCGCTTGTCTCGCGATTCATGTATAGTTTAATCTGTTAGTGTTCTGATGTAAGTCCAGCAGTAGATAGGTTAAGCCTATTTTAACATACTGGAAACTGGTAATCTTCCAGTAGGTATTAATTTAGTTTTACTAAAGCCTGCTGGGACACAAGTAATGGGTTAGTGCATTTGTAAACAGGAATCGCTTGACAAGTGGCCCCCTTCATCCCCCCCTTCCTCGTCCTGATATGGCTCTGCGTAGTCGGCTGGACGTTAAGCAACAAATAAAGAAAGAAAGAAAGAATATAACTATATATTTTTGGAATCAGAAAATAATAAGGAATTGGCAGAAGTTGATTTTAAGTGTAGTTTTCCATAGATAAAGATAGTGGTTATTTAATGTGTTTTTTTAATTTGTAAGCATCATTTTTAATAAAATACAACAAAACTATATATTTTTAGATACAGGAAACCATAGGGAATACACCAATAACACTTTTCTGTTTCAAATTCCAGTTTTTACGAAATTGAAAAAATGATATATTTTGAAAGAAAATTTCAAACACGAAAATTTAAGGTACCAGGCTGAAATGCAATCCCATAGTCCGGACTAGATCTAAGGTTGTGTGATAAAAATGTCAATCAAATTGATGAAAAACTTTGACTGTGACAGTGCTGCCTCAACTTTTTGGCAAACGGAATATATGACATCATCAACCTGTCCTATCAATAAACAGAGAAAAACTCCATGAAAAAATCCCCTCAAAAATATCCATATCAAATTTCATAAAGATCCACTCGTAGTTTTAGAGATATGATCTCTCGCAAAATCTTCCGTTCATAACAGGTTCAATTAGAGTGTGACACGAACAAAGATCTAACTCTCGGTCACGTAGCCTTTTGACAAAAACCATGCTGCATCAGAGCTCTATGTGTCCTAACGATGACGTAGACTGCATTTTTTTTAAACTGAACGTTCTTCTGCTTCAGTGTTAGAACACATAGTCTAAATAATCTTCCGTTCATAACGCTTGTGACACGAAACTCATCAGAGTCGTGTTCTGCCGATACTATGTTTTTCTGTCTTAAAACACACTATAATACTAATACTAGTAACCCTTCCCAATTTCTTCTATGCCAAAAATGACAGGTCTGTGTTGTCAATGATTTTCTACAAGAATGCGACTTCTCTCTCGTAGTCCAAATTAAAAACTCAAAGATTTTTAATTACTTTGATTTATTGCAGGGAATAAAGGTTTTACTGTAGTGTTTGTACATTTTGTTTGTGTAAAAATGTTTGTCAAGTCTTCAGATACATGTATAAACAGTCTTATTGTTGGTCTGTTTTGTTTTAGATTTTGTTTTAGAATTATCATGGGTGATTTTTCTTCCGTATATTACGGAATTCCGTATTTACTTCTTTTTGTGTGTGTAAAGTTGCATTTAAATCAATTTGTTTGTTAGTCGGGATACAGTAGACCGAGGTTGAGGATAGGTGCTGGCTAGGTTAAACAACAAATGTTCAGTATTGGAAATTTTTTTGAAAATTGCCCCTGAATTATGGTCTTGGTTCCACTAGAGTAATACTAATAGGACACCTGTCTGTTAACTAGGTGAAAAAGTACAGTTTACTATGCGAAAAAATGTCCCACTGTCTATGGAAATATATTGCTTCATTTGTTCATAATTACATGTATTTGTATAGAGATTCAGTCATTTACATTGGTTATTGAAGCTGAAACATTTGTTAGATAAACAGCTATCTAGTACTTTCATTGTTTTGTTGAGAAATTATTCTTTTACTTTTCATTCTACACATTATCTATTTTTGTGGGTTCCCAGCTAAACCATTGAGCAGACTAGTGCCATTCTGTTTGCTGGGCAAGAACCAGTCTGTCTGCTAAAATCAATTCTGCCTGTATGGGGGTGGAAAAGTGTTTGGGATGGAAATGGGAGGTGGGATTGGAGGGAGGACATTGAAAGCCAGAAAGGGTGTGAAGGGGGGTGGATGATTTGGAGGGGGCCAGGAGTGGAAAGATGGAATTGATGAAATTGGGATGTGCTGGATTGCATGGAGACCCCAGGGGGTGTGGAAAGGGTTACTTGGGTCTTGACACACATACTCACGGTCTCACACAGGATACGTTCTCTCTCTCTCTCTCTCTCTCTCTCTCTCTCTCTCTCTCTCTCTCTCTCTCTCTCTCTCTCTCTCTCTCTCTCTCTCTCTCTCTCTCTCTCTCTCTAACTTCCGTATAGTCTATTTGTTCTGTACTTCTAATAACATAAAAAGTGAATGGTCCATTTTTACATTTAGTCAAGTTTTGACTAAATGTTTTAACGTAGAGGGGGGAATCGAGACGAGGGTGTGGTGTATGTGTGTGTGTGTGTGTGTGTGTGTAGAGCGATTCAGACCAAACTACTGGACCGATCTTTATGAAATTTGACATGAGAGTTCCTGGGTATGATATCCCTGAACGTTTTTTTTTCATTTTTTTGATAAATGTCTTTGATGACGTCATATCCGGCTTTTCGTGAAAGTTGAGGCGGCACTGTCACGCTCTCATTTTTCAACCAAATTGGTTGAAATTTTGGTCAAGTAATCTTCGACGAAGCCCGGACTTCGGTATTGCATTTCAGCTTGGTGGCTTAAAAATTAATTAATGACTTTGGTCATTAAAAATCGGAAAATTGTAAAAAAAACAAAAAATGTATAAAACGATTCAAATTTACGTTCATCTTATTCTCCATTATTTTCTGATTCCAAAAACATATAAATATGTTATATTTGGATTAAAAACAAGCTCTGAAAATTAAATATATATATAAAAATTATTATCAAAATTAAATTGTCGAAATCAATTTAAAAACACTTTCATCTTATTCCTTGTCGGTTCCTGATTCCAAAAACATATAGATATGATATGTTTGGATTAAAAACACGCTCAGAAAGTTAAAACGAAGAGAGGTACAGAAAAGCGTGCTATCCTTCTAAGCGCAACTACTACCCCGCTCTTGTCAATTTCACTGCTTTTGCCGTGAGCGGTGGACTGACGATGCTACGAGTATACGGTCTTGCTGCGTTGCATTGCGTTCAGTTTCATTCTGTGAGTTCGACAGCTACTTGACTAAATGTTGTATTTTCGCCTTACGTGACTTGTTATTTTGTTCACTTGAACCCTTCTGAAACTGTGCAACCCAAAAATGTTTTTTTTTATTTATAAAGAAATTAAACTGGCCTAGTTGTGGAACGAACGATGGCATATAGACGGAATAAATCACTAGAATGTGAGTCAAAGAGTATTGCCTCTCAGGTTTTGTTGGAGAAAGACCGACATTGCATTCAAATGACCGGAGATGTTATCCGAGAGTACCGTTTGTGTTTGTAAACTGCACCGTGCTAATGTGTTCTCATATATCCAAGGCGTACAGATTGGTATGACAATGCAGGGGAGTTGAAATTAGTATTAAAAATCGATAAAATAATCCCGTTCCGAGCCCACAGAGCTAGCATTGGACGCAGGCCATCGATCGCTGCTTACCATCCCTTGCCTTTAGTTTGCAGCATGGCCATATTGATTTTTCCCCTCGCCTTTTCTCAATGATCGGCCCTAGTGCTGACTGTCAAATTATGGCTGAGCCAGCGCGGTTTCCTAGGCAACGGTCTCAGCAGCCAGTAACTAGAGGAACTTTTTGTCTCCCTTTCTCGCCCTCTCTGTGTGTCTCTCTCTCCATGGCAGAAGTTGGGGTGGCATTTTTGTTGGTCAGCCGCGTTTTCTTTTTCCAGTTTTGTGGTTCAGTTCTTGTGTTCCTCTTCCAACCCCCCCCCCCCCCCCCCCCCCCCCTTCTGTACCCATTTCCCTTCAGCTGTAATGTGCCGAAGTTTCTTGAATCTCCATAGTCTGAATCCAATCGCCCCAGACAAAATTCATGAATTATGCAAATGTATCTCTGTGTATCTTTCTGTTGTGTAGGGCTTATACGATGAATTGATAGGGTGACAACAGGAAATATGTTCTGGAGAAGCGCAGATGACCAAGAGACTTTTTTTTAATGGGGTTTAATTTTGTTTGTTATTTATCAAAAGCAACTTTGGTTGATGACTATTAGTTGGCAGTATGAAAACAATCTTCTGTTGTTAGCACAGATAATATCCACAGAATTAAAAGGATCATGCAAGCTGCAACATCTTGGTGTAAGGAGACGAAGAACTAAAGAAACAAGGTACACTGGCATAAAGTGGTTCTGGGGAAGCCAGGCCGCGGATAAACAGGTTGGCGCGGCAGTGTGAGAGCACACAAGGACTGGAATCAGAGACGTGTGATCAAGCCTTCAGGGGGTTAGTGGAGCAAAACCACTGCTGTGCCCACAAGTTGACAGATAGTGTTGTCAATCGCTCATCGTCAGATTCCAGGTAAAAGGCAAGTGGCTATTGTCATCTTGTCACCGTCTCCCCTCTGTCTTCAGAGACACCGCGCTTTAATTGATTCCGCTACTTAAATCCGCTGTTGTGGTTCCTGCCGTTGTTTTGGTAAGGCTTCCTCTCCCTTCTTCTGTCAATTGATTCACGGTAGGGTTCCCGAGGCAGCACTGATTGCTGACGGTAGATTAGTGCAACGGCACGGAGAGCTGTTGGGGGTTAATTGTTTTCTGTCAGGTCAAGAAATCGGCTGCTGCTGAGCCTTTGCCTGGTAGGTGTTGACCTGGTAAGAACTGATTTAGCTGAGGCGCTGTTGTGGCTCATAGTCAGCTGATGCAGAAGAGGGGGGGGGGGGGGGACTCAGTTGAACCAAGTATTGTTTGTAAATGTTCTGTGTATTGTTTGAAATTGTTCTGTTTGGTGGGGCGTTGTTTCTGTTTGATATGTGTGTTCACTGTGTGCTTGCAGTTGTGGGATAGGACTGGTATCTCACATTGGTTTTACTTGAATTATTTAGTTTTAGTGCATTTGTTCAGGAATACCATTTTGGCTATGTGAATGCTTTGTCTGAATGTTTGGTTGTTGTTGTTTGTTTTTTGTTTTTACTTTAACTGGTGAAATCATTTTTGTCTGTTTTGTTAAAGACTGCCCTTTGCAAATTGCATCAGATAGCTAAAGGGAAGGCTCAGGAAAAAAGCATGTTTGTTTTCAGAGAGACAACCAAGTTCTATTTGCATTCTATTTCTGAGTCGTGTTGAATACTTGCAGTTGTACTTTGTAATCAAAATGTCATAAAGACCATCCAATTGATTCATCCAAGTGATGGAGAAGGATGAATAGGGGGGAAGAAGGAAAAGCGGAACTAGAGCTGTCAGTCCTCATCATCGGTCAACATGCAGTTACACAGAAGATATATGCTTTGGGTTAACAGTGTCTTCCTAATAAAAGTTTACCTAGAGGTGTGCACGTTACAGACAGGGCATCCAGGAGAGTACAACTGAACCGATGGCTGGCCATGTTAGGCTTCTGCAAAAAAAACCTTGCAGATTACATGTAGCCGGGAATCAGGACACAGTGAGAACTGTGGTGGGGGGGGGGGGGGGGGGTGTGTTTCTCTGTGGGGTTATTGATTTTCCTCTCCTCATCCGCTGCATGCCATTAGGTCTAACCAAGGGAACAAATGTCAGCGGCTAGTATCCCTCCTGCCTCCACCAAGAACTGGGGATTTTTTTGTTAATTCCCCACCCCCCCCCCCCCCAACACTCTTCGATTCGGCCACTAGCACAATGGGAGAGAGAGACAACCCTTTTACCCGATTAAAGTTAATACATAAACCATAATCAGAAATTCTGGTAGAAGAGCTTGAGCTCTGCATGAAAAATGTGTCTGGCTTGGCTGGTTTAGGAAACTGTGTAGAAGTAAAACGGCAAAGTACAACATGAACACACGAAGCAGGCATACCATTCTCTTGCTTATTTGCTGTGGCACAGTGCCAAGCCAGCGCAGGAAGATTTTGAGGAAGGGTGGATGGAGGGGGAGGTAGAAGTCTTGCAGTGGAATTGGATGGAAGGGGAGGTAGAAGAAAGTCTTGCAGTGTAACTGGAAGGGTGGAGGGAGGGGGGGGGGGGGGGGGGAGGCGGGTACAAACAAGGCGTACAGTGGAAGGGGGGGGGGGGGGGGGAGTAGGTAGAAAGAAGTCTTGTGGTGATGTAGATGTTGCTCAGGCCCTCACTCCTCAGATATGAATAAAGTGTGATGGGGAAGAGTATTGATGGGGAAGAGTATTTTTGCAAATTCAAAATAAGAGAAATTCTGAATGGTTGCAGTAAAGGAGAATATAGGATAAGGATAATATTTCATACAGTCCTGTGAGGTTACTCATGGAAATGGCTGCTTTCTCTCTGGGGAAAGCCAGCTGCCAAACAGTATGGTGCTACCCATTTTTACATTCAGTCAAGTATTGACTGAATGTTTTAACAAGGGCAGAGGGTGAGGTTTGTCTCCCATGGGTATATATTATGTGTGTCTGTCTGTCTGTGCAATGCATATCTCAAAAACTACTCAACAGATTTCTGTGAAAATTCGTTACACATTTTTGAACACAGTTGCTTGTGTGATTTATTTCTCCGATTATTTTTGTATACCGCTATTTGCTTGCGTCATATTGGCCTGTTTGCAAAAGTTGAGGCCGCACTGTCGTGGACAGAGTTTTTGATAAATTTTCTTGAATTTTTTTGTCACACACCCTTTGACCAAGTCCCGACTATGTGATTGCATTTGAGCTTGGTACCTTTAAAGTTTTTGAGTCACTTGAGAAAATGTGACTATGTAATCGGTCAGTGTTAGTCTGTCCGGCCGGCCGGCCGGCCGTCCGGCCGGCCGGCCGTAGACACCACCTTAACGTTGGACTTTTCTCGGAAACTATCAAAGCGATCGGGCTCATATTTTGTTTAGTCGTGACCTCCAATGACCTCTACACTTTAACGATGGTTTCGTTGACCTTTGACCTTTTTCAAGGTCACAGGTCAGCGTCAAAGGAAAAATTAGACATTTTATATCTTTGACAAAGTTCATCGGATGTGATTGAAACTTTGTAGGATTATTCTTTACATCAAAGTATTTACATCTGTAGCCTTTTACGAACGTTATCAGAAAAACAAGGGAGATAACTAGCCTTTTCTGTTCGGCAACACACAACTTAACGTTGGGCTTTTCTCGGAAACTATAAAAGTGACCGGGCTCAAATTTTATGTGAACGTGACTCCCAGTGACCTCTACACTTTGACGTCTGCTTTGGTGACCTTTGACCTTTTTCAAGGTCACAGGTATGCTTCAGGTATGCATTGTGTTGTGAATAGCAATTTCTTCCTGTCCATCTGATGCCTCATATAATATTCAGAACTGCGAAAGTGACTCGATTGAGCGTTTGCTCTTCTTGTTCGTTGATGAAATGATAATTCAAAATTTGCTGATGTTTCCACTTTTAAAAAAAATTGGAATTTGAATCACAAAAGTGATATAATTGTATTCCTTATTATCCCTTGTGTTCGAAAATATATATATGTTTTGTATGTGTTTGATTGAAAATCTCCTTAAAATGTAAGAAAACTGTTAAATAGCCACCCACTTTATTGTTTGGAAGTAGACTCATAAAATTTACATTCGTCTATTCCTTTTCATTTCCTGATTAACATTTTTTTTTTAAATGTATGTGTTGATAATGGCAAGAAATTTGATGATTTGAAATTATACTTCAAACCTTTGATTTTAGTGCTTTCTTTGGCCGATTAATGGATAAGAGAATGTCATATCAAGTTTGGTACACTTAAATGGCGTCATATTGAAAGACAAGAGATTATGGGGTCACCTTGCGACGTTCATTTACAAGCATGATGAAACTTCAGCCTCCAAGGTGTTTTTTTCTTCAAATTATCTTAGGTTATCTGTCTGTCTTTTTCTCTATCTGTCTGTCTGTTACTCCCTCTGACTAAGTCTCTCTGTCTAAAATGAATTTTGTCTTGTCTTGTCTTGTCTCTCTCTCTCTTGCTTACGTTTTTAGTTATTCTGTGTATATGACTGTAAGTTAGAAGGACAGGTTGGATAATTATCCTAAAGCCACTATCCTTTCGTAGTAACAAAGTTTTGAGTTGTTTCTTTGAGTCTTTCTCTCTGTGTCTCTCTCTTTCTTTGTTTTATTAAAAAGGTTAGATTGACTGAATGGTTAATCACGCCTCAGCTTTCTTGTTTTCTTTTTCCTACATGCGTGTATTGTCCAAGCCCTGAGATTTTTGCAATGAACTTGGGTTCTTTATCATGCGCATGCATGCCCACGGGGGTGTTCCGACACCTAGGAAGAGTATGTATAAAGTTGACTCTTGGAAATAAATCCCAGAAATGGGGATCGAACCCATACCGATAGCGACAACAGGTTTTGAAGTCAGCGCCACTACCGACTGAGCTATTTCCCTATTTTTACATATAATACTCAACTGTATATATATGTATGAAATAAACTTCAAGAAAGCTCACAGTGTGGCTTCTCTCCAAACAGTAGAAATGAAAGTCCTGAAGTACGCAAATGAATCTGAAAGACCACAATTGATTGCAGAGAAGTTTGCAGAAATGCATGGATAAATATGCCAACAGGCTTTCTGTAATAGAAAGAACAAAGAAAACCGCAGCTGATTTAACTGCTTGCTTAGGGCGGAGGTGCAAAGGCTGCCAGTCTATACTGGTTCATGATCAGCCTTTGTTTCACGTGCACTGGCTGATAATTTCCAAGTGTGTGAATGCAGTTGTCTGGGTACAGTGTAACGCTAACTTTCTAATGAGCGTACTGTTCACTTGCTGATCATTCGAACACCTTTGCTGATGTACGTCGGAGGAAAATCATTGTAAATGATTCAGGCAGGACTTCATTACTTCTACATGTACCACAGTTACTATTGCAATGAATTCTAATAAGAGAGGTACTTTCATCAGGCAAAGGAGCATTTACAGTGAAACTTACAGCAATAAGCCAATATATTTCTGCAGCAGATTCATAGATCTATATTACTCACACATCAGATAACTCTCTGGAGAGGTTGCATTCTCTCCTGTGACTTCAAATTTGATTGGTATAAACTATTATCTGAATTGTATTTTTGAATTTTGAATGATAAATCGTGAAAACTACACTACAGTTGTCTGAGTGTATGTCACTTTGACCCACCTGCAGGTCAAAATCTCTTGGAGCAAGGATGGAGTCCCAGGGTGGGGAGAGAGAGATTTTCACTTTGCTTCAACAAAGAACTTTCATTGATCTGTACGTGTGTTTGCTGTTGCAGGCGCATCACAAAGCGCTGAGGGATGATGTGCCACAGAAGCCATTAGGTGACCAGCCTGCCTGCCACACTGATGTTGCTGCACCACATCCAATGCTAGCAGATAACACCTTGCCCACACACCTAAAGCACCAAGATGCCTAAGAGAAAGCTTGAAGAGGTGGACAGTGGGGAGGACTTGAACTCAGCCCGTTCTGAGAGCGATGACAGCAACTGTAGCAATGCCACCAACGGCAGTGCTGATGTGCCATCTTCCACCGGTAATTATTTTTTGACAGTTGTTAATTTACTGGTTAAACTCAATGTTCACCTATGTTGTAAATTGGACCAGAAATGATCACTTTGTAGGCAAGACAGAGGACGGTTATAGTTGGAGTTGCATGTAAGTTATTGTAACTATGTCTGGAGCTGAAATCCCAGCAGCTTTTCGCTTTATCACATAGTTCCAGCATGTCCTGCACTTTGCGAGTGAGATAGCTTATGATGCTTTACCAATTATGTGAATTATGAAGTGTTCGCGATTGCTTCACTTTTAGGCTAGAGTTAGTGATTTTTCTTTCATAGTACTAGTAGTTCTGGTGATACCAATAGAGTATCTTCACTTCAGCGGGTTTGGGGCAGTCTTGGAGGAATGGTTGTAACATAAGCAACGAACCAAAAAGACGTTATTTGGCAAGAAACACAAGCATATTTACTGAAACAAGATTGAATATGCTATGTGTCTGTGCTAGTCAGTCCCTTTGAATTTTCAGATTTGTGTGTGTGTGTGTTGCCTGTGCTATTGATGATTTATCCCAGCACTTAACAAGCTAATAAGCTATGTGTCTTTTTTTTGTTTTTGTACAGTAGGCCAACCGCCACCAGGCAAGCGATCAAAAAGGAATGTGAAGTTTACAGATGTGACGGTGTACTACTTCAGCCGGAAACAAGGCTTCACCTGTGTTCCAAGCGAAGGAGGATCAACCCTCGGTAAGCTAATGTTCTTAATACAGTTCTTATCATCCATCTTAAGACATATTATACCTTGTATTCACTATTAAACAATGGCGACTGCACGTGAGAGGGAACAATAAAGAGACCAAAAAGCAATGTACTCACGTTAAAATGACGAACACGGAACGAATACACTGTTTGTGATTTTGAATTCCAGTCCAAGAAAGAGCTATGGTTAGATATATTGTTTGTATATATATATTTCTAAGGCTCTGGAGGCAAAACCTTGTGAACACCCTCTAGCCATATTGATTTAAATGAATGTTCGATTTTGTACTCACGTGAGTTAGTTGGTGAGTCATAATATAGGGTAGAGCTTGGATGTGGATATTTGCAGATTTGTAACAAACAGCAGATACTTTATGCCTGTTTCATTTTATGTATGACAAAGGTAAGTCGTATGGGCATTTGCAGGGATCGCGTTTACGCACGATTTTTGCGTATTTGACGCATTTTAAAAGTCGCTGACGCGGTTTTTTTGCCGCGCCGCGTAAGCCATACGCAAAAATATTGTAACTTTTTCTTGTCTTCACGCAGCGCTTTTGCTCTGACTTAATAATCACCCGATCCTGAAACTGACTATAGGGCTCGAGAAGTGACGACACACATGAAATCTGCGCGTCAAAACTAAAGTCCGTTTCTTTTTGCATCGAAGTATCGCAAACGAACGTAACGAGGGTATTACCAGATAATGTCTTGTCGGATAATGAAACAGACATTAGCTGCTCTCCCATCTCGCGCTTCCAAAAGGCGGAAAGTGTGTCTAGTCGTATTAGAGCGGGAAACAAACTCGCAAGGTCCGAAGGTTGGAGACAGCAGGGGTGTTATTCGACAGGCGTGCGCGGAGTTCGACAGGAAAACTCGCCGTATTTAGGTAAGGAGTGTCTTTAAGTCTTTCGTGCGTGTTTTGTTTGTGTCTGTACGTGTTTTCATAGTACGCAAAAATATTGGTCCGTGACGCGTTTTTTTCGTTTCGTTGCGTATGACTTACGCGTTTTTTAAAAAGCTAGCGCGATCCCTGCATTTGCTCTGTGCTTCCTTTGCTGTGGGTCTCTTGGTCTGGGTTTCGTGATAGGCTTTCTATCAAAACAACGCAAGAAACAAGGAAAGGAAAAACAGCTTAGAACGAATGACACAGTTTACTTTTTAGTTTGAGTATTTTTTGCCACTGGTTGTAACAAGCTATTGAGTTAATGTTGTTGTGAATGTCTTCTGTGCGCAGGTATGTCTGGACAGCATGTCTTTGAACGTACATTCAGCCTGAAGGACC
This sequence comes from Littorina saxatilis, assembly GCF_037325665.1. Taxonomy (NCBI): domain Eukaryota; kingdom Metazoa; phylum Mollusca; class Gastropoda; order Littorinimorpha; family Littorinidae; genus Littorina; species Littorina saxatilis. The sequence continues at coordinate 78,576,792 of NC_090246.1, forward strand.
ATGCCAAGGAGAAGAAGCGTGTTCATCGGCAGATATTGATGGAGCAGCGCCGTCAAGGGAAGCTCTTCCCTTCCCCTCTACTTGCCATTGGAGCTGAGGACTTGCCTGAGGTGTCTTCTGGCTCTGACTCTGAGAGTGACTATGATGACTGTTATTTCCTGCAACCCTTGCCTATTCGGCAGCGTCGCATGTTGCTGCGCAGTGCTGGGGTGAAGAAGATTGAAGGGGAGGAGAAGGACGATTGCAGAGACATTCGCATCTCTCGCAATATGTGTGGGTGTGATTGCAAGGTGTATTGTGACCCAGAGACATGTGCGTGCAGTCAGGCAGGCATCAAATGCCAGGTTGACAGACTCTCTTTCCCTTGTGGCTGCACCAAGGATGGCTGTGGAAATGCTGCTGGGCGCATCGAGTTCAACCCCATCCGAGTTCGCACTCATTTCATTCACACACTCATGCGTCTGGAGTTGGAACGCAAAGACAATGAGTGCAAGAGAGTGTCATCGACACGCAGTGAAACTAGCGGTGTTGGTGGTGGGGGGAGAGTGGAGGAGGGAAGGGGAGGGAAAGAGGAGGAGGCAGAGGACTGGACCCAGTTTAACAGCAATGAGCGGGGAAGTTGCAGGGACTGTCAAAACACAGAGGTGTGCAACGTCATGATGCAGGATGTACAGCACGCTCACCTGGCTGCTGCCGAACACAATCAGCGCTACCTGGGCTCCCACATCCCCCCTCAGCACCACCACCAGCACCTTCACCCTCACCCACACCCTCCCCACATGCCCCGCGTTCTGCTTTTCAACGACTCTGAGGAGGAGGTGTACAACACTGACAACACATCCACTCTGTACCACTTTGAAGGCGAAGAGAATGCTTACCCTGACATGGGGGACAGGTCTCGTGAAAACGCGGCCCAGGGAGGCTACAGTCGGACCACCGGCTACCAGAAATCATACCAGAGTTTGGTCACCTACCCCTCCCCCTCTCTCATCCCCAACAGCTGTGGAGGGATGAGCTCTGCTCAGCATCCCTTGCCCTCAGTGGTCAGCGTGCATCATCCTCCCAACAATGCTGACAAGAGTAAATACCTGACCCTGTCAGCATCTGGCCCCCAATCCTTCAAGCTGGAGCCCATTTCAGAGATGTTGAGCCCCATCCAGTCCCTGTCATCCTATGTTGGCAGCCAGCAGGTTCAGGGTCACTCACACCCGCAGAGCCTCCTACCTCAGCGTCCCCAGGCTTGGACCTCTGCTCTACCTAACCGTGGCGTTGCCACTACCACATCTGTTTCTGCCCCTGACTTGAGGAAGGGCTTTCCTGGGAAGTCCGGCACTGCTACCAGCCTGCTAGCCTCCTCTTCCACCTACGCTGTTATGACCAACACTACACAAGACCAGCTTAAAGAAAAATGCCCGGCCATTTCTTCCCACATGCAGAATCGCAATGATGAGGCAGCCCCACCCTATGCCAAGCCTCACCCCAAGCCTGACTTGATCTTTGGCTGTGAGAACCCTGCAGACCCTGCTGCAGACTTGGACAGCGACAAGAAGAACTTTGTCATCAACTCTTTCTCAAAGTTTCCGCCTTGCAGCGGCAGTTTGGAACCGCTAGAAGTGCCCAAGAGCTGCACTCCGCTGGATGTCCCACCTGGGTCCACCAGCCCTCAGAGCTCCCAAGACAGTTTCCACTCACAGGAGCTCTGCCCTCTTCAACCTGCCGCCACCATTTCTGGACCTCTGGAGCCTCTGATCAGCACTTCCTCTGAAAGTACCTGCCGCTCTCCAGCTCCCATCAGTGCTTGCAGTCAGCCGGAAGAAGGTGCTGGCATTGCCAGGCAGGATGGTGGTCTGTCTGCGTCATCCTCACCCACATCATCATCGCCATCATCATCATCATCCACTGACAGCTTCAGAACACAGCAGCAGTCAGGTGAGGAGACTGTGTCTCCAAATTTTGGTGAAATTATCAAGACCTCCATTGTAGAGACAGTGTCGGCTTGAAATTGTAAACTTGTATTTTTACTGTACACAACTTCTACACAATTTTTAGAGTTGTTACTGTGGTTACGCTGTGACTAGTTTGTACGCAATCAAACCAGTTTTGATCTGTTATTGATCACGTGGATTGTTATGGTTCTTTCACATCCACAACTGCCAGCATCCCTATTGTGTCATATGTTTTAGGGTTTGCTTGCTAAAGAGTTGAGCTGCCCTCCTTTCCCCTCCCAAGCACAACCACAATTTTTGTAATTGCTGAGCCACTGTACAAAGGTTTTGTGTGTGTTGGTGTATGTTCTTGGTCCATCTATCTGGTCTGCCCAATCCGTTTTTGTTTTTTTCCAGTAGCATCCAAACTGAGGTGGATTTTATGATCAGATGTGTTACCTTGATGCCTCATCATACAAGGAAGACTCTTTCAAGAATTTGAATGTTGGCAGGGTTCCACATCACGTAGAATTAAGGGTATAATACCCTTTGACCCTCCAAATCACGTACGAGATGCTCTCTGAAGAGGTATAAATACGTAACTCTTTTCTTCCAAAGAGGTAAAAAAAACGTACGAGTCAAACGCTGATAGGGTATAGCCTTTGCTAGTTTACAAGCAACAGCACGCAGGCCGCCTGCTCTACTGATCATCTCGATGGCACTGTTCGCTTTAGCCTATCCGGTGCTATCGCCTGCTCAAAAAATGCCTCGCAAAACGAAAGAACAAAAACCCGACCCCAAACAGACAAAATTGTCGTTTGGCGGTTGCAGCCAGAGCAGCAGTGAGTCAGTATCAGTCAGTATCATTATGGGTTGCAGCAAGAGCAGCAGACTTGAATGCATTGATACACTATGATATATATACATGTATTGTCACAACGTCAAAATGGCAAAGGTGATCACTACCAGACAGGCAATCATATGGGGGAAAAAATGACATTTCATGGATACACCGCTTGTCATTCATACCCTGTGAAAAATCTGGAAGGGGTATAAAAACCCTTTACTTTTTGCCTGAAAGGGTATGAATACCCTTGACTTTTGGGGTTGTGTGGAACCCTGGTTGGTTTTTGCAACATTATGGTCACTAAAGCAACTTGACTGTCTCTTGGTACCTTATGTTATGATCAAGAAAGAAGGTTGAAGACTTCCTATGGTGTAAAGGTCACTGAAACTAGTGAAAGGGTTTAAGCATTCTGATGGCTTTGAGTGTCAAGATGTAAAACTGAATGACTGGCTGATTTTGTTGTCAGATACAGTTTGTTGATAAATTATCAGTGGAACTAAGCCTCTGGGAAAAGAGTAGGGGATGCATTGTACTGCGTTGATTGTCACCTGCCGTCTCTCTCTTCAGCTGTTTTTGCCATCATATTCACTTATTTGGGACACAATTAAAATCACTTTTACAAGTTATGTCCCTGTTGTCACGGCCAGTAGTCAGAAAAAGGAAGGATGAGCAAATGCTCATGTTCTCAAACGCCTCATGTAAGTTTTGTTTCTTGTAATTTTAATTCAAAGGGGAAAAAAATTGTTTTTGAGATGATGGCTCTGAATTTTATATAATGGATGTATTTTTCTGACGTTTTAACTAAATGAAAATACTGTGAATTTTTATTCTCAAAGAATTGAACAAAGTGTTGGCGTATCATATGAATTGTATGTGAATGATGACATGCTTTTACAATATTTGATAGTGATGTAGAAGAATCTCCTGATCTCTTGGCAAAGCCTAGCAGCTCAAGGGAAACAAGAGTAACTTGAACTGTCTTCTTCTTGGTTGATATGTTCTTTGTCCTGTGCTGTACCTGTTTGTTTACATGTCCAGATCATTTCAGAACCAGTGCTTTGTTGTCTGTGACTGTGAATTGGCTTACGCAGATTTTTTAGGTTCTCAGCCTTTGGGTTGAATGATTGGTCATAACTTTTCCCCTGACTCGATTCATTGATGTTTGTTTCCTCAATTCCTGTAATGTGTTTGTTGTGGTGCCATTTTCATGGGTGCAACTCTGCCGGCTACATGCCGGCAGCCGGTTTTTGGTTTCATCGGCTGCCGATGTTTTTGTTCCAGGAGAGGTTTTTTTTGGCATTTTAAATACTAAAAAAGCTGGACCCCAACTTTTGCCGGTTTTTGGAATTTTCCAGGTTGCACCCATGCATTTTCATGCAGAAGTACTGACATTAGATTTTTAATGTATTGAAACAGAAGCGTGGCCTGAGGTGAAGATCTCCAGGTTTTGTCATCATTACATTGGTAATGGTATGATTTGGCAGTGTATGGAGGCACAGGCGCTTTCACTGTAAATTTGGGCAATGAATTTGAGCTAAAAACTGTTGCAGTGAAGCTGACTACCAAGTGAGATTTGTACAACATGTCGAGTAGACATGAGTTAAGGTGGTTGTGACATGCATTTGGACAGAATTTGGCTGAAAGGAACAGATCATTATTTCTTTGTACTAACTCGGCCATGACAAAGATTGAAAGAAGGCTAAAATCAACACAGAAGCAAATGATAGAAACTGAATTGAGTTTTCTGTCTCAAGTGTTGTCCCTTGTATTGAAAAGAACGTAGTCTGCAGGTGATAACGTGGTAAGGCTTGCTGTTTTGCTGAGACCTAAGTCTGTGGACCCAGTCCATTGCATGTTGTGTTGAAAGTCCCTCACTTCCAGATCCCTCCAGGTCCCCTCTCAAGCTCCCATCCTATATTTTGTTCATTGTTTAAAGTTACATTTTGATTGGTAATGGTCAGTTGGTACCAAGACATATCAAAACCATGACATTTTGCAGATATTTATGCATGTATACATCAAGGGCTAAATACGCTGCGGCAAACTTAATGATTGAAACACGTTTTGTGTCCGGGGTTGTCAGCAGTTATCATGTGAGTTTTCTTCTTGTTTTGATAGTGGATGTGATGGACAATCAGGATTATGCTGGGTGGGTTATCCCAATTTATTTTATTTTATTTATGATCAGATACCATGGGTTATGAAAGAAGTCAGCATTTCTTTGTGAAAGAAAGAAGTTATTGTTGAGAAGACTTGTCAGGTTTATATCAGTCAAGTCCATCAGATTCTTTGGAAGCTGTTAACCTGGATTGATTTTTGTATGAGAGAGGTCTGGTTGGGATATCTTCAGTTGCCCCATTGACCAGAAAACAAGGACATGTGGATTTGTGTTCCTTTGTTCTGACCACAGTGAAAGTTGGCCAAACAAAATTATGTTCATGCCTTTCGTAGAAGTAGTTTCTGAAAGTTGTGGTGGAAGCACATCGCAGCTGAATTTTCTGAGAGAAGAGTACCAATGGATGTTAAAATGTCTTGCTTTGCAAACAACTCGATATGTGTAGGCTTGTGATTGTTTAGTTTCTGAACAATGCAGCTGGCTGTAGTAAGGTTGCTATACAGCATTTGCTAAGTACTGGCTTGTTTGAACCGATTTTACAAGCACATTGTTCACTTTTATGCAGTCATATGTGTTTTTGTGCATGTGTACATTTAGTGCTTAGTTGAACTTGTACCAGCACAAACAGCGTTACTGTTACACACCGCTGCCATGTGCGCACACAGCTAATACGCACCGCTGTTCTGTCAATATGTATATTTTGTGAATGGCTTCTTTGTTGTTCTGGGCTGTGCATTTCTTCAGGACTTAATTGTTTTCTGAATGTGAACCCTAATGACCAATATGTTTTTCTTTTTCTGGTTGAGTGTTTTTGCACTGTGGCTACAAAACAGCTGAACAAAGGCTAAGAATTCTTGAGCTGCAATGCTGTCTTAGAGCTTGAACTGTACAATTGGCATAGTTTATTACCAAATTTCAAGAAAATACTGCATGTATGCTACAAAAAAAGGTTTTGATGGTGTTACAAAAGGCATTATGTGTACTAAATGTATATGGTATAACACTGATATGTTTTCAATGTCATCAGAAAAAAAGAAATTCTTTCATATTTTAACTCTTGTCCTTAGTTTTTGAACATAGCAAAAGAACAAGGACATCTATAGACTGTGATACATTTCCTAGTCACATACACTTATAACAACAAACAAAGAATCGTTATTTGTGATAGTTGTGAGGTACTCACACTGTGGTGGTGTATTTTTTATGTTACTGCATTTATTAAACTCATGTCTTGGAGTTGGATCTGAGGTGCTTGCTATGATTAGCCAAACAATATGAAATCTCACATGAAAATGTTCTCACATTCTGTCTTTTCTGTTCTACACACAAGTACAACGCTGTGCCTGAGAAGAATTTTCAGCTCAATTTACACGGACAGCTTTCTCCAACCACCCTTTCTTGGTCTGTGTGTGTTCGTCCGTCGATTCGACAAGGACCACTCTAGTCATCCGGGGGTTGCTGGGGCTGGCTATTTCTGTGTGTGCGTAGATGGCTGACAAGGCCGATCCTGGCACGGAAGGTTCGGACACAAAAGGGACAAGGGACGAGTGGGACGTCTCCAGGAGGGTTGATGGCACGGACTTTTCGGGTCTGTCTCATCAATTCAGCGGCGGTGGTTCTGCTGGCCTCGCACATCTTGGCGCCTTTGTGGATGGAGGAGCGCCAGGTGGCACGATCCAGTGCAGATTTCTCCCACGTGTCAGGGTTGATGGAAAACGCTTTCAGTGAGGCTTTGAGAGTGTCTTTGAAGCGTTTCTTCTGTCCTCCGTGGGACCGCTGGCCCTGTTGCAGCTCACCATAGAACAGTCTTTTGGGCAGTCTTTCGTCTGGCATACGGGCTACGTGCCCAGCCCAGCGAAGCTGGGACTGCATCAGGATGGTAGTGATGCTGGGGAGATCTGCTCTGGCTAGCACTTCTGTATCTGGGACTTTGTCCTGCCACTTTATTCTTGGTCTATGACTTACTTGAACATTCAGCTTTTTGATTGACAATACATGTAACATTGCAGACTTGGTGAGGCAGGGATAGTCTTTCGATATCAAGAGACACGGCGGGTTGACTGTCAAAATGTATTCTGAAGATTGTGAATGTGACACTTCCAGTTGCAACGATAGCCTTTATCAAGTAAAAGATATAATTTGAGTACTTCAGCGTTTGACTCGTTGAGACATGGACATTTTTAGTTATTGGTAATATTCAGTGGGAAGAAAAGAATGTCTCAAATGAATTTAAAAATTGTACTTGTAGAAAAAGGCTTGTTAATTTTTCATCCAGCGTCTTAGTACATTTAAAAAAAACAAAAAACTTCTGTAACAAGTGTAAGACTCACTTGACACGTCACAGTGGAGATTAGAGCTGTTTGTAGTCTTCGTTACAACACTTGAGGTTATACATCAGTTACTCATGTTAAGTTATTGCTGTCAACTCATTTTATTGTTAACTTTTTTATGTATGTATTTTTTTTAAATCTCTTTTGGCTCCTATATGCTAAGGGAACAAGCTTGCCCCAGTTGCTTTTACTCAGCATTTTCACTGGAAGCATTTCCATCAGAACCCCCCGCGGGTTAGGGGGAAGAATTTACCCGATGCTCCCCAGCATGTCGTAAGAGGCGACTAACGGATTCTGTTTCTCCTTTTACCCTTGTTAAGTGTTTCTTGTATAGAATATAGTCAATGTTTGTAAAGATTTTAGTCAAGCAGTATGTAAGAAATGTTAAGTCCTTTGTACTGGAAACTTGCATTCTCCCAGTAAGGTCATATATTGTACTATGTTGCAAGCCCCTGGAGCAATTTTTTGATTAGTGCTTTTGTGAACAAGAAACAATTGACAAGTGGCTCTATCCCCCCCCCCCCCCCCCCCTTTTCCCGTCGCGATATAACCTTGAACGGTTGAAAACGACGTTAAACACCAAATAAAGAAATAAAGAAAGATTTCCATTAGAGAATATATACGCAAGAATGACTGCTGCAGATCAGCAAATATTACTACTGGGGGCACTTCTTGAAGAAACTAAAGAAAATGCCTACATCCTGTTAAGTTGTTATACAACCCACTGCCATTTACGCATGGTGCATTGGATCTGAATACCCCCCGCGGGTTAGGGGGAGTCCCATATTGGTTGGGACGAGAAAGAATTTGCCCGATGCTCCCCAGCATGTCGTAAGAGGCGACTAACGGATTCTGTTTCTCCTTTTACCCTTGTTAAGTGTTTCTTGTATAGAATATAGTCAATTTTTGTAAAGATTTTAGTCAAGCAGTATGTAAGAAATGTTAAGTCCTTTGTACTGGAAACTTGCATTCTCCCAGTAAGGTAATATATTGTACTATGTTGCAAGCCCCTGGAGCAAATTTTTGATTAGTGCTTTTGTGAACAAGAAACAATTGACAAGTGGCTCTATCCCATCTCCCCCCTTTCCCCTGTCGCGATATAACCTTCGTGGTTGAAAACTACGTTAAACACCAAATAAAGAAAGAATTGGATCTGAATATCATTTTGGAAAGAAACCCAAGCAGTGAATGTGAACGTGCTTCTTGTGAAGGGAAGAACTATTTTGATTTCCTTACCTGTGGTCTTTGCAGCAGCTAGGAAGGTTCGCTTTGGGCTTCAAAGATATTTATGACAGTTGGCTGGTAAGCGGGGGTGTATTCTTATGAAGGATCAGTGGAGCATTTATGGGTTTTTGTTGTTGGTTTTTTTTTTTTTGGGGGGGGGGGGGGTGTCACTTGCTGTATATGTACAGTGTTTTACACTGTTTGCTTTTGTCTCACAGACATTTGACTGATGCATGTCGATTTAGCCGTTATGCACTGTTTGTCTTTACACTCATGTGTACAGGATTGATTTATGCTGTGTGCTTTACAGTGAAGTGGTAATACATTTTGGTGTACCAGCTGTACTGTGTACATTTTTTCAGTAGTTGTAGGTATTTTTGGTGATTGTTGTTTTGTCGGTTTACAATATATCAATATGAATATAAAATATACATGTATCTATCGCTAGGCTAGACTAAGTGTTGCATGTATGTTTTTAATGTTTTGTGATAACTACAGTAAAACTCTTAACTGGTGTGTTGAATGTTACTTGTACCGTTTGCTTTTGCTGTAGGATGATGTAAGTTTATTTAACTGTCTGTACAAAAGCTGTAACGCATGACATAGATAGTACGTACATGCAGGTCACTCCGAACAAATGTCTATATTTTCTTTTTTCTTTTTTACTGACCCAATCTTTCTTTCCCAGCCCTCTCTCTAACCCTGGCTGTCTCATGTAACTACGTTTGCTGTTTTTGCAGCATGACTACCCTGAATTTTGCATTTTTGTTGGGAACATGTTAAATCAAACCGACTTGATGAATCAAATTACTTTGTAACATTTTTTGCAAAGCTGGAAAGAAAAAGTGTGCAAATATCAAGAATAAAGCATGTTTGTTTATTTTTGCGTCAGTTTTGCAATACTACAGAGCATTTGCTTGTTCAGATTCGTTTACCCCCAACTCATCATTTTAAAATACAAAGGATTAAGCCTCTTTTGTTTGACCCTGTTCCCATCCTCGCTCAGTAGGACTTTTTTTTAAATTATGACCAAAACAACTTAACTAATGAATAAATGGCAAATGGATTTTACATGTCTTGGTACGCATGCAATACATGTGGTGATACTGACAGTTGTGAATTTTTTTCTGCATTACAAGCACACCACTGATTTGTTTCTCATGCTCGTCTCCCTATTGTACATTTTTTTTTAACCTGTTTTAAAAGTGTTGCGCCTGGTTTGGAAGCTGCAGATCTGATACTTGCATTTTCTTTTTTGTGCTTGAGACGGAAATGCACATGCATTGTGTCCAGAACTCTGTTTTGTTTATGAACATAAGTGTCAAAAGGAGTGGATAAATTAACCTTTAAAGTTTTCCCCCTGAAGTCAGGTTACTCATTAGTCATGTTGGTCCCACAACATGTACCAACATTTAATTTATGACTGACACACTTCATCCTTTGAATCAGAAAGGGCAATTTTTGAAGCTCACTTCAGTTGGACTTTTAAGTTAACTGAAGAGAAATATTCTCAATTGTAATTACAGAGTAGTCTAATTCAGAAAAGATAACATTTTATCAATGAAAATACTTAGTTTTAAGGAATTGGTACACAAAGATTGTGTTCTTTTATATATTGTAGGTGTTGCTAATGTGCATGTCATGCAACTTAACAGGTGTTAGCATGAAAGAACTTCAACTCTGGCTTTTTATATGTTGGCAACAGTTTTCATGCATTCAGTAAATTTTATTACCATATTAGTAACAGACAAGTAACATAATATCCTTATGTAACACAGAACAACGTGAAAGTGATATTCTATCAATCTAGTCACTGCCACTGATTATGACTTAATTTATATGCTGAGCAATTGCTGAGGATTTGTAAAGAGTTGGTGTCATTGAAACTCCAAAATGACTGTTTTGTGTATGTCTCACTGTTCAGAGGGGGGGCTGGCTGGGGAATGTTTAAGGCAGAGGGAACATTGCCAATGATAGTTTTATTCTAGCTTGAAGTGTTCTATCATTTTAAGCCTGGTGGGGGTGGCAGATTTTATGTAAAGAAGAGAGCAAAGACTTTATTTGTCGCTAGCATGGCCATATGAACACACCTCTGAGTTTACTTTATTAGGCGTCTCTTTACTGTTAAATATGAAAATTTTGCCCATGTACATGATGTTGTGCAATAAATCAGAACGTGAGTCTATTGAGCATGTCTCTGTCTGTGTGTGTGCATGTATGTGAGTGTGTGCAGGCTTAGAATGCATTTGCTGTTGTAAGAAATACAGGACACAGTATGAATTTCAACTTTTGACTGCAAAAACATCCACTCGTTCTGGTACATGTACTTAAGAACAGGAGCCCACGTTTAGTGTACATGAAAGCACATTTAATTTTCATAACCTGCATAGGGACAAAATGCTAAGCTGTGAAATGAAAAAAGGACTTCCAAATAAAGTCTTTCAAACCATACAAATCCGAAAGCTATGGCCTAATGGTTAAGACGTCAGCCTTCCACGTAGGAGGTTCAGTGTTCAAATCCAGGCCAGGCCTGGTGGATTAAGGGCGTTTGTGCATGAAGGCACAAGACCAAGTATAAACAGTAAAGATCCAGTAATCCATATCAGAGTTTGGTGGGTTATAGGAACATAGAAACACCAATGCTTCCTTTGAAAAATGGAGTATGGCTGCCTAAATGGCAAGGAAAGGATTGGTCAAACACGTAAAAACACGAGTTTACGTGAGAGTTGCAGCCCATGAACGCAGAAGAAGATGGAATCACACAAATCTAGGCTTGTATTTGCTTTCTTTTGTAGAAAAAATCTTAAGCACACTAACAGTTTTTACCTTCAAAAATACAAAATGAATATGTTTATGAAAGGCCAAGTCTTGGATGGAAATGCGTGAAGACATGCAGTTCTAGAGTCAACCAACACTGATACAAATACAGAGTAGGAAAATGCAAAACTATCAGCAATACACATTTGTATACAACACTATCTAAAGAGTTGAATTCAACACACAACTTTTGCTTTGTAAGGGCACTTGCCAAAGCATGGTAACGAAGTGATACATTGCATAGAGCTGTAAACATTAAAGCCCCTATAACCTACCTCCTTCAGCAAGTAATCCTCCACAACCATTCGCTGCACAAAATCACATTTGCTTTACCATGAACTTGGCTCCGTTGTTTTAAGCAGTGTATGGTTAACCTTGGGCGAAATTCAGGTTCAAGCATTGCAAGTGACACTGAATGTGTTTTTTGTTTTATATAAAACTGTCCAGGCGAACTACTTTATAAATGCTTCAGCTCATGATGGAAATAAAGCTGATATTTAAAGTAGCTGTTAAGTAAGTCTGAAGAGATGCAACACATGGACACCAAAAACTGAAGTTAACATCAGAAGAATCTTACAGGGTGACCTAAACAAAATGCAACCCTAAAAATTGTGTCGGGGATCGACTTAAACAGTACAAGGTTTGAAATTGAGCGGTACCCAAACTAACTGGATTTAAGCCCACTTGATTGTTACCTTTTGAGTAATTCAAATGAGTATACCTTAATCAACATTAGACAATCAGTGACTTGAAGCAATTACAGTCAGGATCAGTGCATTTCCAATGGATTAATGCTTTGTCAGATGAATTTTGACCGATCTTGCGAAAGTGTATCTTAACAATGAGGGGGTTCACTTTTCCAGTCAGTTGAGTTTAGCAAATATTTTCATAGTGGTTGAGCATGAACTTCAGTTCGTCCACGCCCATTCTACAAAGTTTTGAGTCCGTAGGCAAAATGGTCCGACATTTACGTTTTCTCCACAATGAGTTCCAAATTACACCTCTGAAACTGTCAATGGCACGTCAACTTCCTGCCTAGGAATTGACCTGAACCTAGCTGTAACTGCTTTCTTCAGGTCATCGATGATCTAGGGGGTGGCGGGGGTGTCTGTGTATACTCAGACATTCAGATAATTTTTTTGTTTGTTTGTTTGCTTAACGCCCAGCCGACCACGAAGGGCCATATCAGGGCGGTGCTGTTTTGATATTTAACGTGCGCCACACACAAGACAGAAGTCGCAGCACAGGCTTCATGTCTCACCCAGTCACATTATTCTGACACCGGACCAACCAGTCCTAGCACTAACCCCATAATGCCAGACGCCAGGCGGAGCAGCCACTAGATTGCCTATTTTAAAGTCTTAGGTATGACCCGGCCGGGGTTCGAACCCACGACCTCCCGATCACAGAGCGGACGCCTTACCACTTGGCCAACTGTGCCGGTCTTCAGATAATGTAAAAGGTAAAAGTCGGGAGGGTTTAAATCAGGTAAGTATTGCTACCGCTCAATGGCAAACCTCGTTCTTTTGAGTCGATCGCCAAATTTGGAAACTTTTTTTTAAATTGCACAAAAGTCATACCATTTGATCTACAAAATTGTGGAAGAGTCATGCATAGACTGAAGTTTATGTCCTCCAAATATAAAGTGATTCGGTCAACAGATGTAGAAGTTATTAGCAATTTTTAGGGTTGCATTTGTTTTTGGGACACCCTGTATAACATGTATACTACAAATCTAAATGAACCATCCTGACATTTGTTCAACATCTTCGTACACATGCCTTTTCATCTATATATGCTCAAATTATGCTCTTCACATTTCACTGCACTGTCATATCCCAAATGCCACATAGGAACAAAAAAATCAACAATTCTTGTCACAGCTTTAACAATCACATCAGCTTTCTTTCTTTCTTTCTTTATTTGGTGTTTAACGTCGTTTTCAACCACGAAGGTTATATCGCGACGGGGGAAAGGGGGGAAATGGGATAGAGCCACTTGTCAATTGTTTCTTGTTCACAAAAGCACTAATCAAAAATTTGCTCCAGGGGCTTGCAACGTAGTACAAATATTACCTTACTGGGAGAATGCAAGTTTCCAGTACAAAGGACTTAACATTTCTTACATACTGCTTGACTAAAATCTTTACAAAAATTGACTATATTCTATACAAGAAACACTTAAGGGTAAAAGGAGAAACAGAATCCATTAGTCGCCTCTTACGACATGCTGGGGAGCATCGGGTAAATTCTTTCTCGTCCCAACCAATATGTCTCCCCCTAACCCGCGGGGGGTATCACATCAGCTCGAGTGTGGTTAAAATTGCAGGCACAACAAAGCAAAACGATTTGCTGACCATGAGAATCAAATAAGATGCATGAGCTTTACAGTAACTCTTAAACGACACTTGCAATGGTTTAATAATGAATCTTTGTTGAATACATTTACAACCATCGCCAAATATTCTTTCCATAATCAAAGTCTGTTGAAAGTAAAAATTCTGCTCTGTCTTCATTATCACAGACAAATGCAGAGAAAGTAGTTAGTATTAACAGACCTTTCTCTCTTCCCCCTGTCTCACACACCCACAGTTACAATTGCAGGCATATTCACACAGAACAAGCACATATGGGGGCCCGGTAGCTCAGTTGGTAGAGCACTGGACTTGTGATCGGAAGGTCGCAGGTTCGAATTCGGGCCGGGACGGACACGGGTCAACTTTATGTGCAGACCCAGAGACGGAAGCCATGTACGTCCCACCCCCGTGTCATCACAATGGCACGTAAAAGACCTTGGTCATTCTGCCATAAGTGCAGGTGGCTGAATACACCTAAACACGCAGACACCTGGGTAGCGCGACTCCGTTGCTGCTAGCTTTCCACTGGGAGGAAGCGACCCGAATTTCCCAGCGATGGGACAATAAAGTAATGAAAATGAAATGAAATGAAACATATTGCACACCACTAATCAAGTTCAAAATCATCAGCTATCACACATGCGCTCACTCCTGGTCTTCCCTTTATGCTATACCAGCAAAAACAGTTGACAATCATTTGTGTGAAACAAGGCAGATCAGCGAGTAAGCATCTGCACATAAACATTCTGTTTCCTATACACATTAAAGCAGATGTGCAGAGGCTAAAGGAGTATACATGTACTGGCAAACATAACAGGTAGCTAATTCTTCTCTCAACCCTGCATGTCTGTTCTGCCTCAGAAGCAAAACAGTACATGATGAAAAGAGACACATACACACACACACACACACACACACACACACACACACACACACACACACATAAACACTCACACATACACCCACATGCAACAAATAAAACGTAAGCTGATGGAAGCTGGACATACAATCCTTTACATTATTATGGGAAGTATAGAGGAATTTAAAACATTTACAAACATGTTAAAAAAAGAGAGAACAATAACACAATGCGGATTCCTGAACAGAATAAGACAATTTTACACCACAGACAAATGCAATTCACCCGAAATGTGCTGCACACTCAAATCATGGTGGAATGTGATCACCAGACTTCTGACTGAAGTAAAAACCTGCAAATCTGCAATGGCTTTCAAACAAGTGGTGAGGGAAACAGCGTGTGCCACAAACACAGTTAGCTCTTCATTTTGGTCAGAGTTTGCAGAAGCATCTTTTTCATAAGAACGATCACATCGACGACGACGACCCAGATGATCGATGCAGCTGGCGGCGGATTCTGTACTTCCATCCTCCCATCAGTTCGCGGTTGGTTGGTTGACAGAAGGCAAACAAGAGAGGCAGGTGAAGTAGCATGGAGACGCTGTGCTCTGCAAAAACACAGTTTTCATGAAAATGTTTGACGTTTTGTGCTCATGAAAATGGAACACAGATTTCTGTACACGTCATGTGTACATCTGTTTGTGTGTGTCTGTGTGTGTCTGTGTAGGCTGATTCTTTGATGCGTGTGCATAACTTCCTCTGATGGATAGTGATGTAACTGTCAACACTCTTGTGTTTTGTGGTTTATGATAAGCTTTAAAGCCATATGTACTCGATGACTATACACGCTAATTGCTTTACCAACAGCTGGAGACAGACTAAATTAAGTTCCCTGCAAAATATTGTGGTCTAGGACCCCTTAAATGTTGAGATATTTGAATTTTCATTTTGATCTGGATCGTCCTATTTATAGATTTGGCAACACATGTAATGTTGATGCAAGGGAGAGAACACCGCGGCTTTGTTGACATCCTCACTTTTTCAGAGGCTAGAACAAGCTGTAATGCATACATGTATTCAATCAATCAACGAGTCTTATATCGCGCATATTCCGTGGGTACAGTTCTAGGCGCTCTGCGGCAGTGATGCCGTGTGAGATGAAATTTTATACGGCCAGTAGATTGCAGCCATTTCGGCGCATATTTACCTTTCACGGCCTATTATTCCAAGTCACACGGGTATAGATAGACAATTATTAACTGTGCCTAAGCAATTTTGCCAGGAAAGACTCTTTTGTCAATCGTGGGATCTTTAACGTGCACACCCAATGTAGTGTTATGGTCCGCGCATGGTGACGTATCGTCATTATATGGTCTTATAATCGATTGACATCGATTGTGGGCAAACTACACTTTGTAAACACGGGAGTGCGTTAGTATGCCTTTAAGCCTGCTAGTCAAGTGCGCTATGTGCGTCAACAACCACCAAGTGATTCACTTGGAAAGTATATGGACAAAGACTTTTCTGAGTGCTACGAAACGTACAGACCTCACTTCAGTCAGTTACAAAACAGGTGTGCAGTACAGTAACCTGCGATGAAAGGACATCCTTGGAACCAGCCAAAAATGTCCCTGAATTGCAGGTGGCCTTTCATTACAGGTGTATTTTTAGTAGAAATAAGATACAGGGACAACAGGTCTCCTTTCAAGGGAGATGTCCTCTCATCATAGGGGCCTCACATCACAGGTACCACTGTAGTACAATTATCAGCAGCAAGACTACTGACTCACTACATAATAAGGCCTACCCAAACTGTGTTGTGTCTTGGCCTGCACTGTTTCCCACATGAATAGTAGAGTATCGAGACTGTGTTCTTCATTCAACAAACTGCCAACTACAACACGTCAGTTTCTAACACGTTTCCTTTGAATTTGTCAAAACCCTGTTAATTGTCTCCAAAATGGCAATCTTTTTGCTCAGATAACCCAAAACAAGGTGATTTTCACATCACAGCTCCCTCCTGCTGTCACATCCTTCCCCGTTAACAAATATAGGTACGCTGTACATGTACACGCTGAACTTTGAGTGTGTATTTATGTCCTTGACGTATAAATGGCATGCGTTGTTTAAGGGTAGTGGAACATGACAAAATTTTTAACAAATACATGTAATGAAAAACGCAACACTGGGCGCGATGTTCGCTTTTAGTCAAACGCATCATCGCAAACATAAGCACTATCAATACTTTTGAAATGTACAGCCACATGTAGGTCAGAGTATGTACTTTTAAGCTATGCATGTTTGAGTTTGATTAGGTAAGCGCAGAGTTTAGTCGTGCTAATTTTAGAGGCAACTGGCCGCATCGGGAAACTTCTCTGCAGTGGTATACACAGTCTCAGCAGGCACAGAAACTAAGATGCAGGCTGTACACGTATGGGTTAACAGTATAAAGAATCACTTACTCATTCCTCCTAATGCGGACAGTTGATCCCTTAAAATGTTCATGTCTTAGAGATTACTGACCGACACCTGACATAAATTCATGAGCCTGTCACTACAGTCTCACTCACCATCAACAAATCTGCTGATGTCGGCCCACTGTCGAAGGTACTGAATGCGCTCCCTTTTTGGAAGACCAACTGGATTCAAACCTCGCCAAAAGCACGCCTGAAAGAGAAGAGAAAAAGAGGTACAAACCCACAAAAACAGAAGAATGAAACACCTCAGACAAACAAATGACCAAATATTTTATAAACACTCAACAGCTAGGGGAACTACTTATGTCAGACACAGGAAAAAAATCCCAGAAGAGTACCATACTTCTATCTATCTATATCTATATCTTCTATATATATATACGACTTGTGTCTGTGTGTGTGTGTGTGTGTGTGTGTGTTCGCGATGCACGGCCAAAGTTCTCGATGGATCTGCTTCAAATTTGGTGGGCATATTCAGGTAGACCCCGGACACAACCTGGTCGATGAGAATTTTAAACACGTGCTCTCAGCGCGCAGCGCTGAACCGATTTTGGTTTTTCTGTTCATCTTCCCAGATCCATTCCCAGTAACTCTTCCTTATCTTCTCCAGTGTTTTGCGTTTATCTCCCTTCCTTCGTGTGGCGTCAATCCATATTCCCGTTACTATTTTTAGAAGGTCACTGTCCACAACGCTCAATCCATATTCCCGTTACTATTTTTAGAAGTTTTCCTTCGTGTGGCGTCAATCGCGTACGGTGCGCCACTCATCCAGCAAAGCCGGGTACCCGGCGAAGCCGGCGTACGGTGCGCCACTCACCCGGCAAAGCCGGGTATTCGGCTCTACTTCTTCCCGGCGAAGCCCGCTACCCGGCGAAGCGGGTATTCATCTAGTCATACATGAGGGAGGCCACCCATGCCACAACACATGTGTATATCATTTAAATGAAGTCGTGTCAATAAACTACAGTCTGGCAGGGACCTTATTTTCCAAAGCTCATGATGACAAAGTCACAGAGACAAACGTTATTCTGGAAACACTTTCTGGTATCAAACAGCAAGCCTCTATATAACTCCTCACCAACAATACCCAGCATGTCAACCCCATAAAACAAGAACGACATGAAATTTCTTCTTTATATTTGTCAGATGGGAACGCCCGTCCCCTCAAAGAAGGCGGCAGTGCGCCGCAGGTCTGTCATAGAGTTTTAGGGCCACAGGGGTGGGGTCAGGCCAGGTCCTTTTTCTAAGCACACCGTAGAGCAGGTAGGACTGCCCTGTATGGCAGATGAGAAATTTTGAGTGCATGTGATGTTTCAGGCAGTTGTGTCCTGTCCTGAGCCTGAATATCGAGACCTGCTCCCGTCGGGTCAGCAGGTAGTAAGAGTCTGTCTTGTTGTAGTGTGAGTGTTGTTGTCTCCACTTGTTTTGCTGCTTGGCCTTGACGATGGTCTTGACTTCAGGATAGCTGGTAGACCTACCCTCCTGCTCTTTTGTTGGGCTTTCGTTTGCCAAGGAGTCTGCAGTCTCGTTGCCAAGCAGGTTGCAGTTTTTTTGTTGATGTCGTTAAATTTGTTTTGGATTTTTGTTGTTGATTTTATTTATTTATTTTATAGCTGCGTTTGTTGGGTGTGCTTGGCAAGAGTGAATCTGTCAGAAAGAATTCCCAAACTTGGGCAATAAAGTATTCTGTATTCTGAAGGAATCCACTGCAGAACGGCTGTGTGGGTGGAGGACAGGTTGTTTAGGTCTGTGTTTTTGCCAGACTGAAAGGCCTGCAGGACGGACACGGAAATTTCTTCTTATAATTATATGTTCCATATTGTTGTAACTTACCCTTTCCATTTCAAAGTCAGTCATGTTTTCGATGCCTTCACGCTCCATGGCCAAGTCGGCATAGTGCAGCAACATGGCGTCATGCTTGAGCCATTTCTTTCGTAAAGACATTTTGTTCAGCTTCCCCAAGTGACGCTGAACACGAAACAGTTACATTTACTGTATTCTCACATTGGCAGTGTGTCAAAATCTTATCAACTAAATCCTGACAGGAAACAGTTACGTTTACTGTATTGATGTAATATATCAACCAAACAGCACTTTTAAAGACATTAAACAAGCTAACCTTATCAAATTTTAGCCACAGCAACAAACTCTCTTACTTCTCTCACATGAATGCCACACACACACAAACTGACTAATGTTACGCTTCAAAAGCAAAGTACAGTAACAGAATTAATCAGTACCTAATCCAGGAATTAAGATTTGTACAATTATATTTAAAACATACACTGAAACACACACAAGCACACACAAATCAGCAACAAAAGAAGAAATCCTTCCACCCTTTAGTGGGCAAGAACCTACTGAAGTAATCATCAGACTGGGATATAAGTAAACACAAAAAAGCAAAAACTCACAGCATATGCAATGGACAATCGTTCCAGATTGTAAGGGGAGGATGAAAACAAAGGCTGAATTTCCAGGACCTCTGTTACTGTGGGATGTACTGAGTGTTGCAGCTGCAAAAAACACGGAAATCACTTGTAAAATTATTTTCAGACGAACAACTTTTTTTCTTTTTTTTAAATTATGTTTTTACTTCTTTTACGTACATTTGTAAGATTACAACGACAGCAGACACAAAAGACTAAATGCCAGACTAACAACATATCTTCAAGTATCTGCCAGCCTCTGGGCTCCTACTGAATAAAAGCAAAACTCCTGAGAAATTTTTAGGGGGTCCTGGGAAAGTCTTGAAATTTCACATTCAAAATGGTGTAATCTGACGAACAGTTATAGGTTTCTCATTTATCCATAATTATCTTGTAAATCCAACAAAAAGTGGGAGCTCTGCAGCCTACACAGAGTATGGTTGTGTTTTTGTAACCTATTCTTCTCCTTCTTCTGCCTTCCTGGACTGCAACTCCCATGTATACTAGTGGGCTTTTACATGCATGGCCATTTTCCCCTCGCCATTAAGACAGTCATACTCCATGTTCAGGAGATGTATTCATGTTTTCATGTTTCTGTAGCCAACTAAACTCTGACATGGATGAGAGAATATTTTTTTGTTCCTACTTGATCTTGTGCTTGTACACACAAAGGGGATAAGGCCCTTTCTTTCTTTCTTTCTTTCTTTCTTTGGTGTTTAACGTCGTTTTCAACCATTCAAGGTTATATCGCGACGGGGAAAGGGGGGAGATGGGATAGAGCCACTTGTCAATTGTTTCTTGTTCACAAAAGCACTAATCAAAAATTTGCTCCAGGGGCTTGCAACGTAGTACAATATATGACCTTACTGGGAGAATGCAGGCCCTAGGCACTGAGGCCCTAGGAGGGGGTCGACCTGGCAGACTGGAAAAAGTCTCCGCCTTATACCCACCAGGCTCAGCCAGGATTTGAGCCCAATACCTTCCACATGGCATCCTACACTATTGTGCCCATCGTAACCTTTCATTCGTGAAGAAATAAACAGTTAATAAACTACAATGGCTGTCTGTGTCCATTGTTGTTTTTTCTTCACAAATTAAGCACAACAACAAGAAATTTGTCTCAGAGCATGATTTGCATTCATTAACCCAAAATAAAGCTGCTTACGGTTAACTAAAGAGTGGGAAAAAACATCCAAAGAAATCTGACACAAATGTAATCATTGGAAGTTTTAAAATAACTGAAGCATTAATGTCTTCTGTTACCTTTCTCACAATCTTGACGATCTTGTCTTCCATGTCAGTGTCTGAGATGTGCCGAGACATGAGATACATGTTGTCAAGAATGAACTGGAGATGCTCCAGTCGATGTTTCAAGTCACGCCGCCAGAAATCATGGCATTGCTGCTCTGTCCAGAAATGGTGAGACAGCAGTTGGCGTGGGAACACGTATCTAAAAAAAAACCAGTGATGGCGCTAATGTTTTTTCAAACTGGTACACAAACCTTTTATGATGAAAACTATCCAGAAAAAAAAGGTAGGCTGGTCATTGGAACCAGTAAGAGTCCAACTCAGAGTACTGGTTTTGTTGTTTTACCACCGAAAAAACCGGTAGTTCCAAAAATCAACCGGTAGGTTAATACCGGCAGCCAATTATTTTCCGGTATTTTCTCATTTCTACTGGTAAAATACCGGTAATTACCTGTTAACGCCAAAACTGAAAAAATCAATAAAAGTACCAAAAATGGTAAAATTAAATAACTTTAAAAAAAAATCTTGCGCCAAAGTTTGTTATTGACAATGACAAAAGCAATTACTGCTGACCTGACAAAGAACTACTGTCATGTACTGTCTACTATGGAAGTCACTTTCAGTCTTGATAGGCTCAGTCACTGACTGTACTTGCATGCTTTTTCCATCACACAGCAACCATGACTGTTATATTCTATGTTTATAGAGAAACGTCCATTAAACCAAGCATCAACCAGCAGGTTGACGGGTTGCTAATGCTGTTTTCAGTAACTGTAATTTCACATTTCTACTTGTCACTGGAGTTTATCAAATAAAGTGATCCTTGAAAGCCCTGAGAGGATAAACAAAATTCAAACACCAGAAAGGAAAACATGCTATTAATTAAGTAGAATAGTTATGGCCTACATGGCTAGTTCTATTCAAGCAAATCTGAAAAAAAACAAATTAGGTTCGGCAATATAAAGAATGGACAGAATCAAAACTAAATAAAAACAGAGGGCCAAGAAACAGAAAACGCACGCTATAGGGAATGCTCCGGACCCCCCTGGCAGAAAGCTCACAACAAGTACTGGGATGATCTTTATGAAGTCTTTGGGTACCTGGAAAAGACAATTTATATTTATGGTGCGGTAATGCTGTACACTCTATCTTACAAGAAATCAGCTTGCCCCGCACCCCAACCTTCCCCAAAAGTCTAAGTTAATTATTTCTTTGCTACTGAATAAATATTTCAACATATTCATCAATTACACGGGTAAATATTTTTTTTGCAAAACAGGGTTTAAACCAAGCTGTTTTTACATTTAGTCAAGTTTTGACTAAATGTTTTAACATAGATGGGGAATCGAGACGAGGGTGTGGTGTATGTGTTTGTGTTTGTGTGTGTGTGTGTGTGTGTGTGTGTGTGTTTGTGTGTGTGTGTGTGTGTATAATGTGTAGAGTGATTGTGTGTGTATAATGTGTAGAGTGATTCAGAGAAAACTATTGGACCAATCTTCATGAAACTTTGCATGAAAGTTCCTGGGTATGATATCTTCATTTTTTCTATAAATATCTTTAATGACGTCATATCCGTCTTTTTGTGAAAAGTTGAGGCGGCACTGTCACGCCTTCATTTTGTAAGCAAATTGATTGAAATTTTGGTCAGCAATCTTTGACAACGTCCGGACTATGGGATTGCATTTTAGCTCGGAAGCCTTTTTCAAAATCAGTTAATTTGTTTGCTCATTAAAGTTATTAAAACCAAATTTTCACTAACAGATTTAAAAATGATGGCATTGTATTCCTCGTCTTCTCCTGAATTAAAAAAATATATAGATATGTCATGTTTGCTCTAAAAATGTGCTCAGAATTGAAGAAAATAGGTCAAGTTAGTACTACAGTTCGCGTGCTTCGCGGAGACGAGCGTGACCCCTCTGTCTTCGGGTATGGTTAGTCAAGACTATCAAAATGTAGTCTCGGCGAAGACTGGTTTATGATGTTGATCTTTTAGTTTCATGGCAACAGATTGACAAAATGTTTTTATAGATATCGCTTCACGCACGTTGTTAACCTTTCATGGAGCAACAAATAAAAACTGGTCACACCTATCCAGGTTTCCCAATTGCTTCGTTTCCGGCTGATTTATGTGGAGCACGTGATGCGCACAAAAAATATTGGCGGTTTAGAAGTGTCGTCTGCGCAATGATTGCGGCGGCTTTCTTGACCGCCAAGGACGACCGCGCACGTTGTGAGACGTCATTCGTTAGACCTCAATAGATAAAGGTCATTTCTGTCTGCGTGCATGCGTGTGTGTGTGTTGTGAAATTACTGTTAAAATGTTTGAAACAGATGGGCAAACAGCTTAGGTATTAAAGATGCAGTGCCTAAGTCACAGCATGGAGAGCAAAGCTTTGTCGTTTTGTCGCAGATTACGATATAAACAGCCAGGAGCTTCTCACAACCATCTCACAGATGCCTACACATACCTTTAGTGTTGCCAGCCAAATGAAACTTCATGCGGTTTGTCAGTTCGCATTTCCCGCCAAAGAAAAATTAACATTTTCCGTGAACACGTTCTGAGGCTAAAGGCTGTGTGCAGCATGCAAAAATGGACCCACATACCATCTTTTACAATATTCTTACATCATCACACACAATGTATTGAGGTAAAGAACTCAAAACAGAAAGAATTCTCCCTCGGCAAGACTAATAGACTTCCTTGTAGGCTTTTGACGTAATTAGCTCAAGTGCAGGACTTGATTTGAGCCTGGCTGAGGGCGCCTAAGAACTGCCCGGTAGCAGTCCAACATTAATTTTAATTTTTTTGGCAGTTTTTAACTCCTCGCATGAAAGTCGATGAAACTTGAATAGCTGCTTGAAGCATGACTGAAAGCCCTAGAGGCTCCGTGCACCTGGTGTTGACAGGTCCAGTAACTTTAAAGAACAACAATGAAACATTTTAGAACATTTTATTTAAAATAATTAGAAATATTTAGTCACACGTACAGACAGACACACACACACCTGCACACTGAGAACAAATTTTTAAAGCTTACTTGGCGGAGTATCTCCAGCTGTGCGCGAGACAGTTCTCGAAGGCTGCGACCTGACCATAATTCTGTAGATACGTTGTAGTACTCTCTTGAATCTTGCGTAAAGCCACTCAGTCCTACACAGTTAGTTAAAACAAACTGATGCACAATAATATCATGACGATGAACAATCCATCCTGTCAATAGTGCTTGCACAATTTGTGAGTGTGAATATAATAATGGGCTGACTTTGTTCAAGACTGACTTCAACCAAACATACAGTACAACGAATTGTGGCAAGACTGAAGAATAAAGAAGTAATTTTATACAACATTTCAATGAAAAAAAACCTGAAAAAAACAAGGACACAACAACAACAAAATAATAACTTAACAAATAATGTGTGAAACTGAAAGTACCTTCAAACAGGTACACACACACACAAAACTGAGTGATAATCATTTTTGGTTCAAATATATATTAATGTATACACACTGATTTTAAGGTATTGATTGGCACTTTTTCAATTTCTTTCAACTACATTTGTTTGTATACATGTACATTTATATCATTGCAAGTTACCATGAGCTCTGATGAAAAGGGATGAGTAATACATGAATATTAGTTATTACTATTGTCAGTATCAAAGCAATCGCTTTTTTCCTTCACTGAAAAATAATGACAATAACCCGAATTAATTTCTGTTGCAAAAAAAAACCTAATTCTAACCTGTCTTAAAGGTTTTGTAGATCTGGAAGACCGTAGGGTAAGCTTTTTCTAGCCTGCTAGAGGATGAATTGATAATTCCAAGTGTAGTGTCAACTAAATAACGTTTGATGAATCCTGGACGTTTGACCTTGTCCTCTGGCACACTTGAACACAATCTGAAAAAAAGACAAACAGCTGACAAAAAGACAAGTCATGCATTGATCTGGACTAATCGCTAAATATTGAGTCGCCTTGTGGTGAGATATGTGCGCGTTATAAATTCTCGTATTAATATTATTATTATTATTATTATTATTAAGGCAGTCTGCATTGTGTGCATCCAGGTGATTCTACAGCAAGTCAATGTTGCCCCTATAAACTCTTTATAAACATAGTACTGATGTTCATGTTTTCCAGTCTGCTCATGAATGACATCCATGATCAGTAGAATAGCTCATGCCAGAAGATCATGAAAATGGAGTTCAGCTGAAAAGGAGCCCTAGCTGTGCCTTACATATATATATGGAGTCACTGTTACTTAAATTGAAACCACTTGACTGATTGGTACCATGCAATTGTGACAGGGAGACTACTGTGTCACCCTTCACAGCAGACTCTGCAGTTGTCGGCGGTGGAAGAGCATAGCTACACACAAGCCTTGTGACAAGGAGCCAGTCGACTGTAAACATGCACAAATTACTGAACTTCTCCAATGTCAGTTCAAATAAAAAGAAAAGTTGAATCTGAAGAATAAATTTAAATAGATCCTGAATAAGTTTAAAAGCGGCACCAACCCATGAAGTTCCTAGAGAATGAAGTAATGCTTTGTACTTCTAGGCCGCGAGGTTTACTCTATATTATATTATAACTGTCTTAGAAAAGATGGGCCTACACTCCAGGCCTATAATGCGTCCAATGAACATTCTTGGTATGCTAGTGGTCACACACACAAACACTGCTCGCGACTTGATGAGAGGGGTCTGTATTGTGAGACTTTTTCTTCAGTAAAACGACAGCTGTTTGAAGTTGTCCAGCATTTCACTGCAAGAATCACCTGAAGCAGACGATCTTTTTCAGAGGAGGCCCAAATCAAAGCTTGCACGACCACGTTTTCTTTGCGCTCAGTCAAGCATATTGCGTCTTCCGATTGAGATAGTAAAGAAACACACAAATAGGCAGTCCTGCTCACCTGCATCCAAACGATGATATTAATGGATACAAAGTATCTCGACGAGCAACAGAAACTACCCGAATTCTCACTAAGGAAGTTGCCATTTTGAGAAGGCAATCCACCTTTTCTAACCACTTGCGTTCATTTAATTGTTTTCTTTTGCAAGTTTGTGAAAATGCTGTAAACAGTTTCAAATGACTTACTTCTGAATTTTTGCTTTATTTTACAAAGAAGTACTAAGCTATCGGCTTAAGAAACTTTCAATGTCGTACTTCACTTCTGATTTCTTTTCGGTATTCTGTTTGACCTACGGTCAAGGGAAATAACTTTGAACGACCGAACAATAAACAACCACGAGAGAGCAGAAGCGAAGGGTACGAATCTGTCTCACCCAAGCGTCTATTGACATTCACGATAAAATGTCGAAGTACAGAGAACTTGCGTTGCTTCAAGAACAAGAGAAAACACTGATGGAGCTACACATGTCTTTTGGTGACCAGCTGAACAGACTAAAGGTAACAGAAAAATTAAGAAAATAAATCCAAAAACAAAGAAAGAGACTACCAACTAATACTAATTAATAAGAATAATGAAGAGTTTCCTGGTAGAAGGTAAAACTATGGCTAAAACTATTGATCAGACTGGAGCTACACTAAATAATATTTGACTCTTCTGTCACTGTTGAGGGCAACGGGGTCATGCCAATACGTCCCAGTACCATTGTGTCCCAGTACCATTGCGTCCCAAAAAATGCCGTCTCATTGCGTCCCATTAAGCAATCCCATTGGGTCCCAATACCATTGGGTCCCAGTGCCATTGCGTCCCGTACCATTGCGTCCCAACAAAATTGCGTGTCGATAGGTCCCAAGAAAATTGCATCTCGATACGTCCCATAAAGGAATCCCATTACGTCCCCGTACCATTACGTCCCAACACAATTGTTACTTGAGCAATGCTTGAACGCTGCGGTGGGCAGTGTGTGTGTGTTAGTGTGTGTGTGTGTGTGTTATGTACGTATGTATGTAGGTGTCTGTGTCTACATTTGTGCGTGTATGGGTTTCGCTATCTGTGTGTCTCGGTGTCTATTTGCTGAAGGTTCGATGACTGGACAGTCAGTCTAGCTTTTCTCAGAAACGGGTTTAAACATCGTCTACTCAGTAAATAAGCATACAGTCATGTCATGCTCGATTACATACAGTGGAATACAAAGCGGTGTACTGTACTGTTTCGGTATTTTTCTTTGTGTCGAGCACCGCTAAACTGAGCATATATTAATTTTACACTTCGGTTTAGGTTAGCGTGCTTCAGTTCATTTTAAAAGAAAGAACATGGTTACCTCAGAAAACCTGTAAGGAAAGCAAGGAGCGCCTCAAAACAAACACACTGACATGCAATATCCTTTACAGTTTCTGATTATATCGTGAAGGATTTTTTTTCTCCCATGAACAAACAGTTATTTATTTATTTATTTATTTTTATTTTTTTCCACTTCACCTCATCTCGACTAACCGGTACACATCTTTTTTTTTCTTTTCTATTTGTGAAATACTGCTATGTACCGACACAATTTTTATTACAAATCGTGTTGAACGCGTTTTGTAATAAAAATTGTGTAATCCGAACACGATTTGTAATACATTTATTACAAAACGCACTTTTATTACAAAACGTGTCGCTACACTGCTACAGTAACATTTCAGAAATTAAATTCACTAGTATTGGGACCTAATGGTACGGGGACGCAATGGCACGTAATTGTATTGGGACGTAATGGTACTGGGACGCAATGGTACTGGGACCCAATGGTATTGGGACGCAATGGTACTGGGACGCAATGGTACTGGGACGTAATGGTACTGGGACGTAATGGTACTGGGACGTAATGGTATTGGGACGTATTGACATGTTCCCAGGGCAACCACACACACACACACACACACTCCTGGGGTACTAGCTACTAGGGGCTACTAGAACACCTACCGTGCAGTTTATCACGACACTTGTGTCAGGTGTTGTGTGGACTAAAGGCATTGGTTTCAAAGGAGGTTGATGTACACTGTGCAAATCCATTTCATTGTCCGTAAGAAAATAAAACTCTGTTTTCAGTCAAGTAGCTTTTTTTACATTTAGTCAAGTTTTGACTAAATGTTTTAACATAGAGGGGGGAATCGAGACAAGGGTCGTGGTGTGTGTGTCTGTCTAGTCTGTGTGTGTGTGTAGAGCGATTCAGACTAAACTACTGGGCTGATCTTTATGAAATTTGACATGAGAGTTCCTGGGTATGATATCCCCGGACGTTTTTTTCTTTTTTTCGATAAATTAAAAATACCTTTGATGACGTCATATCCGGCTTTTTGTAAAAGTTGAGGCGGCACTGTCACACCCTCATTTTTCAATCAAATTGATTGAAATTTTGGCAAAGCAATCTTCGACGAAGCCCGGGGTTTGGTATTGCATTTCAGCTTGGTGGCTTAAAAACTAATGAGTGAGTTTGGTCATTAAAAATCGGAAACTTGTAATTAAAACTATTTTTTTATTAAACGATCCAAAAACAATTTCATCTTATTCTTCGTCATTTTCTGATTCCAAAAACATATACATATGTTATATTTGGATTAAAAACAAGCTTTGAAAATTAAAAATATAAAAATTATGATCAAAATTAAATTTCCGAAATCGTTTTAAAAACTATTTCATCTTATTTCTTGTCGGTTCCTGATTCCAACAAGAAGAGCAAACGCTCGATCGAGTCACTTTCGCAGTTCTGAATATTATATGAGGCAATTTTTCCTTCAAGACATACCTGTGACCTTGAAAAAGGTCAAAGGTCACCAAAGCAGACGTCAAAGTGTAGAGGTCACTGGGAGTCACGTTCACATAAAATTTGAGCCCGGTCACTTTTATAGTTTCCGAGAAAAGCCCAACGTTAAGTTGTGTGTTGCCGAACAGAAAAGGCTAGTTATCTCCCTTGTTTTTCTGATAACGTTCGTAAAAGGCTACAGATGTAAATACTTTGATGTAAAGAATAATCCTACAAAGTTTCAATCACATCCGATGAACTTTGTCAAAGATATAAAATGTCTAATTTTTCCTTTGACGCTGACCTGTGACCTTGAAAAAGGTCAAAGGTCAACGAAACCATCGTTAAAGTGTAGAGGTCATTGGAGGTCACGACTAAACAAAATATGAGCCCGATCGCTTTGATAGTTTCCGAGAAAAGTCCAACGTTAAGGTGGTGTCTACGGACGGCCGGCCGGACGGCCGGCCGGACGGCCGGACGGCCGGCCGGACAGACTAACACTGACCGATTACATAGAGTCACATTTTCTCAAGTGACTCAAAAACATATAGATATGATATGTTTGGATTAAAAACACGCTCAGAAAGTTAAAACGAAGAGAGGTACAGTAAAGCGTGCTATGAAGCACAGCGCAATCGCTACCGCGCCAAACAGGCTCGTCACTTTCACTGCCTTTTGCACTAGCGGCGGACTACGTTCAGTTTCATTCTGTGAGTTCCACAGCTTGACTAAATGTAGTAATTTCGCCTTACGCAACTTGTTTGTTGCTCTGAGTGTTCATTTTCTCAGTGCATACACATCTCAACAAGAAGTTTTGAAACAGTGTTCTAGCCACTGTCATCAAATTCTAAATAGTTTGAAGAGACACACAATACACACACACGCATGCACAAATACACACACACGCATGCACAAACGCACACACACACAAACACGTGTATTTGGGAATACATGTAGATATTAGATGGGAACCGTTTGTTTATAATGATTTATTCCAACAATGACCAAGGGTCTGTAACAAAGAAAAGATACATACATGGTTATCCTCTAGATATGGCCAGCACCTTTTACAATTATGTGGGTTATAGATACATACATGTATACATGTCCGTATTCACTATGTGCATTACCGGATGATTTTCTGATGTGCAGCAAAATAATGTTCAATGCACTTTCAGGTGGAAGAGCTGGCTCTGACAAACTTGCTACGGCTACAGAAGGAGAGAGAAATACAGGCACAGACAGGAGTATCAGATACGAATACTGAGGTAACATATATAAATCGTCTGCTCAGAGCCACAACCCTATATCTCCAACATCCCGTCAGAGCCACAACCATATATCTCCAAAAAGTCTCAATTTTCAATTTTAATACTTTTATAGTAGTAGTAGTAGTAGTATATAGGGGCGGCTATATTTGTTAGCCGAAGGCCGCGAGGCCTTATTGGTGCCCCTTCTTTGTCAGATACTTTGCATGCCTAAATCCCTATTCTTTCAATCAAAGTCGTAAAAAAGGTTAAGAAATTTTGGAGAATTGTCCAAGAAGTTTTTGAAGGCGTCTACTGTGGGTGCGAATTTTATGTTAGCGGGTAGTGCATTCCAATTGTTAGCAACTCTTTGAGAAAACGAAAACTTGCGCTTGTTAGTCTTACAGTGTTGAACAAAGATTTTTCCCTGGCTGTTTCTGGTGTTGTCTGTCTGCTTGAATGTGAATATTTTGTGCATGTCAATATCATCCACCCCATTTATAATTCTATATGTTTGTATTAGGTCACCCCTTGTCCTCCTTCCCTTCAGAGAGTGGAGGTCTAGGTATTTGAGTCTGTCCGCGTAAGACTTATCCCGGCACTCCTTTAGAATTTTAGTTGCTCGACGCTGCACCCTCTCAATTGTCTGAGACTGTCTCTTGAGGAATGGGCTCCACACCACATTTGCATATTCCACCAGTGGTCTCACAAAGGCTTTGTATAGCTTTAAGAAGGTGTCCTTGTCAAGAAATGAGAACGTTCGTTTGATAATGCCAATCCTCTGATTAGCTTTTGACACAACTCCTCGAATATGCGGGTCGAATGACAAATTGCTGTCGAAAACAACACCGATGTCCTTTTCCTCATCACATTCATTTATTTTTTCAATAGCATCATTGACAGTCATCACGTAGTCATATTTGGGATTCTTTTTACCAGAATGCAGAACATTGCACTTTGAAACATTAAAAAATAATTTCCATTTATTTGTCCAATCCTGAAGTTAGTGTATGTCTTTTTGCATGACTGAACTGTTTGTTGCTTTAATTGTACAGCTTTGTATCATCCGCAAATATCTTCACTATACCACTAACCACATCTGGTAAGTCATTTATAAACACTGTAAATAGAACCGGCCCCAAAACGCTGCCCTGTGGAATTCCGCTGAGAACTGCTGCTTGGTTCGACGTTGCCTGTCCAACTCGTACCCTCTGGGACCGGCCACTCAGGAATGACCGAATCCAGGAAAGGACGCTGGAACTAAGCCCATACGAAGCAAGCTTTAGGAGTAATCTCTCATGCGGCACAGTATCGAAAGCCTTCTTAAAGTCACAGTAAATAATATCTATGGCTTCACCTTCATCAACAAATTTTATGTATGAAAGGGAGTTATAAACATTATGTTAAAACAAGAATCTCATGCAAAAAGTAATTTCCAAGATATAAGCCCTATATAACTTGACTAAATGTAAAAAGAGCTGAATTGTAATCAAAAACGTTGTTGGGGTATATTTCGGAACATTCCTGTATTTGAAACTTTTCACTTCCGGCGTGCGATGTGTGTGTGTGTGTGGTAGGGACTTACTTTGTGACAGATCGTCCAAATGCGCAAGTATAAGAGCTGCACGTTTTAACGATTCTTGTATTGTATTCTTTGCATCAATCAAACGCGCACACATCGATCGATGTGTGCGCGTTTGATCGATCCACCAAACGCGCAGATCGATCAAACGCGCCTAACATATACACCAATAACCTGGAAGCTTCAGCAATGCATTGTCAAGGGCCCTTCCATAAATCCAAGCAGCTTAGCCTTGCAGAGGCATATATGGAATTGCCTTGCCGCTCTTACATCAGTAGCTTACCACACAGTTAAATAACTGTCAGCATTTGTATAACAGTTGAGGGGAGAAGGGAGAAGTGAATAACTTTGACCCATGTTGGTTGTCCATTGGTCTGGTTTATCCAATTTACACTATAGTTATTCTCTGCCGTGGACATTGGTAATCTTGATTTGAGAAGAACATAATGGTACTACATGTACAGACAAGGTTGTCATTAAGCTGGGCCTTGATGTTAGCATGCATATGGAAAGTTCTACATGCAATACGATGCATGCTTTCGAGTTAAGGTTTGATGTATGATACAGTCTCACTATGACTAGTTTTTGTATTTGAACATGAAGACATAATCAGTGGTCTACTGCTGTTATATTGAGCTGAGGAAGACACGCACTGAAGTTAAAAAGAAAATGTTTTAGGTTATATAGACAAACCGGTGCTTTTGCATATAATTATTGACTTTTGTATGTGTGCAGATTGGACCAGCAGAGGAAGCTATTGAGCGAGAAACGATGGAAGTGCTGGATCTCTTGGTTTCAGAGAATCCAGACACGAAAGGTACACTCTTCTATTTTTACTTATGCCCGAGCTTCTCAGATTTCACTGTGAATGCACTAAAGACTGTGTTAGCTCCCCTCTTTATGCACCCACGCATGCTGTCCGTGGGGTCTGACTAATTACTACGCGACCTTGCACTACCTTGCGCGACCTCAAACTAAAGCATGTACATGTAATCTATATACAGTCGAGACCGGATGTAAGAAAGTCGTCGGGACCCACTTGTTGTCTTTCATACATCCGGTCTCTACTAAATCCGGTTAACCGGATGTATGAAAATATTGTGGATTGACTTTCATACATCCAGCCACACGTCTGTTACTTGATAAAAGTAGTTTTTTTTCATATCATTTTTATATTTAGTCAAGTTTTGACTAAATATTTTAACATCGAGGGGGAATCGAAACGAGGGTCGTGGTGTATGTGCGTGTGTGTGTGCGTGTGTGTGTGTGCGTGTGTGTGTGTGTGTGTGTCTGTGTGTGTGTGTAGAGCGATTCAGACTAAACTACTGGACCGATCTTTATGAAATTTGACATGAGAGTTCCTGGGTATGAAATCCCCGAACGTTTTTTTCATTTTTTTGATAAATGTCTTTGATGACGTCATATCCGGCTTTTCGTGAAAGTTGAGGCGGCACTGTCACGCCCTCATTTTTCAACCAAATTGGTTGAAATTTTGGTCAAGTAATCTTCGACGAAGCCC
This sequence comes from Littorina saxatilis, assembly GCF_037325665.1. Taxonomy (NCBI): domain Eukaryota; kingdom Metazoa; phylum Mollusca; class Gastropoda; order Littorinimorpha; family Littorinidae; genus Littorina; species Littorina saxatilis. The sequence goes on from NC_090246.1 coordinate 78,609,460, forward strand.
GGACTTCGGTATTGCATTTCAGCTTGGTGGCTTCAAAATTAATTAATGACTTTGGTCATTAAAAATCGGAAAATTGTAAAAAAAAAATAAAAATTTATAAAACGATCCAAATTTACGTTTATCTTATTCTCCATCATTTGCTGATTCCAAAATCATATAAATATGTTATATTCGGATTAAAAACAAGCTCTGAAAATTAAATATATAAAAATTATTATCAAAATTAAATTGTCCAAATCAATTTAAAAACACTTTCATCTTATTCCTTGTCGGTTCCTGATTCAAAAAACATATAGATATGATATATTTGGATTAAAAACACGCTCAGAAAGTTAAAACAAAGAGATGTACAGAAAAGCGTGCTATCCTTCTTAGCGCAACTACTACCCCGCTCTTCTTGTCAATTTCACTGCCTTTGCCATGAGCGGTGGACTGACGATGCTACGAGTATACGGTCTTGCTGAAAAATGGCAAATGTTGCGTTCAGTTTCATTCTGTGAGTTCGACAGCTACTTGACTAAATATTGTATTTTCGCCTTACGCGACTTGTTTTATTTGTATTTGTTTTTTTATGTTTAAATGTTTTGATACATATCCTTGTTAGAAGAAAAGGTTTGTGAATAACAAGTGGAAAAGTACATGTACTTACATACACTGACACAGTCAGGACAACCGATAGAAAGAGCAACTGTTTGTGTAAGGAACTGTTCTGCTTTGCATAAGGCCGTGCACTCTCCGCCCCCCACGTGTGTGTGTGTGTGTGTGTGTGTGTGTGTGTGTGTGTGTGTGTGTGTGTGTGTGTGTGTGTGTGTGTTTGTGTGTGGCTCAACTGTATTGTGTGTGTTCCCTCCACAACCCTTTTGTTGCGCTTTTGACAATGTTTTTGGTCGTGGAAGCTTTGTAATGACCGTTGGCGTAGCAAATAACATTTACTGAGTTCTCTCTCTCTCTCTCTCTCTCTCTCTCTCTCTCTCTCTCTCTCTCTCTCTCTCTCTCTCTCCGAAACGCACACATTTATAACACACACACACACGCGCGCGCGCACTGATTACAAACAAGTCGCGTAAGGCGAAAATACAATATTTAGTCAAGTAGCTGTCGAACTCACAGAATGAAACTGAACGCAATGCCATTTTTCAGCAAGACCGTATACTCGTAGCATCGTCAGTCCACCGCTCATGGCAAAGGCAGTGAAATTGACAAGAAGAGCGGGGTAGTAGTTGCGCTAAAAAGGATAGCACGCTTTTCTGTACCTCTCTTTGTTTTAACTTTCTGAGCGTGTTTTTAATCCAAACATATCATATCTATATGTTTTTGGAATCAGGAACCGACAAGGCATAAGATGAAAGTGTTTTTAAATTGATTTCGACAATTTAATTTTGATAATAATTTTTATGTATTTAATTTTCAGAGCTTGTTTTTAATCCGAATATAACATTTTTATATATTTTTGGAATCAGCAAATGATGGAGAATAAGATAAACGTAAATTTGGATCGTTTTATAAATTTTTATTTTTTTTTACAATTTTCCGATTTTTAATGACCAAAGTCATTAATTAATTTTTAAGCCACCAAGCTGAAATGCAATACCGAAGTCCGGGCTTTGTCGAAGATTACTTGACCAAAATTTAAACCAATTTGGTTGAAAAATGAGGGCGTGACAGTGCCGCCTCAACTTTCACGAAAAGCCGGATATGACGTCATCAAAGACATTTATCAAAAAAATGAAAAAAACGTTCGGGGATATCAATCCCAGGAACTCTCATGTAAAATTTCATAAAGATCGGTCCAGTAGTTTGGTCTGAATCGCTCTACACACACACACAGACAGACAGACAGACAGACAGACAGACACACACACATACACCACGACCCTCGTCTCGATTCCCCCCTCTACGTTAAAATATTTAGTCAAAACTTGACTAAATATAAAAACAACAACAAGAACATAAAAACAACAACATAAAATACAACAAAATAAAATACAACAACATAAAATACAACAACATAAAAAAAACAAAAAGATAACAACTGATTCACATCCTTGACCAATGTCTCTGGTTATAAATGTAACAAAAATGCCTTCTGGGCTTTTATGGGTCTTCGTGACGAATTTGTAACAGGTTAAAAAAAATGATTGAATGGAGAAACAAATTAAACAGAACAACTCGTTGACAGCTATAGAATCTGGATAAAAATCAGTTGGTGGGGAAGTTTTCAGGGCATCCTCATTTGGTGACTTGGGTCTACTTTCGTTTTCTTACAACCGGTCTTGCAACAACGCATTTGTGCTGCTCGGGACCAGAGATTTGCTTTCATACAACCGGACTTTTATACATCCGATTTTCATACAACCGGAAAATTCTAAGTAATAACAAAGAGTAGCTTCTGCCGGGACCCTGCCTACCCCTTTCATACATCCAGACTTTCATACATCCGGTGTTTTATACATCCGGTCTATACTGTATATATATACGACTAGTGTCTGTGTATCTGTCTGTGTATCTGTCTGTGTATCTGTCTGTGTATCTGTCTGTGCGCGATGCACGGCCAAAGTTCTCGATGGATCTGCTTCAAATTTGGTGGGCATATTCAGGTTGACCCGGTACAGGACACAACCTGGTCGATATTTCAACACGTGCTCTCAGCGCGCAGCGCGGAACCGATTTTGGTTCCACCTCAGCTATTTTGGTTCCACCTCAGCTACCCGGGCCCCCATACCGACACACCATAGCCGCTACACCACATCACAACGCCAAAGTTCTCGGTGGATCTTTTTCAAATTTGGACACCGTATTCAGCTACACCCCGGACACAATATCATCAATGAGATATTTCAACACGTGCTCTCAGCGCGCAGCGCTGAACTCATTTTCGTTTTTGTGTTCATTTCACCATTATAAGTAACTCTTCCTTATCTTCTCCAGTGTTTGGCGTTTATCTCCCTTCCTTCGTGTGGCTTTCCCGTTCAGTTCTAAGTTACTATTACTATTTTTAGAATGTCACTGCGCTGTCCACTGCGCTGTCCACAACGCTTCCCTTGCACCCGTAAGTTGTTCTTACTGTAAAAGTGAAAAGGTCGAATCAATTTATAGCCACGCGAAAAATACACTCTCACCTATCTCTATATATTTATAGATACAGATATGCATATATATACATACGGCTTCTCTGTGTGTGTGGGTGTTTGTGTGTGTGTGTGGGCAAAAACCTGTGTATTGTAGAGTTCTGTTTGTGATGTGGTCTAGCGGCTTTTGTCTGTCTGTATGTTCTGGCATGTGAGAAGCCACAGCAGATAATATAGGGCCAAGAAATAAGCTCTAAAATTCTCAATCCCGTTTGACAGGACTTCGCCTTCAAAGGTGATTGTGGTGAACCGCCACGCTGTCTGTCTCTGTCTCGCGCCGTTCACCCCAAATTCCCGTTTCTGAGTAACTATTTTTAGAATGTCACTGCGCTGTCCAGAACGCTTCCCTTGCACCCGTAAATTGTTCTTACTGTCAAAGTGAAAAGGTCGAATCAATTTATAGCCACGCGAAAAATACACTCTCACCTATCTCTATATATTTATAGATATAGATATACATATATCTAGATATACATACAAAGGGACTTTGCTCTGTAAATCTCGGTCCCCCTTGAGGAGGGTCTGATGCTCCCAATAGGCTGTTTGTGAAGGGATACTTATTTCTCTCTCTATCTCTGCTAAGAGATTTTAACAAATCTCGGAAGAAAGTCTCTGCTGACTTTCAATTGTTTCTTTCACAATTTCTGATGTTTTATATATATATATATATATATATATATATACGGCTTCTCTGTGTGTGTGTTTGTGTGTGTGTGTGTGTGGGCAAAAACCTGTGGATTGTAGAGTTCTGTTTGTGATGGGGTCTAGCGGCTTTTGTCTGTCTGTATGTTCTGGCATTTGAGTAGCCACAACAGATAATATAGGGCTAAGAAATAAGCTCTAAAATTCTCAATCCCGTTTGACAGGACTTCGCCTGCAGAGGTGATTGTGATGAACCGCCACGCTGTCTGTCTCTGTCTCGCGATTCACCCCGGCGAAGCCGGGTATTCCTCTAGTATTTTTTATATATATATAGTATCTTCACAGCAATATCTGACTTTATACCAAGTTTTAAGTCAAAGAAATTAAAAATAACGGAGTCATAATGTATTTTGCGACGAGCTATCGAGCGAAAGTGAAAGCATCGTGCTTCAGCGTCCGACCATGTTCGCATTGATTTAAGAACGCAGGCTCAATGCGAACATGGTCGGACGCAGATATCCGATGCTTGCACTTTTGCTCGCTAGCTCTTCGAAAATACATCATAGCTTCCTTATGTTTTATATGTCTGACTTAAAACTTAGTACAAAGTATGATAATGTTGTGAAGATACTAGATATATAAATATATTACATGAACATTATTTAGTTTGAGGTTGATCCTACGTTCTTAAATCAATGCGAACATGGTCGGACGCTGAACCACGATGATTTCACTTTCGCTTGATAGCTCGTCGCAAAATACATTATAACTCCGTTATTTTTAATTTCTTTGACTTAAAACTTGGTATAAAGTCAGATAATGTTGTGAAGATACTATATATATAAAAATATTACATGTACATGCTTTAGTTTGAGGTCGCGCAAGGTAGTGCAAGGTCGCGTGTGGTCGCGTAGTAATTAGTCAGACCGCGTCCGTGAGATCACTTGTTAGTGCACAAGTACTAGTCTGCAATGTGTTTGACTTGCCATGAGACAGAGAGAGAAAAAGCAACATTCAGTCAAACATGCGCCTAAGGACCTCCCAAGTTACTGATCACAAGAGGTTGTTATAGACCGGTGGTTGCTATGGGAATGTGAATTTAGAATTAAAAGACACTTGTCAGGATCCTTGAGGGTGGTCATTGTGAGCAGGTAATTGCAATAGACAGGTGGTCGCCAGAATGATGCAAATTTATTCTTGCATGGTTTGCAACCAGGGGAAAAGTGCCGTTTAGTAGCGATACATGGCGTTTTAGTATGTTCAAAGTAAAAGTTTTCAAGGTTACCTGGCTTACATTTTACTGCAGAAGCATGTATTTTGAAAAGATAATTATCTGAGCATTTTAACAATATCATTCACAACAGCTTGTCTGACGACTTGGGATTCTGAAATCCCCCTAATTTTTACATAAAGTAGAGTAGGGTCAAATGGCAATACGCGGGTGGGGGTCAGGGGTTAAAGGTTTTTGTTTGTGAAAAGTAGATATAAACCACAGCTTTGCTCACCACAATACATACATGTATACCTACATATATATCCTACTATTCCTAGCGTGTTCTCAACGGATATAGAAGTGTCATGTCTACCACGTGGAGTTAGTGCATGAGCACATACTGGATTTTGTGTTTCTGCATCCTGAGGTTCAATCTCTTCTTTTCTTTGCAGAAGAAGAAGAGGAGGAGGAGGAGGAGGATGAAGAAGAAGAAGATGATGATGATGAGGAGGAGGAGGAGGAAGAAGATAAAGAGGCAGATGAAGAAGGCAATGACAGTCAGTACAATGACCAGCTGACAAATTATCTGGAGGACTTGTTGCATGAACAGCAGGAGATGATGCAACTTGGCGTTATGGAAGATGAACAAGAGGAAGAAGAGGAGGATGAAGATACATGACTTTATTTTATAGATAATGATTCTAGCATGAATGTGTGTGTGTGTGTGCATATGTAAATCAAATATCCCAGTGGTAAGACTGCTTTGAATGGCGCATATTTATGTATCTGTGTGAATAAAATGAATATTTTGAACTTGACAATCTTTTGTTATTGTACATGAAAGTATACACACTGACATGATTTGTACAGCAGATATCCACAGCTTACAAACTGACAACAATTTCATGTTGTGTACACGTCTTTACTTTGTTTCAGTCACACTGTTGATTCTAGTCATGATTCAATCACAAAGCAAACATAATGAACAATGACTGCATGAATAGAGGGAACCCTTCAGTTATCTGAAGCTAACAAAAACAATGTAGTTATAAACCATGGATTAATGATTTATAGCATTAATCAAAATCAAATCCGATTAATTCTCCCTCCTATTCACCCTTACCACAAGTGCATCATCTTACAAGTACTCTTAGCTCCTCATTGTCTTTGTCGATGTACGTTTCAACCGGTTGCTTCCCTTTATATAATAAAATGAGCATCAGGGCCTCATCGCAAAAAACAAAATCTTCAAACGGGAGGGAATTCTAGGTCGGATTCGAGTCCCTTAGAAAGCCAGACTTTTTTTGTTTAATCTTTCGTTTCTTCTTTTTCTTAACCCTTACCATACACAACATTTGACACCCAACCGCACCGACTCAATGATTCATCTTTAAATCTTTGAAGATCTGCAATATGCAACAAGATTTGCATGATTGCTGCACTAATAAGCAACTTCCCATGGATAATTTTCCAGAAATACAATATTCTATTTTAAGTAACATCAGCTCGTGGAAAAAGCCCAAAGGGTGCATGCATCCATGCGCGTCGACTGCAGCTCATGGTTGACATTTATTTACTTCGAGATAATGCATTTGTGCCTTGACTGATTTCAGTGATATAAACAACTATGTGTACAAATGCATCCTGATTTACAGCTACCAGTTTCCTCTGAAAAGGTTTGCATCTTCACACCTTTTCTTTTGTCTAAGAAACTTTTGAACCAGCATTCAAATGATTCCTTTATCTATATTTATAGATATAACCTTGAAGAGCTGAAACACCCTAGCTTAATGAATAGGTACATAATACATATTATAACAAAATGAAAATCACCAAAAAATATCACGCACACTACATATCCTCACATTCACAAAGGTAAATGCAATCAACACAATTTCACTTATGAAGGGAAAAGATTTCTTTAAAACAAGAGTTATACCAGTTGGTTCAACAGAGACTGAAAACCTGCTGGAGAGCCTGCAAGCCATTAAGCAAAACGTTCAACTGATCGCTCATATGTCTTTTCAAGCCCTGAAGTGAAGTGTCCCTGCCTTTTTTCCCTTTTCTTGAAAATGTCAAGCATACAATCAAACACACAAACATTTACTGAGGAAGAGAGAGCAGAGTTTGCTGCCCTTGAGGAAGGTAGACAACGTTGCGTGATCTGGACAGCTGGTATGCAATATCTTCCGAAGCCTCAAGTTTGCGGAGTTCCACCAAACCCTCGCCTGAATCACCAAAGGCCTTTGCCAACAGTTCGGCAGCGAGAGAATCACCCTCTGCAGAAATGATGGAAGCCTTCTTTGTCTGCTCTGCCTGAAAACAAAGCAACATGGTTCATCAAAATTAATGCAATAATGCCATGTCAAATCCAGGTGCAAACCCTGGGGCTTTTAGTCATACCTCAGGCAGCTATCCGTTAGAAGAACTACCAAGTTTCATGACTTGCACCCAAAGAGTCAAGAACTGCGATTTTTTTTACGAATTAATTTTGTACTCGGACCCGGCTGGTCTTGACCTATTTTTGGATCTAAATTTAGATCAGGTAGATCACCACATCATGCACAAAAAGACACGTCACTAGCAAACTATGTCAGACGTCATCATGAGTTTGTGTAAAACAAAATGGAGGCCGGAATCACTCAGTTGAATCGAACTCCGACCAAACACCACGTAATAACTAGGTTAATTTATGCACTCGCGTGAACAAGAAACTGTCGAGCTTCACAGATATCGTCGTTGGGTAGTTTTACTACCATAGGAGGATTTTTGAACTGTAAATGCACTCAGCTGCAACAAAAACGCAAAACGAAGGCTGTGAGCTGAACTGTGCCTTTAAAAACTTGACAACCTTGTACTCCCCTTTTGAAATATCTGCACTGGCTTCCGGTCAATCAAAGAAATAAGTACAAAAGCTCGTGTCTCTGTTTTAAAATCATCACTGGTTCTGCACCTTCATATCTGTCTGAACTCGTAAACCAGTACGTCCCTTCCAGATCGCTGCGCTCTGCCGCTGACACTCGAATGTTCCGAATTCCAACAAAAAAAAGAAAAGTACATGGACAACGCGCATTTTCATTTGCTGCTGTTAAAACATGGAACTCCCTTCCTTATTCTGTCAGACATAGTCCATCCTATTCTTCTTTTAGATCAAATCTGAAAACGCACCTGTTCACACAGCATTTTCTAGACTAACCAGTAACTTTCAAACTGTCCGGTGACCCCTGCAGCAGCCAGTGATCTGGAAATCGTGTGCTGCGACTTTTTCTTTTTTCCTTGTGCAAACTACATGTCGGTTTATCTAGTTAGATAAATGGATATGTATAAGCACGAGCTTGGTTTTGTGATTATATTTGCGATTTTCGTGTGTACGCCATGTATGCAGATTTGTGTAGGTATATTAGTATTCATGTGTGAGTGTATGTGTATGTGTGTGTGCCTGTCTGTATGCCTGTCTGTATGCGTGTGTGTGTGTGTGTGTGTGGGTGTGTTAGCTCAGGTTGCAACAGATCGGTAAATTGTCTTTGTATTGATCCACATTTGTCTTCTTAAATTTAGTTTTTGGGAGGGAAATTTCTTGGCTCAAATTGCACCGACTGCAACATTTTCCTTGTTTTTATCAACATTTTCTAGTGGAAGGGGGGGATTCCCCCTTACCCACCCTTGGGAGGTTCAAACGCTTCGCGTGGTCGAATTGTCCCTAAAAGAAATTTGGGACCCCCCCCCCTTAAAAATTATGTGATCCGCCCCTGCACATACCAGGGTTCCCTTCAAGTATGATCTGTAGAACCCCACGGCTCCAACTATAATATGCATGAGACTAAAAAAGTTCCTGACATGCAAGTGACCCGATGTGTACACATGTGTGACTGTGCCTTGTTGACCTGCATTCACATAAGGAGGGTTGCCATGTTGACCCGGAAAGTGGAAACATTTGAACCTGGACCTTCCACTTGGACTGCTAAAGCAGAACTACCAGGGCGAATGCAGCCGTCAACCTCTTAATGAATTCATGGTATCATTTGCTGCTTGCAGTGCAATAACGACAGCAGGAACTCAATGTATGACAACTTACCTTTTCAACGAGAAATCGAGCACGTTCAGCGTCCTGCTGTGCCACCTGCTTCATTTCAACAGCTTCAGTAAACTCTCGACCGAATGTCAAATGTGTCTGAAAGGGAAGAAAATCAAACATAAAGGAACAGAAGTAATTCCTCTCATTTAGCCGTTGTACTATTTTTCTCTCATTATGTTCAAGTTGAGGTCTTTGAAATGTTGCTTCGAGTGTTTCCATGGGAACATTTTAAAATGCAAACAAGGCTGCAGCAACTAGGCACTTTTCTTGCAAAAGGTTTGCAATAAATAGGTGCGACATGGAAACTTAAACAGGAGACAACGACAACGTTAAGATATATTAATTCAAGTTTAACAGAAGCAAACACAACTAGATGGATAAAAATTGCTCAAGGACTGTGAAGTTAATGCAAGGATAATTGACTATAATGTCCAATCTCAACAATTAATCGTACCAAAGAAATGTCATCAAGAATAACTCCAAACTGCAGGGCACGATCTGTGAGCTCTTCGCTGACTTTCTGTGAGACCATCTCTCTCTGTGTGATCAGCTCACTGGCGTCAAACTGAGCCTGAAAAATACAACCACACTTTAGTTCAAAAGACGATAAACAAAACGGACACTGCAACCCCCCCCCCCCCCCTTTTATTTTGCAGTTTCAAGCCCACAAACGTCCGCACCCATATTAATGTTATGAAAATAACACAATACTTGTGAACTTTATCACATCACAGCAGAATTGAATCGAAAATTTTATAAGTAAATTTTGATTTGATTAATATACTTACCCGACTCACATTTAGCATTAACTTCAGATTAATAGCTTGGACACTGAACTACGCTTCACCCCTAAGGGGGAAGAAACCCCTTAAAAAAGAACGGCCTTGACTCAACCCAAGTTAACCAGAGTCAAGGTCATACCGCTCTCGCGACCTATCACGCGAGACCCAACCGCCGCCATGTTAGAAACGTCACTCCTACTGAAATGATCTGTTCTTTTTTATGGAAACCCTAAGCGGGGTAGGCGGGAGGGTATTAACGATGTGAGTCGGGTAAGTATATTAATCAAATCAAAATTTACTTATAAAATTTTCGATTAAATTACATATCTTAACCCGACTCACATTTAGCAGATTGCTAATGTAGGTGGCGGGTACTTACTCTATGATCTTGGAAGAACCTGTCCTGCGGCTACCACAGCCGGTAAGGAGTTGGTCCCATCTTGCCGCTTACTTGCAATGTCACGCAAGTAAAAATTTATGAAGACGTCTTCAGACGCCCAATACGCAGCGTCAAGTACTTCAGAAAGCCTTCCTGACTGTAGTACGGCCAAAGACGAGGCCCAGGCTCTCGCCTCATGAGTACGTGCAGACGACATGGGGAGAACGGACTGCCCCCCCCCTTTTCCTTTCTGCCACCATTCATATGCTTGTTTTATGAGTGTGGCGATCCACCTAGCCAAAGTCACCCGTGACAGGTCTCTGTTCCGAGCAGTATTGAGTGAGATAAACAGAAGTCTCTGTTCTTTAGCTCTTAACGGAGCAGTCCTAGACAAATAGCTGCTAAGTGTTCGCACTGGACAATTTGTCATGTCAGGGTCGCCTGGTGCTAGTATAGTGGACAAAGACGGAATCCTGATAACGGGAGCAGGATGGTGAGGCTTTTGATTTTTTGCTAAGAAATCAGGTCTAAAACGAAGGGAGATAGAGCCGTCACTCTCAAGAGAGATGTCTTTTGGAAGGCCTGAGAGCGCGTGTACTTCGCTGCTCCGTCTAGCTGTAGCCAGTAAAGTGAGCAGAAGAGCTTTACGCGTAAGATTATGGAGACTTGCCAAATGTAAAGGTTCAAAATCCGAAGATCTCAAGAAGTTCAAAACTAGAAACAGATCCCAGGCTGGGACTGGAGTCTTTGTCTTAACAAAATCCAATGCAGCGCCCCTTAACACGCTTGCAATAACTCCACCCAGGGAAATAGTGCGACCTAATTGCTTTAAGGTGGACGAAATCGCTGATCTCCTGACCTTAAGAGATGATGGGGACTTGCCTTGGGAGGCCAACCAAGACAAATGATTTGCTACCTGCATTGACCGAGGAGATGTAGCTTCGACCCCATTATCTGCGCACCATGCTACCCATGCAGACCAGTGTGAGGTGTAAACCGAGCTAGTAGACTGCCTGTGAGCCTTTTGAACCAGATCCAAAGTCCCTTCAGAAGCACCTGAGCGACGCAAAGATTTTCTCAAAGTCTCCACGCGTGAAGGCGCAGAGCCTGCGGATTCTCGTGAAGAACGCCCGTGCGTGGTTGTAGCAGATCTCCCTTCTCTAGGTTTAGCGGAATGGGAGGACCTACTGTGAGACGAAGCAGGTCCGGAAACCAATGTTGGCTTGTCCACATTGGAGCCACCAGAATGAGGGACGGGCGTTCCATCTCGACCTTTCTGAGTACCCTGCCCAGCAGTTGAAACGGAGGGAAGGCGTACGCCGTGAGATCCGACCAGTTGATCTCCAGAGCGTTTGTCTTCCAAGCTTCCGGATCGGGAAACGGGGAGACAAATACTGGCAGTCTCCGGGAAAACCTCGTAGCGAACAGATCGACTACAGGTTTTTCGACCTGAACCCACAATCTCTGAAGTGCATGGTGGGTGATCGTCCACTCCGTGTGCAACACACTGGACGAACGGCTGAGAGCATCGGCTAAAACATTGAGCCGACCCGGTAGGAACTTCGCCGACAGAGTGATCTGATGTTGAGCACACCACCGCAGGATCTGACAAGTTCTGACTGAGAGTGTTTGCGACCGTGAACCGCCCTGCTTGTTCACATAGGCCGCTACCGTGGTGTTGTCGGTATGTAGCCGAACATGCTTTCCGACAACGGCAGGGAAGAAGCTCCGAAGCCCCAAAAAGACTGCCTCCAACTCCAACACATTGATGTGAGACCGGGCTTGACTCTCTGGCCAAGTCCCCGAGGCCGTGAGCTGTGCAAGATGAGCACCCCAGCCCACCCGAGACGCATCTGTGAACATGTCGACCTCCGGAGGAGGAAGCACAATCGGAACTCCCAGAAACAAGCCTGCCTGTAACCACTGATTTGTGGTGTGTCGAATCCAGCTGTGTATCTGAACAGAGACATCCCAGCCCTGGTAAGCCGGATTCCACTCTGAGTTGAGTGCAGCCTGAAACGGCCTCTTGCATACTCTGCCCAGCGGAATGAGAGTGGCCATAGATTCCATCTGTCCTAAGGCGGACGCCAAGACCCTGACCTTGGCCTGTTTCTGAGACCTGAGAGACCTGAGTAGGTCTTGAAGCTTGTTGACTCTTCTCAGTGAGGGACGAACTGACCATGCCACCGTATCGAAGGTCATCCCTAGATACGTGAAGTTTTGTGACGGTATCAGCTCTGATTTGCTCTGGTTGATCTGAAAACCTAGATCGTTTGCCTGATCCAACACTGCCTGCGTGTGAAGACTGCAAGACTGCTGGTTCTGATTTAGTACGAGCCAATCGTCTAAATATGCACGCAGACGAATGCCTTTTTGTCTGACCAGAGAACAAAGTTGTCGTGTCACCATTGTGAAGACCCAAGGGGCCAGAGACAAGCCGAAGGGGAGAGCCCTGAACTGATAAATGTCTGTTGCCCACCGAAATCTGAGCCACTTTCGATCTGACGGATGCATGAGTATATGAAAATACGCATCCGTCAGATCTATTGATGTTGCCCAATCCCCCGGTCTGAGTGCCTCCCGAACAGAAAAGGGAGTCTCCATGGTAAACCGAATCTCCCGGAGGAATTTGTTCAATGGGGACAGGTCTAAGACTGGACGCCACCCTCCCGAGCTCTTTGGGACTACAAATATCCTCCCGTAAAAACCCGGGGAGTTGTGGTCTGAAACAACTTCCACTGCTTCCTTTTGAAGAAGAGCAGCGATTTCCAACTGAATTGTGGCCTTTGCCTCTGGTTTTGTCGGAAATTTGAACGCAGGAGGTGTTCTGGTTAGAGGCGCTTTCTCCTCTTTCCAGAGCAGCCTGAACCCCGAACGTACTATCCCCACGATCCACTGACTGTTTACATGCTGTAACCAGTAGGGAAGGGCCCGGGAGGGGCCGCCCGCCACCAAAAGGGTGGGGGCTGCGGGGATGAGTAGCTCGGGGCCTCGTCATTGGGGGTTAGGTTTTCGACCCGACCCCCTAGCATTGCCGAAAGACGGCTTCTTCTTGGGGTAAGGCGCGCCCCTGCCTCTACCCCTAAAAGAGGACTGTGAATGCTGAGAGCCGCGTCCTCGATTAGCAGAAGTGAAAGAAGCTTTAGGAGGACCCTGTTGTTTGGCCTGAGGCTTAGCGAAACCGTGTTGGGCAAGCTTTGCGATCGCTAAGTCCTTAGCGTTTTGTGTTTGTTTGTCAAGCGCGTCAAGTGAAGGTTGACCAAGCAAAGAACCCTCTGTGAAAGGGGAGACCTTGAGCAAGTCCAAAGTAGACTTATCTTGAATTCTGGAGCCAGACAAGAAAGCGTCCCTGCGTGTGTAAACCGCATGAGCGTACAACCGTGCCGCGACTGTCATTTGTTCGGCTGAAACCTTCGCCAAAGATGCCAGGAGTATGGGCACGTCTTTCACGCTAGCGTCGTTTCGAAATTCGAAAGGATCCAACGACACCGCGATCGACCGAGAAAGAGATCTGAGAAGTGTCTCTGAAAGAGAAGCAAGTTCCAACGAGTATCTTCCCGTCTCTTCCAAACCAATCAAAGCGCCTTCAGAGTAAGCACAAGTTTTGTCAAAACGATAGACATCCTCTCTGAGATTAGCCAACTCCGGAGTGACCGGAAGCGGTGCACTCGGCAAAGCGTAAGTCTCGATAAGGCTGTGGTGGCGACGGGAGAGAGCAAACTTGCGTGCATGAAAAGAAGTGCTCGCCATCCGTAACTGGCCTGAGGCAAGCCATGGCTGAGCAGAATCAGGCGCCTGACCGTGTGCCGCCAGTAAAGGCACAGTATCCACAGGCAAGCTATTCTCAGAACCCGAAGTTCTAGCCAGCACCTTGGAAAGTTCGTAGGCAACAGAAGGAGACTCGCTAAAACGATATCCCTGAACTTCCGTTAAGGCAGGGCGGAAATCACCGACCGCTGAGGGTGGTGGTGCCGCAGAGCTTGTCATAGCTGTCACCCCTTCAGCGAAGTACTTAGCAGACACCTGAGCTGCAGTAACCATAGCTGGTTTAAGTCTGAGTGACAACTTGACATCAACTTCCTCCTCAGAAAGTGAGTGAGAATCGTCGACCTCCGAATCTGCTGTGGCTGTACCGTGAAAGTCACTGTGACTAGCTGCGTCACTAAAACGATCCACCACAGGCGAGGCTGATTGCAAAACGGACGGACCGTGCAAAGCCTGCCCGAAAGCAGCTTCCTGCCCAGAGGGAGGAAGTTGAGACTTGTATACATTCACCGGAGACATACCAGTCTGCCTGTGAGTACAACTGTCTCGTTGTCCGGTGTCGACCCCCCGTGAGTTCCGCTTACTAAGAGCGATAGCCTCCGGGAGAGTCGAACTTTCACTCCCCAGCCTCGGCGGGGGAGCTACTAGTTCCGGCCCAACTTGTTGTCCGGTGTTGACCCCCCATGAGTTCCGCCTCTTATAAAGAGCGATAGCCTCCGGGAAAGTCAAACTTTCACCCCCCAGCCGCGGCGGGGGGGCTACTAGTTCCGGCCCAACTTGAACACTTTCACCAGAGAACCTGGCTACCGGTGAACTTGACAAACCTGAAGAGCGTGAAACCGCCCCTTGAATGAAGCAATCACCCTGCTCTGCGTGCACGTCGGCCGACGTGATAGTGCATGACGGCGGAGCCTTAGCGTAAGCCAGCGAAGCCACTCCGCCCACCCCCGCTGGGAGCGAGTGTAACTCTTTACGAGTAGCATGCAAATCGGCTGCAAACTGCTGTTGTTGTGCAAACATGTTATTCATATTGACAGAAAACTTCTCAAAAAGGGAGGAAAAATCATCTTTAGTCTTGTCTTTACCACTACGTCTCTTCTTGGCTGAAGGAGCCTTACTTTTAGCTTCTTTCAGTACGGGCATGACTGGGCTATCGGGGTCCGAAATATTAACGGACATGGTAGTTTGAGAAACTGGGTCATGAACTGAGACGGTAGTCACTTTGCCTGTCTCTTTAAGTGCGTCCTTACTAGGCGAACACTCAGCAGCCATTTGCCTAGTCTGAGGCTTCTTTCTCTCTTTGTCAGCCATAGCTGACGAAAACAAACAGTCTAAGAAACGTAAACACGAAACAGACTGCAAGACGGAGAAAGACACAAACGAACAGGAGCCGAACAAATTAGAAAGAGCTCACCCAATCTTGCTTAGGCAGGGACCTGTAGAACGGGGTGAAAATACTGCTTGAAAAACAGTAGTAGGCTGAAAGCCTGTAGCGTAGCTGTGAAAACACGTCCGAGCTGATCGGAGGCTGAAGTAGGAGTGCCGTTTCTAACATGGCGGCGGTTGGGTCTCGCGTGATAGGTCGCGAGAGCGGTATGACCTTGACTCTGGTTAACTTGGGTTGAGTCAAGGCCGTTCTTTTTTAAGGGGTTTCTTCCCCCTTAGGGGTGAAGCGTAGTTCAGTGTCCAAGCTATTAATCTGAAGTTAATGCTAAATGTGAGTCGGGTTAAGATATGTAATTTAATCCCCCTTTAAAACTTCCTCAAAATAACCAAGGGGGGGTTTAAATGGAGGTAAGTGTACGGCCTGAAAGAAAAGATCTTAAATGGGGGAGGAAGGGAGGGAGAAGGGTCTAAAACTGTAATTGTGTGTTCCACTGTTCAACCACATGGGTGTTACTCTTCCGGCTTTTGAAAAAATCTGAAGCCGGAAATTCCGGGTTTTCAAAAAAAAAAAAAAAAAAAAAAAAAAAAAGCTTCGTTTCGCTAAGTTGAAATAACGAGCAGCGGTTCCGATCCGACTTTTGACACCGGTTCGCGTGCTTTCTCGGTTCGCTCCCTTGGATTTGCCGCCATCTTGCTTATTATGATTTGGTTTTGTCGGTGTCCAGAAACTTTCTTTCAAACTTGAGCATTTTGGACCCCTGCCTTTCAGGTTTTTTGATTTTTCCCAGTAACACCCATGCAACCAACTGGTCAAATGCTTACCACAACAGCTTTAAGGACTTCATTGGTGATAGATGGCAAGACTCGCTCATCATAGTCTGGGCCAAGATTTGTGAAAATCTTAGGCAGCATTGGAACCTGAGGTCTGAAGAGAATTCTGAGGGTGATGTTCACGTTTTGCAGATCTGCAGCAAATCAACACACACATTTTAAATTTTTCTTCACTGTGAAATCCCATAAAACAACTTTGTTTCAGTATCATTGCACAGTGTTTTACAACAAATTGGTTAAAAACTGAGACGTAGTTAATAAGGCGCATGTGGACCCGGTACAGCACATTTTCAAACAGCTCTGGCAAAGGTCAAACACTGCTCTCATCCTTTCACAAATATCTCCCAACAGAAGACCTCAGATGTATCACTATCACAGTTTTGTACAATAAAGTACACACCAGGAAGCATGCACACCTAAAATGTACAGGAAGTTTCAGCTCAATAATAATGCGATCTATTAAAACAACCACTAAAACAAAACAACAGGGAAGAAAATGTTACCTTTACTGCCAGTGATGACAGGCACGTTGCGAGGGCGTGCTCGACAATCAAAGATGATTGGTTTCTGGACCCATGGAATGAGGAAGTGTGTTCCCTCCCCAGACACCTCCTCCTGGACTCCCCGGAAACGATCAAAAATAACCGCCCTGTGACCTCCATCAACTGCACAATAACAAAAAGAAATATTATAAAGCGGGAGCAAAAAAGAAACAACAAAACCTTTCTTGGCCTCCAAAGTTTTACTTTTACCTATTGCATCACACATGTACCTTCTTGGTCCACATTATATATGCATTATGTACACATAATGTGAGAGAAACAACATGTATACACACAACTTAAAGGTTTGGGTCTGCCAAGACATCTTGGTTATAGATCACTGATCAGTGTTATAGATAGACAATAGGGGGAGTTTGATAGTGGAAATGACGTGCCCTCTGCCTATCTGCTCTTTGCAATTCACCAATTGAACAGCTCATGAATGACAAAAGGGAAGCACCCTCTGTCCATAACGCATAAGCTGATAAGGCAAACTCATCAGGTAAGTACACTCTGCAGCACATAGCCATCGCTGTGTCTACTTCCTCTCTCCGGTGGAACATAGGCGCCAGAGATAGGAGAGCAATTACGGTACTTGTTGCTTTTCTAATTGGGTGACGTAGAGCCCGTGCAAAATTTACAATAATATAGATTATATCTGTATCTGTAGGGTACGTCGCTAGCATCCAGATTGCTGGCTTTGGCGCGACGGGTGGGTGTGCGCAGCGTCTTCGTCTAGCGGCAGCTGGTTGTTAGCGCCGACTTGAATGCCTCAGTAGAGGCTGAGTGGACAACTACGTTGTCCAGGTGATTCCACTCTATTGTGGATCGTGGGAAGAACGACTGTCTGTATTGTTCGGTGTTGCAGCGTGGTACAGCGAAACACCTGTCGTTTTTTATGTAATTGTCTATGGGGTTGCTACCAACGTAGTCTGCTGTTTGTCTTCTGGGTCGAATCATGCGACCAGCACGTTGAGGGGTCAGGAATTTGTCTGGAGGCATTGCCGGCACCAGCCCCTCAACCACCTTATATATGAGACAATGACAAAAGGTGACGTTTTCATGTCAGTATGTCCCAAATGACATCACCAGTACATTTTTCATTCTATCTAATCTGTGTTCGTTCTATTTTTTCTAATAACATGCGTTAACAATTGATTGCCAACTGGAATGGAAGAGCACAAAAAGTGTAACTTGATATGTAGTTTCTCTAGAGGGAAAACAAACTTCCACTTTCATGTCAGTGTGTCCCATGCAACATACATTTGCCAAACAGCTATGTGTAAGTAGATTATTTGTTAGTGGTATAGAAAATACTGATTGAACAATCAAAGTCAGTTTTCACATTCATTTTCTACCTATTTCTTATTTGTTTATTCTTTTGGCAATGGTGAAATGTCAGCAATCGTGTGTGTCATTCGGGACAGTAGACATGACACCTGACCTTTTGTCACTGTCTCATATATGAGGTCAGGCACAATACTGAGCAAAAAGTACAAAATGAATGGTAGCCACTTTCTGGATTTTTTTGTGCAAAGAACTGTTTTCTTCTGGTTGTTAATGTTGTTGTATTGTGATTAAAGAGAGAATAAAGAATTAATATCATTTTACAGATTATTTTTTCTGTTGATGGTTATTTTGTTTTTGATTATTTTCCATTGAAAATACAACTTAAAATGGCCACTGAAACCTGACAAAAATGAGTGGTCTTGTTTGAGAAAGCACAATGGTAAGTGAAGCAGTTTGTAGTGTCATGTTTGTATTTATTTTGGTCAAACTAAGTGTATTTAACAATTAGATATGCTCATTTTCTTTCTTTACCGTATAATGTGTCGTTAGCGTGGACGAAAAAATTGCATTCTGTAAGTAATGCTTCGTGTCTCACTTCACACGCTGATCTAAGTCCATACCATCATCATATCTTTCACACGCAACTCGATATTTCCACTGATAATTGGAAGTTACTGAATAAAATGACACAATCTAGCACAAATAAAAGCAATCAAAAGACCTAGCGTTGTGAAAGAATGTGTGAAAGGCAATATCCGACGTTTTGTGTCACTGCGTTACTTACGTTTTTGCACTTCCAAAATCTAACGCGAAGTCAACACAGGCACACGAACGAATGTCAATCGACTCAATGCACTGCGGAAATTTCCACAGATTAAGAATAAATGGCCTTCACCTTTCCCACAATGCACTGAGAGGAGGTATTTTGACCTAGAAGTTGTTCGTGTCTTTGGCGTTTCGCGCAAACTTACGACATCTCAAAGAGTTTTTCAGACAGACGAACTTCAAGAATCATCGATCCCTAATTGATTTTGCTGTATTCAGTTGAGTTTCTTCGAGTTTGTATAAAGAAAGCTGTGAAGGGGAAATATTAGTTACATTTTCCTGCATTTTAATAGTGTGGCTTGTTTTAGATTACGTTCGTATTTCTGACACCATTTTCGTTTCGTGTCACTCGAACCAACGCAATCAGCAATTCAGTAAATTGTGGTAGATAGCAGATACAATGTAAATCAAAACATGTTTACGTATGTTATCTGCTACAGAAAACAGAAAAAGAAAACAAGCGAATAAGAAAAATAATCAGTTGTGAAACGATGATAATTGATGATGTTGGTAATGTTGGACACAACAATTCAGGTGTCAAAAATAACTTACGTAATAATTTTCAGACTTTGCCTGTAACTGTGAATATTTGCCATTGTTGCAATGAATCGAATGAGTGAGAACCTCTTACACACCAGACTAGATTTCAAGAGTACTAGAATTCAAACATAACAGACTTCACAATTTTGGTGTCTTCATAACTTACGCTTGGTGTCTTCATAACTTACGCTACATCTGATTCATTTGCCATATTATTTTCAGGCCTTCACTTTTGTTTTCAGTTGTGTTACATGGTCTACCAGAAAGGTGATCAATTAAATCAGCAGCATTACAATGCTGCCTAATCTTGTTCTTGTAAAAAAGTCATGGACTTGCCAAATGATGTAAGTAATGGTGTCTTCACAACAACTATTTCTTGCTCAATTGATTTACACAAAATGTAGGTGCTGTCTGGCTGGATTTTATGGATAAAATGTAACTCAAACACTAGACAAAATCAAAGATTCCAAAAGTTTTAACTTGATAGAAATATCTTGCAGTTGGTGTCCACCAAGTACTTACATCATTGTCCATGCATACCTATGATTGACGATCAATAAAGGAAAGAGACATGAAGGCAATTATGTTTTGACTTTTATTTCCGGTAAAGCTGTGTTTTAGCTCCCATTACAATCATAGACTTTTCCATCTGAGCATTTTTTATTTTTGATGCTCATGTCAGAATTTCATTGCTCAGTATTGTGCCTGTCCTCATATATATATCTACTTGTACTTGTACTTGTACGACGATTTAGGTTAAAAACCTGTACGCCGATCCACAAAGGTAAGCTGCATACGCGGGGGGGGCTAGTAGCAGCTTGGTGTGTAGACACTTGATGTGTCTTTCCAGTGGCTGTCCAGTCGTGCTTTAAAGCAGTTAACGCTATCAGCTGTCACAACGTTTTCGGGCAGGGTGTTCCAGTCTAAGACTATATCACATACAAACCTGCCACTAATAATACACAACTACACTAAACTGGTTAACTATATCAAATTAAAAGCGTGAAGCTATATCAGGACTGAACTTGTTAGTGCAGTTGAAACAGAAATGAATGCTTCCCACTTGTGTAATTGCCCCATGCGATGCAGTTAAGTTCTGCAAGTGCAGGTGTCAGCTCGTTCAGGTCTACACTGCAGACGAAATGACACACAATTCATGCCTGATTTCATATTCTTTTCAACAGTCAGGTTTTAAAGGCGCGACCGTATGTCACAAACACTGAAATCAGTGAAGATGTACATGTGTCTGATGCAAGTAACTTATTAGTTTCTGGACAGTATTTTCGTAACACCCGGCGATGTGAGTGGGTTAAAACGACATATTCCTGCTTCCAGAAAGTACCACAAAACCTTACCATTATACAGTGCACTCTGAACAACTCCTCCTACAACTGCAAGACCGACACCAAGCTTGCCGAGCGATCCAAAGAACCTTTGAGACATATTTCGCCTGCAAAATTTGACGGTCACTGACGAAACCTCTCACATGGGGACACAGGATGTTGGTAATGCGCATGCGGCGAAGCGCAGTTTCCGTCTAAAGTCGAAGCCATGTGTCGTCTGCTCTTAGCCGCTGGTCTACTTTCCCTTGTCTTTCTGTTTGTTTCATTCAAGACATTTCTAACGGCGCCTCAAAATTTCTGATGAATTTGTCAGTTTTTACGAGTGAGACTTCTTTATCGTATACTATTAAAAACTGCAAAGAACACCCCCTGTGAGCGGTGGGGCGGCGGTCTCAGTGGCAGGAATTGTTATTACATTTAGTCAAGTCAAGTTTTGACCACAGGAGCTTGTATCCAACCGCCGGTCGATCATTATTTAACCCTGCATGCTTACCCTTCAAGCAGGAGTAAATAATGATCGACCGGCGGTTGGATACAAGCTCCTGTGGTTTTGACTAAAATAAATGTGTTAACTTCATAGACAGGGAGTCGAGATGAGGGTCGTGGTGTAGGCCTGTGTGTGTGTGTGTGTGTGTGTGTGTGTGTGTGTGTGTGTGTGTGTGTGTGTGTGAGTCGAGTGAGTGTGTGTGTGTGTGTAGAGCGATTCAGAGAGAACTATTGGACCGATCTTCCCGAAACTTCACATGCACATGAAAGTTCCTGGGTTTGATATACCCGGATTTTTTTCTCCATTTTTGGCTCACGTAAGTCAGCCTATGCGATCGTAACTTTGTCTGTCTGTGCGTGCGTGCGTATGTGCGTGCGTGCGTGTGTATGTCTGTGGTAGAAACTCTAACATTTGAAGACGTCACATTACATTGACGTCACATTATGACGTAAGAGGGTTAGACGTCACGCGAAGGAAGTACTGAAAGTCTCGGTCATTATTATTTTGAGCGGGCCGAGACTAGTTGGCAGTCGTTGGCAGACTAGTAAGTAGGCTATATGCAGACAGACAGATCTAGTGTCTCGCTTTCTTGCACAGTTTCACCTATGCTCTTTCTGTGTGTGTGTGTGTGTGTGTGTGTGTGTGTGTGTGTGTGTGTGTGTGTGTGTGTGTGTGTGTGTGTGTGTGTGTGTGTGTGTTACTGTTTGTCGATTTCTTACGTGAGCCTTGATGGCTTCGCCTCTTGTTTCGATAAATGTCTTTGATGACGTCACAGCCGGCTTTTTGTGAAAGTTGAGGCCGCACTGTCACGCCCTCATTTAGTTTCAATCAAATTGATTAACATTTTGGTCAAGCAATCTTCGACGAAGTTCGGACTATGGGATTCAATTACAGCTCCGCAGCTTAAAAATTAGTTAATTAGTTTGCTCATTAAAGTTGTCATTAAAATCGAATTTTCACTAACAGATTCAAAAATCATTGCTTCGTGTTCCCAAATTTCTCCTGCTTTCAAAAAAAAAATATATACATATGTTATGTTTACTATACAAATGTGCTCAGAATTACAGAAAATAGGTTTAAGGGATCTGCCTAGTTATGGTCAGAATAATTAGAAGTTGTTAATACTTTTGTGGGAGAAAGAACATTCTGTCTGCATTACATAACTTTTAATTTTTTGTGATTTTTTTTAAATAACCTTGTGTCTTCTGATTTTGTGAAAATGGGTACATAAAGATAACGGCTACTATTGGACAGTACGCATGTAGTAGCCACTTGCTAGATAATTGTGGGGGGAAGTGAATGCTATACCTATTAGAACATTGCAAGAAATTACATTTGAAAGCACTTTGGTATGTTTTATACCGTCTTTTTTAATTAATTTTACTTAGCGCAATTACATTTTTCTTCATACACATAGAGAAGAAGAAAAATACTCTGAATAATTCCGATTTCCCTACAAATTGATATGTTGTAGCTCACTCATTTCTCGAGCTATAGTGACAATTTGAATATCAAGTCCCATGCCAAAACATGCAACTGCAGGCAGTTTTTACATTTTACATTCTCCACTTTCATAGACATCAACACATTTCAGAGCTGAAAGCAAGCAGAGCTATCATATTACACATACTGATAGCCAACAGTATCAAAAATATGTTTACCAACATTCCATGACCTTGACCTTCACACAAGGTCACTGGCGAGTTCCAAAACGTGATAACCAATTCAGTATTTAGCCGCAAAAGCATCAACAGAAAAAGGATTTAAAATCTGTACTAAAAGGGTTGTAAAATCTGTTTAAGATCCAGAAAATTGAAGATATGCACTGTTTGAATGGAATGCAGCAAGATTGTCACAGTAAAAATACATTTGCGATGTTTTATAGAGTCTTTTTATATGCATTTTTCGTTGCGCTATTGCAGTTTTTCATTTGAGTAAAAACAATGCCTCGGAGATATTGAAAATGCCTTAAAATGTAATATGTTGCAGCCCACTCATTTCAAGAGCTGTGGTGAAAATATGAACATCAAGTCCCATGCCAAAAATTAAATTGTAGGCAGTTTCCCAATCCTACCACCTAAATTTCGCGGTCGCCATTTTTCATTCCCCACTTTCAAAGACATCAAAACATTTCAGAGATGAAAGCAAGCAGAGCTTTCATATTGCACATACTGATAGCCAACAGTATCAAAAATATGTTTACCAAATTCCATGACCTTGACCTTTACACAAGGTCACTGGCGAGTTCCAAAACGTGATAACCAATTCAGTATTTTGCAAAAGCACAAACAGAAAAAGATTTAAAATCTGTACTAAAAGGGTTGTAAAATCTGTTAAAGATCCAGAAAATTGAAGATATGCGTTGTTGAATGGAATGCAGCAAGATTGTCACAGTACAAAGACGTTTGTGATGTTTTATAGAGTCTTTTTATATCTATTTTTCGTTGCGCTATTGCAGGTTTTCATTTGAAGAAATAAAAACAATGCTTCGGAGATATTGAAAATGCCTTATAATGTAATATGTTGCAGCCCACTCATTTCAAGAGCTGTGGTGAAAATATGAACATCAAGTCCCATGCCAAAAAATGAAACTGTAGGCAGTTTCCCAATCCTACCACCTAAATTTCGCGGTCGCCATTTTTCATTGCCCACTTTCAAAGACATCAACACATTTCAGAGATAAAAGCAAGCAGAGCTTTCATATTGCACATACTGATAGCCAACGGTATCAACAATATGTTTACCAAATTCCATGACCTTGACCTTCACACAAGGTCACTGGCGAGTTCCAAAACGTGATAACCAATTCAGTATTTTGCAAAAGCACAAACAGAAAAAGATTTAAAATCTGTACTAAACGGGTTGTAAAATCTGTTTAAGATCCAGAAAATTGAAGATATGCGTTGTTTGAATGGAATGCAGCAAGATTGTCACAGTACAAAGACGTTTGTGATGTTTTATAGAGTCTTTTTATATCCATTTTTCGTTGCGCTATTGCAGTTTTTCATTTGAAGAAGTAAAAACAATGCCTCGGAGATATTGAAAATGCCTTATAATGTAATATGTTGTAGCCCACTCATTTCAAGAGCTGTGGTGAAAATGTGAACATGCCAAAAAATGAAACTGTGGGCAATTTCCCAACCCTACCCCCTAACTTTCGCTGTCGCCATTTTACATTCCCCACATTCATAGACATCAATACATTTCAGAGATAAAAGCAAGCAGAGCTTTCATATTTTGCATACTTATACCCTACGATGTCAACAAAATGTTTACCAGCATTCCATGACCTTAACCTTTACACAAGGTCAAAGGTGAGTTCCGAGACTTTGTAACCACTTCAGTATTTTGCAAAAACACAAACAGAAAAGGATACAAATCCTATACTGAAAGGGTTGTACATTCTGTTTAAAATCCGGAAAATAGAAGATATGCATCCTTTAAAAGGAATGCAGCAAAAAAATGTACAGTACAAAGAAGTGTGCAATGTTTTATAGATTTTTTTTAAAATGAATTTTGTGAGCGCTATTGGAGTTTTTCATTTAAAGAAGTAAAACCAATGCCTCAGAGATATTCCAAATGCCTTAAAATGTGATATGTTATAGCCCACTTATTTCTAGAGCTATGGTGAAAATGTGAACATCAAGTCCCATGCCAAAAAATGAAACTGCAGGCAATTTCCCAACCCTACCCCCTAAATTTCGCGGTCTTCATTTTGCATTCCCCACATTCATAGACATCAACACATTTCAGAGATGACAGCCAGCATAGCTTTCATATTTCGCATACGTATAGCCTACGGTGTCAAAAATATGTTTACTAACATTCGATGACCTATGACCTTGACCTTCACACAAGGTCACAGGCGAGTTCCGAAACTGTGTAACCAGTTCTGTATTTTGCAAAAAATACCCGAACAGAGAACGATTAAAAAAAATCTCTAAGGGTTGTAAATTCTGTTTAAAATACAGAAAGTAGACGAAATGCATTTTTTTTAATGGAATGCAGCAAGAAATGTACAGTACACAGAAGTTTGCAATGTTGTATACGCATTTATGGCTGTTTTATTTTTTATTTTTAAGTAAATCATAATGCCTCGGAGATATTGAAAATGCCTTAAAATATTATATGTTGTAGCCCACACATTTCTCGAGCTATGCTGAAAATGTGAACATCAAGTCCCATGCCAAAAAATTAAATTGCAGGCAGTTTCTCAACCCTACCCCCTAAATTTAGCCCTCGTCTTTTGCATTCCCCACATTCATAGTCATCAACACATTTTAGAGATGACAGCAGTAGAGCTTTCATATTTCGCATACTTATAGCCTAATGTGTCAAACCTATGTTTACCAATATTCAATGACCTTGACCTTCACCGAAGGTCACAGGCGAGTTCCAAAACTTTGTAACCATTTCAGTATTTTGCAAAAACACAATAAAAAAGAATAAAAACTCATGCTAAGAGGGTGGTACATTATGTTTAAAAAATCCGAAAAATTGAAGATATGGATTGTTTGAATGGAATGCAGCGCGAAAAGTACAGAACAAAGAAGTGTCACATGTTTTATAGAGTCTTTTAATATGGAGTGTGTGTAACACTATTGCGGTTTTTCATTTAGAGATGTGAAAAATAGTCCTATGAAATATTCGAAGATCCTTAAAATGTGATATGTTGTAGCACATTCATTTCTGAAGCTATGGTACAAATATGAACATCCAGTCCCTGGTCAAAAAATAAAACTACAGGCAGTTTTCCAACCCTACCCCCTAAATTTCGCGCTCGTCACTTTGGATTCCTCACACTCATGGATATCAACACATTTCTGAGATAGAAACAGACAAACCTTTCATTATTTGCATGAGCATAGTTTTCGATGACACACATATTCTCACCATCACACATATTTTCACACAGGGTCATAATTTACTTCCGAAATTAGTGATCGCTTCGATATTTTGACAGCGTTGTTCTACTAAGATTCGTGTGCTTCTGTGTGTGTGCTTTAGTGGGCTTTAGTGTATGTGTGTGTGTGTGTGTGTGTGTGTGTGTGTGTGTGTGTGTGTGTGTGTGTGTGTGTGTGTGTGTGACAGACAGACAGGCGGACTCCAGTTCAGAGGAGAGAGACACTGAGACAGGCAGACGCACACACAAACAGACAGATGGACGGACTAAAGGGGTGAATAAGAGCGAGAAAGACAGAGGTGGGGAGAGAAAGAGAGAGAGATAGACAGACAGACAAACGGACGCGCGCACCTCAGTGTGTGTGTCACAGTGTGTCACAGTGTGTGTGTGTGTGTGTGTGTGTGTGTGTGTGTGTGTGTGTGTGTGCCGTGTGTGTGATGGAATAAAGTGAATAAAGTGTTCATTGAACTTAGAGGTGGCCCGTTATTTGTTCTCTCGCACACAGGGTTATAGACACACGCTCGAACACACATTTCAAGTCCACACACTCAGTCGCACACTGCACCACCCACACAGCTTTTGGGAAGATGACAATATTCACATTGCACAAAAACAAAGGAACAGTTCAAACGTTTCGCTATTTAATCACATCATGAAATCAAACCAGTAACATTATCTTCCATTGTATGGAAGAAATCAGTCCGGACCAACACAGTCCCCGAAGCGAATCGGCTTCGGACATCACTGACTACATCTGTCATACATGTCCTGGGAATCACCAGCAAAAACACTAGAAAATTAAGTTTTTCCAAGCACTTCTTCGCGGGCCACTAAACAAAAGTGATACGTTGGAGTTTAATGATTTAAGCTCGACTTTGCTTCCTCAGTGAGGAAATTATAGGGATAAAGAAATAAACTCGTGCCAACAAGTTAAAGCAACCCTAATATACAATCTGAAACGCAATATCTAAAAGTTCATCGCAATAAATCGAACTGCTAGAATAACTTTGTTTATTTTTAAAGTAACCAGGCATTGTCCTATGTTACTTATCTAATTTTGTTTGAGTACAGGATGTCACTACGAAGTGTTTGATTACGCTTTAAAAAGAAAGTGTCCCAAATGAGGGCTGGACATTCAGGTTTAAGAAAACAAAGTTTGAAAATAAACGGACACAGAACTCAAATGGCAAGACGCAGCTACCGCAAATTACATTATTAGCGCCCAATTTTGCCCCAAAGTAGGGGATGGGCGTATACTAGACCTGTACATGTGAATATATCATGTGAATAAACAGTTCCTCAATATAATGGCTCCGTGTGGTCATTAATTCAGTTGGTAAGTCATGCGGTCATTTGCGTTCGCGTGTGTGCGAATGCCTATGTAGCAATAATGCAAACTAGAAATCTTTTTGCTTTTTGGTTTTATACACAAATTCATAAATGAAACTAAAAATTCAAGATCTACTTCACGGATCCCGCGTCAACAGTCCTAGCAAATGATCAAGAATATTTAAACAAATACAAAGTTTGATATCATATTGTGGTGCAAAAAAGTGTGAAAAAAGACGTCATAATAGGAATTACAGCATCACTTGTCTGTTTTTCAAATGAGTACACAGTGAACTACAAAGTGTCGAGAATGAAGTTTGTCTCGACCGTGGCTTGATCATCCGGCATGAGCAGGGAGACATTGCTTCCGAGGTCCCTGCCAGACTGCAGTTTGACCACAGGCGGAAGGCATCGTCCACTGGACTAATACTATCACAGAAACACACACGCACACGCACACACACACACACACACACACACACACACACACACACGCACAGACATACACACACACACACACACACACACACACACACACACACACACACACACACACACACACACACACACACACACACACACACAATCAAACACAGATTGCCCGCACACATTAACATGAGATGGAAAAGGCACTGTTTTTGTTGTTATATTTTGAAAATGTGAAAAATCAGCTCAAACGAATGCATGCATTACAAACTGGGTAAAATTGACACTGTGCCAAAATATGGGCACCAAAAAGGATAGCAGAACGGTACAACGATAGATTATTATTTCTGGAAAGTGATTCAGCATTTGTACTTTAAAATGATGTTTGAAAAAAATTCACATTTTCTTAGTTTCTTCTTACGCCATCGTCATGCGTGGACAAAGTTAAACGGCACCTACAATTTACAAAAACACAACCCCACGACAACAAAAGCAATTATTTTTCCTTTGATGACGTCGGTTGAGGTGCTGCTTCTTTAAAGACACCGTGAAGTACACAAAAGTATTGCT
>NC_090246.1:78642915-78652915 GCF_037325665.1 Littorina saxatilis
TGCTATCATCGCAGTGTGGTTGTCAGCTACAGGTGGGTATGCCCCAAAGAAGGTTGTTACAAGCTACAGTGGAACCCCCCATTTAAGACCCACCAGTTTAAGACTCCCTCCCTTTTAAGACCCTCTTTTCTCAGACTTTCTGTTCATAGCCTCTGTATATTGACCCCCCTTTTGAGACTCCCTCCTTTTTAAGATCTGATTTTCTCAGATTTATGGAGCTCTAAAAAGGGGGTTCCACTGTACCAAACTGTACAGGCGGAGGGCTGAACTGTGGCTGCGTGTTGAAACTGAGGAGAATCGTGATGAAAAGCGATACTGTAAAATTCGATTTATTTTGTAAAGTTTATTTTCGTGTTTAAGGGACATGATGGGATGCATGGCGGTCTGTTGACGGGGAGAGTAAGTCTCGGACTTTGTTCTTGAAGTTTTCCATAGAGTTTAATTTGTGTGTAAACTATCAACAAAAAATGAAGAGTACCAGAACTAGTTCTACCTTCGTAACTCCTGATCACATAATGTGTACCATCACTGCAGTGTGGTTTTAAACTAAAGATTCATGACTGCTCTCGACCTAAATGCAAAGAGCTACCAGTAAAGTTGCTGATCAAACACTAGCCATCACAATAGCCTGAGAACGGAGTCCCCTGCCTATATATTTACACATTCTTCGCCAGGAGCACTAAACTGTCAGAAGCAGGTTTCAGTGTAACACCCCAACAGATCCTGCCAGTGTTGACATGAATTGCAGTAAACTTTTTTTGAGCATTACTAATTAGCAAAAACCTAGGCGCAGTTGAGGGTTGGCTGAGACAAAGATTCGGATACGGCTGCTTAAGCAAAGTAGACTGCGCGAACTATACTTCGCGAAGCTGGCCGCACGGAGCTTTATCGCTGAGTTTTTGGTAAAAAGACTTCGCGAAGCTGGCCGCACGGAGCTTTATCGCTGAGTTTTTGGTAAAAAGACTTCGCGAAGTCGACTTGGGGCTGAATGAAGGACCGCCCTTGCTATAGCATTCAAAGCTGATCCTTGAATGGTTCAACAACAATCTTGGCCAAACCGCTGGGCAGTTTGCATTGTAAACAGAAGGTTCACTAGTAAGATAAGTGTGGCACAGCCTTTGCTATAGCATTTAAAGCTGATCCTTCAATTGTTCAACAACAATCTTGGCCAAACCGCTGCGCAGTTTGCATTGTAAACAGAAGGTTCATAAGATGAGTGTGGATACAGCCTTTGATGTACACCAGACAATAGTGTTTTCATGCGAAAAGGCCTTTTGTTCTCTTCCTTTTGAATCTCTCTTCTCACCTCTTATCCCTTTCTTTGCACAGTTTCTCACTCTGAAATCCCGACATCTTTTTTCATTGCAACAGTTTCCCATTCTTCTTTCGGTGCCTTTTGTTAATACGACACCTCGACTATCCCTTGCCGCGGTGAAAGATGCTATGTCGACTATCCCTCGCCGCGGTGAAAGATGCTGTGTCGACTATCCCTCGCCGCGGTGAAAGATGCTGTGTCGACTATCCCTCGCCGCGGTGAACGATGCTATCATTCCTTATTGACGTTTACATTTTGAGTTGTTTAGACTTCATGGTCTATACTATGAAATTCGTAATGTTATTTTGCGAAATTAAGAAAAACAAAAAACAAAACAAAACAAAAGCTTCTTTTGTCCACAATCCTTTATCACTGTGCACATTCTTTTTGTAAATTATGTATTCCTTTTGGGCTTCATTTCTAAAAACATTAACACCAAGCCCTGTACACTGATTGGAAAGCTGACATTTCCAAAATAGAAAAGATACAATCAATCCGGGGTTGTTGTTGTGGTTCGTTTGTTTGTTTTTGGACATTGATTTTGATATCACTGTCGAAAAAGACCACAGCAAAAAGATATCACCACACAGTCTGTCAATATTGGGTAACGTCTTATCACAGAAATACTTATTAATATGCACGTTACATAACATGGTTTTTTTAAAAATGATAATTGTGTTTTGCCGTCGCCAAATTTGTCGGTCTAGGCAGTAAAAGATTATTGATTGACATTAAGATTATGTTTTCATGGATACTATTGTCATAACAGACAAAACAAAGCTTGACTAAATATAAAAAACGGCAACGCTTACGGACGTAATTGTCAGCCTGTATGAAACATTCAGAAAGCATTAAGTAAACACTTAATGGCATCTAATATTTTCTTCTAAGTATAAGTGTATAATATGTACACATTTGATGTGAAAATAGCCTCTTCAGCATATCAACGTGTACAACAAAAGTCAATAGCAAAAGGCAATAATAATAATAAAACCACACACACAAGAACGGAGTGGTATGAATGTAAAAACCAAAGGAGCAGATCATTCACAGACATGTAATGAGACATAAAACTTGTAAAATGGTATCTAAATCAGCCAAGTCACAATGATGAACTAAACAGACCATTACTTGAGCGTGTTACAATTTGTACTACAGTGCAGCTCGCTAAGAACAGAGATTATGGCAGATATGTAGCACTTGGCGAACAACAGAATTACTGTTGTTTAAAACAATATCACAGGGGGGAAACTCTATACCAAATCTAGGTCGTCACAAAGGCCACCATCGTGCCACTGTATTGAATTTTGATTGTAGCATTTTGCATAGAACGGGTGGTCAGCAAAATGCCCATGACAAAAATACTTGAGCGAAAACCCGTGTTTTGTGTTTTATTCTACTATAATACTTTTGTCCCTCCCATAACCTTCATCCTGCCCCCTCGTCCTGGTACTCTTTCCACATAACCAGCACCTCCCTGTCTGTGTCAGCTGGTCGTGTTATTAAAGGCGCAGTCCTTCCCGTGAAAACGACACTGGGCTCACCATCTCAGACCCGGCCAGGCTTTCACCTGGGATAAGACAATCAACAGCCAGGGTGCTTCCCGTGAAAACGACACTGGGCTCACCGTCTCAGACCTGACCAGGCTTTCACCTGGGATAAGACAATCAACAGCCAGGGTGCTTCCCGTGAAAACGACACTGGGCTCACCGTCTCAGACCTAGCCAGGCTTTCACCTGGGATAAGACAATCAACAGCCAGGGTGCTTCCCGTGAAAACGACACTGGGCTCACCGTCTCAGACCCGGCCAGGCTTTCACCTGGGATAAGACAATCAACAGCCAGGGTGCTTCCCGTGAAAACGACACTCGGCTCACCGTCTCAGACCTAGCCAGGCTTTCACCTGGGATAAGACAATCAACAGCCAGGGTGCTTCCCGTGAAAACGACACTGGGCTCACCATCTCAGACCCGGCCAGGCTTTCACCTGGGATAAGACAATCAACAGCCAGGGTGCTTCCCGTGAAAACGACACTCGGCTCACCATCTCAGACCTAGCCAGGCTTTCACCTGGGATAAGACAATCAACAGCCAGGGTGCTTCCCGTGAAAACGACACTCGGCTCACCGTCTCAGACCTAGCCAGGCTTTCACCTGGGATAAGACAATCAACAGCCAGGGTCCTTTCTGTGCAGACTTGGAATGTTTTGACAAATTCAATTTTCAAAAGCAACTTGTGTGTTTTTAATAAATTATTTAATTAAATATTCTCTCTCTCTGCACAACAATTAAGCTGTCAGGCTGTCGATGTTTGGAATGTGTCCAAGTGGACCGATGACACTGTCCCATGTAAAGGCCTTGTCAGTTCTGAGATGGTGACATGAATCGTTTTCACCGGAAGAACAGTGCCATGCCAAAAAAGAAAAGAAATAAAAAGATCCATGGTTCCAATAAAATCCTGGTAGGCGGCATTTGTCAGCACACACACACACTCACGCACGCACGTACGCACGCACGCACTCCACACGCATGCACGCACGCACGCACGCACACTCACTCACACACACACACACACACACACACACACACACACACACATACACACGCACACATACACACATACACACGCGCACGAACGCACGCTCACACACGCACACGCACGCCAATGGGCCTCGCCTCGTAAGGTCGAGCTAACAGAACCGTGCGGGCAGCGTCTTATACAGAGAAGGCCACGGCATCCATCACAATCGTCTTCAGTCTTCAGAGTTTTGCACACGGTGTCTACAGGACCACGAGAACCAGCAGAACTGTCAGCAGCGTTGTCATCAGAGGTAGGCACGTGCTGCTTTGGGTGCTTGCTCCGGTTGTGTCCACCAAGTCTGTCAACACAGGAAAATGCACCCAACCGTCCATTAACAAACATTATTCCCCCCTCTGCTTCTTTACCTCTGTAAACTTGTAGGGGTAGTTATTTTTCGATAATGACCCAGCAACCAAACAAATAACGACCCAGCAACAGCCTGAATCCTCGATAGTGCAATGGGTTGAGAGGTTGTTCTGTTTCGGTACTACTTTTTGCGACTGAAAAGTTCCGAACGCTCTAATGTACGAAGTATACATCTCTGGAGCAAACAATACAAACATACCGCATTTAAATTAACAACTACAGGCCTGAACACATGAATCTCCATATAAAATCCATGAGTTCGGTTGTTTTCTGAATCTAGATCAGACGTTCATCACAAGCAATTTCCCAAGGCAAGTAACTCATACTTTGTCTAGCGACAAGAGTAGTTCCCCTTCTTTTCACTCAGTTTCTTCGACAACAGACTGCAATCCGACGGTCAGTTTTCAACAATATTTCATTTAATAAACAGATCACACGCAACCAAATGCACACATCTCATCAATTTAAACAACATAAAGCGGTTTCATACACTATTTTCCCCAGAAAACTTAACTTCATACAGTTTTTAACGTTGGAACACGGGTGCAAAAGTTCGTCTGCTAGTCCCATTTGACGAAAGAACATTATCGTAACCGATACCAAAACATATACAGAACACACAATATCTGCCTTTGCCGCCACAGCAGAATAACAGCATATCTGTGTACTTGATTTTAGTCCAAAATAGGAAAACTGACAAGAAGTGTTAACAGAATGGAATGATTTGCACGGAACTATACAACCGCGCATTAATCGATCGCCTGCGCAGGTTGACTGGTTGAGTGAATAGGATTCGATCAAACTTTCTCAAAAAACCTCCTCTTTTCTTTGAATAACTGAAGAAAGGAGGAATAAAGAGGTTACACACCTCGTCTCAGTGATTATCAAAAATAATGGTCTCAGTTCGCGGTCATGAAAAAGCTCGCTAAAGCTCGCATTTTTCATGATCCGCTAACTTCGACCATTATTTTTGATAATAACTGAGACTCGGCATGTAACCTCTACATAACAAGTCGCGTAAGGCGAAAATACAATATTTAGTCAAGTAGCTGTCGAACTCACAGAATGAAACTGAACGCAATGCAACGCAGCAAGACCGTAGCATCGTCAGTCCACCGCGCACGGCAAAGGCAGTGAAATTGACAAGAAGAGCGGGGTAGTACTTGCGCTGAGAAGGCTAGAACGCTTTTCTGTACCTCTCTTCGTTTTTAACTTTCTGAGCGTGTTTTTAATCCAAACATATCATATGTATATGTTTTTGGAATCAGGAACCGACAAGGAATAAGATGAAAGTGTTTTTAAATTGATTTCGAAAAAAAAATTTGATAATAATTTTTATATATTTAATTTTCAGAGCTTGTTTTTAATCCGAATATAACATATTTATATGTTTTTGGAATCAGCAAATGATGGAGAATAAGATAAACGTAAATTTGGATCGTTTTATAAATTTTTTATTTTTTTTTTTGACCGATTTTTAATGACCAAAGTCATTATTTAATTTTTAAGCCACCAAGCTGAAATGCAATACCGAACCCCGGGCTTCGTCGAAGATTACTTGACCAAAATTTGAACCAATTTTCCGATTTTTAATGACCAAAGTCATTATTTAATTTTTAAGCCACCAAGCTGAAATGCAATACCGAACCCCGGGCTTCGTCGAAGATTACTTGACCAAAATTTGAACCAATTTGGTTGAAAAATGAGGGCGTGACAGTGCCGCCTCAACTTTCACGAAAAGCCGGATATGACGTCATCAAAGACATTTATCAAAAAAATGAAAAAAAAACGTTCGGGGATTTCATACCCAGGAACTCTCATGTCAAATTTCATAAAGATCGGTCCAGTAGTTTAGTCTGAATCGCTCTACACACACACACACACACACACACACACACAGACACACACACACACACACACCCACGCACATACACCACGACCCTCGTTTCGATTCCCCCTCGATGTTAAAATATTTAGTCAAAACTTGACTAAATATAAAAAGCAAACAAACGAGCCAACAAACAACGAAACAAACAGCAATACAAAAGAAGAGGAGCAAATCATTCACAAGACCTTTAATGAATCAATTGAGAGAAAAAAGATCACTTGACTCACCACAGTGATAGCTTCCTTTCCGTGTTTGTTCCCACTCCAGTTTGCGGAGAAGAAAGACGGGCAGTTTACGCAGGGAGCACTGCTCCAAAACACAATCCTTGTATGCCTGTCGTACTCTGAAATACACACGGTGTGCATAATGATCAGTGATGTTGAAACAGCGAGTGCACAAGACATCCGAAAACAGACAGACGGCTACAGTTAAAGAATAAAAAAATACAAATAAAACAATTAGTTAATGAAACGTTTAATTTATGACAAAATAAGACGTTAGCAAGTACATCGACCAAATAAGCTTCACAGAGGAAAAACAAACAAATAGTTATTCGCTGAGTGAATGTTCGATGTCTGCCAAGATGTATATATGTGTGTGTGTGTGTGTGTGTGTGTGTGTGTGTGTGTGTGTGTGTGTGTGTGTGTGTGTGTCTGTGTGTGTCTGTGTGTGTGTCTGTCTGTCTGTCTGTCTGTCTGTCTTTCTGTGTGTCTGTCATAGTATGTGCGTATAGCCGGTGAAAATTCTGAACCTATAAATATTTAACCAGACACACAAAATATCAACGGAAGTAGCGTACGCACGCAAGAAATACCCACAAGTTAACTCCATCGAACCAAGGGCATTGGCATACACAAGCGGACTATAAATAAACAATGGAAGAAAAGACAAAACTGCATAAGAGATGAAATGACAGCAGACACCTAAAGACATGCTTACCTGCATCCCGCAGTCGTGGCAGGACCGTAGTACTTGTCACAGTGGTTGATGCCAGTCTGACAGCTAGGGTAGTATTGCTCTGTTGAGTAAAGCATCAGTTCTATACTACCCGTCATAAAAGCAAACTACGCAGATGCGTTTTGGTGAGAACAAGAGAACGAGAATTTATTTCGCAGTTATAGCATAACTAATTCTGTTGCGTGTACCATCATGATTATTCCTGCTATCTTGTATCTCAGAGAAAGAGACACACATGCAACGAGCAGAGAGAAAAAGAAAAACACATTCATGCTTACGCACACAATGCAATTGTACAGAACGCAACGCAACAAAAATCCTACGCAACGCAACACAACGCTAAGCTACACAAACAACAAACTAGAACACACACACACACACACACACACACACACACACACACACACACACACACACACACACACACACACACACACACACACTCACACACACACACACAGACACACACAGACACACACACACACACACACACACACACACACACACACACACACACACACACACACGCATGACGACACAAACGAACTGCTTATTATCAATCTTACCAGTTGTTGTAGTTTGGGTTGTAGTAGTAGTTGTTGTAGTTGTTGTGGTTGTAGTCGTTGTGATGTTGCTCAAATACTGAAGACCCGGTTTGTCTGTAAAAGAAAACAAGCCACGTGAAGCAATTTAAAAACACCTAGTGAATCTGTCGGCCTCAAACTAAAAGATCAACACTTAAACAGCCAACATCTAGACTTCATGAACTAAAGCTTCGCTAGCCTTAACCCGAATAATGAGACGGATCCAGATCGTCTCCGCGAAGCATGCGAACGTAGTGCCTAAATAACATATTTTCTTTCATTGTGAGTGCCTTTGCAGAGTAAACATGGCATCTTGATATATGTTTGGATTCAGAAAATGATAAAGAAATCAATTTTGAATCGATTACTAAATTTTTATTTTAAGTAGAATTTTGAGAATTTTTTTAACATTATCAAAGAGATTGTCTGGGGATACTATCTGGAAGAATGTGCATGTAACGTTTCATGAAAATCGGTCCAGTAGTTTTCTCGGAATCACTCTACACACACACACACACACACACACACACACACACACACACAAACACACACACACACATTACCACCCTCGTCTCGATTCCCAGGCTTGACGACATGTACCATATATACATGTTAACGTTTCCACTCTTATCAAACCGCAACAATAAAGTGATAAGGCTTCATCAGATGGCTTGCAATTCACTGCACAGTAATAAGCGAATGTATGCTGTCTGTCTTTCCGTCCGTTCTGTCGTCCACCCTCTACTCGTCTGTCTGTGAGTTTATTTGTGTGTCTTTCTCTCATCAGTTTGGCCGACCAACTGACAATGTAAATGATAGACTGACCAACGGACCGACTGACTGACTGAGTGAGTGAATGAGTCAATCAATAGACTGATCAATCAATCAATCAATCAATCAATCAATCAATCCTTGAACGTCTGAGTAGCAAAACGATTGCTCTCAGACACTGACCCCATTGATAGCCACTCTCCTCCTTGAAGAACCAATCAATCAATCAATCAATCAACCAATTAGCTAATGAAGGCACTCACCACACTGATATCCACTGTCCTCCATGATCTTGAAGAAAGTGTTGGCCAGATAAAGTTCCTCGTCTGCAGATCTCCAGCATCGGTCGTAGATGCAATCTCTCACCGCTTGCTTCACATTGCACTGGAAAACATTTTTAAGAGTACAATACGACGCCTGTGGCAATAGACGAATTCCAAAATTAACTGTCGGGTTTGTATGGGTTGTGAAAGAGTGACAACCCTTGCGTTTTACTCGGACTAGCATTGTGTGGGGGGGGGGGGGGGGGGAGCAATCACTAGCGAGGGATGTAAACCGAAACATGTGGACAGGAGCACGCATGCATTCGTTTGTCCGAGGGAAAAGCAAGGGTATTTACTCTTTAACAACCTAAACAAAACACGAGTTCTTTCCAAAAATCGTTTAACAGGGCCGGACCAAGTTCGTTTGAGGGGGGGGGGGGGGGGGGGGGGGGGTTCCAACTGAAGCCGAGAAAATGTTGCATTTGTGAGGTCATTTTTTGGTCTTTCCTTGCAATTGGGAATCAAAATTACACATTTTCAACAGTAACAAAATACTTCATATATTCATTTACCATAGTGGTTCAGTGGAATAATCCCAAAGACATATATGCCTAGTAAATAAGTCTGACAGGACTCTTTACTTTGAATATTACTATGATGATGGACTTATAACGGGGAGGGCAGGCCGTTGTCGACTTGATGTTGTTCATAATTTGAAATAGTTTTAGAAGACCAAATAAACTGAGGGAGTAGGGGGAAGAGCTTAAAAAGTCCACTTTTTTTTTTCTCTGAGAGGTACATTGGATGGCCAGGGGGGGGGGGGGGGTTCCGGAAAACCCCCCCCCCCCCCCCCAGATCCGGCCCTGTTTAATGCCCAGAGGGCCTTGCTTCAGTTAGCTAATCTGAGAAGAACTTACAAGCATATAGTATGTATCAAGTGTTCTGACAATCTAACCAGAGAGCTTCAGTCGCCTAAACTTCGAGTACCGTACTATAATTTATAGTGTAATACAGAGAGTTGTGACAAACTCACCGGTGTGCTTTCGTTGGCTTGCACCCCCTTCTGTAGTCCCTCAGTCAGACAGTCTTCAAAGCGCGAGCACTCCCGAAATAGCCCGCGAAAAACATCACGCACTGGAATAGATGTGAACTGCGTACTTGAAAACGTCAGAACATACAGAATACAAGCACATAGATGAGAGAATAAGCACACAAATTAATATATACAACAACAAAAAAACAAAGAAACAAACACATATAAATCTGACAAAGGTGAAT
>NC_090246.1:78660415-78680415 GCF_037325665.1 Littorina saxatilis
ACAAAAAGCCGGATATGACGTCATCAAAGATATTTATCCAAAAAAAGAAGAAAAAACATCCGGGGATATCATACTCAGGAACTCTCTTGTAAAGATTCATGAAGATCGACCCAGTAGTTTCCTCTGAATTGCTCTACACATACACACAGACACACACACACATACACCAAACCCTCGTCTCGATTCCTCCGTCTATGTTAAAACATTTAGACAAAAATTAACTCAATGGAAAAACAAAAAACAAGTACACAAGCAGAGGTATATGCAATGGTTCTTACTGTGTCCGATTCTCTGTCATCAAACATCTTTGTCATTTCTGAGACGAGGCAGTCTTCAAAATCTCGACAGTTCCTGAATAAAGTTTCAAAGGTTCCGCGAACTGAAAAAAAATCAAAAGCAATATCAAGCAATCAGATTAAAGTGGGTTATGAAATTATCACAGAAAAATAACTTTGAATTTGGATGCCTAAACACGCGCTAACGTGAACAATCAAACATGTGTGTGTGTGTGTGTGTGTGTGTGTGTGTGTGTGTGTGTGTGTGTGTGTGTGTGTGTGCTAGCGTGCATACGTGCGTGCGTGCTTGCGTGGGTACGTGGGTGCGTGCGTGGGTGTGTGCGTGCGTGCGTGTGTAGGTTTGTGTGTTTGTGTGTGTGTTTGTGTGTGTGTGCATGTATGTGTGCTTGTGTGTGTGTGTGTGTGCGTGCTAGCGTGCATACGTGCGTGCGTGCTTGCGTGGGTACGTGGGTGCGTGCGTGGGTGTGTGCGTGCGTGCGTGTGTAGGTTTGTGTGTTTGTGTGTGTGTTTGTGTGTGTGTGCATGTGTGTGTGCTTGTGTGTGTGTGTGTGCTTGTGTGTGTGTGTGTGTGTGTGTGTATGTGTGTGTGTGCTTGTCTGTGAATGAATGTGTTTCGTGTGTGTGTGTTTGTGTGTGTGTGCATGTTTGTGTGCTTGTGTGTGTGTGTGTGCTTGTGTGAGTGTGTGCGCGTGTGTGTGGGGTTAAATAGATAGATAGATAGATAGATAGATAGATGGATGCGCGTGTGTGTGTAGATTGATAGATAGATGATAGATAAATAAATAGATAGATAGATAGATAGCTAGATAGATAAATAGATAGATAGATAGACTTACGTGCATTAATTAGGGCATCCACCCCTCTGGGAACGTAATCAGGCGTTGTTGCATACCTTGCTGAAATTACAGTGAAAAACACATTGGATATGCTCTGTCTTTCTCTCTGTCTGTCCTTCTGTCTGTCTCTATGTCTGTCTCTAGGTCATCGACCGCTCTGGGAACGTCATGTCGCATATCTTGCTAAAATTACAGTGAAAAACACGTTAAATTCTGTTTCTCTGTCTGTTTCTCTGTCTGTCTAGCTGTGCCCAGTCGTATGTATATATATCAGCTCGTTGTGTGCAATTATTTTTGTATGGATTGTCTATCCATTTTAATTCCAATGATTGCCTATCGCTTGGCAAATAAAATGTTTTCTATGAATTCCCGTCATGATTAATACCTCAGTTAATTAATCAATGATGCAAACAAACCAAAAACAAAATCTTTTTTTTTTAAATTGATCCCTGATACATACTCTTGGCATCCACGTCACGTGACATCCTGACCTCAGGTCAAAATGAGTTCGGCTCATTCTATCCCTGACAGGATGCCTTGGTTTTCCTTGTCTGGCGAGAACATCGATTTTTTTTTAACATATTTAGATCTTTTCGTAATGTGTTATGGATATAAGCAGATTCGCGATCGTCGATAATGATTTTTTATGGTGTTGTGTAATTTTTAAATTACAAATATAACAAAAGTGTCACGTGATAATCAATCGTTTGGTTCCGGCGCTCACTGGAGCAGACGATTTTTTCTGACAGTGATATATTACCAGGCATGGTACTGAAGGAATGGCAGTTTCAGCTGAAATAAAGCCGGGGGTCCAGGGGGCCGCTGAGGCCCCCTGGCGGGGTAAAGGGGCAGCTGACGACTTTTTACTAATTCAAATGTGTTTAGTGCTCTCTCCTTGAAGCTGAGAGGGATATAAGTGAAAGATAACAAGGCTTGAGTAAGAAAAAATAATAATCTCAAGTCAATCAGCAGATTTTTTTTTTTTTTTTTTCGGATTTTTTTTTTTTTTTTTTTTTTTTTTTTTTTCGGATTCTCGTTTTTGGCGGATTTCCGCCGATCGGCGGAAGAGTACCATGCCTGATTACGGTCTCCTTCCGGCAGCAGTCCTAAAATTTCGACTTGTTTTGACCTTAGAACGATGTCTTTATCATAACTGTGAAGAACAGAAAGGAGATCACTGTCGAAGTCGGCCAATCTGCAATCATTTTCGTCTCGCGAACAACATATGGGAGATAACTCTGTATTCTTGTTTTGATAGATTCGTGTAGGACTTTAGCGTCCGGTCAGAGAGATAACTGGCGATAGTCGTGGAGCGATGATGATCAGAATGCGTCACTTGAGTGTTGCAGTTTAATGCGCTGAATGTAAACAAACAATCTGTGAAAGCGTGTCTTTTGAGACAGGCCAGGAAAATATTTGGAAATAGCATATATTCATGAAATCTTACTTTCTTTCTTTATTTGTTGAAAATGAAAACGTCACTCGCGTTGTAACTTATTTCTCAGTCTCCTTCTGTGTTTTGAAAACAACTCATTCATACCACAAGAAAAACCCGTGACGTTGTACAGTTGTTGAAGGTAGGTGAAGAAAATGGAAGGTATGTTTCGTTCTTGCAACCGACATCTGCTCGTTAAACAGCTGACTGCTTCGGTGCTCACACTGGTCAAAATAAACACACAGACGCATGTACGCACACGTAAGGCTTAGTCAGTTAAGGATGACAAAAAAACAAAAATACATGCACGCTCGCTCGCTCGCTCGCACGCACGCACACACCCCCCCACACACACACCCACCCACACACACACCCACACACACACACACACACACACACACACACACACACACACACACACACACACACACACACACACTATAACAATATCCTCACACATACAGAACACTACATGTCGTTAATCATCATCACCTGTGCAACACCACAGAAAAAGAAAACACATTCTAGTTTTCTCACCCATACATTGTTCTACGCTACAGGTGAAGAAAACACCATTTAGCTTGGTTACCTGCACATCTCCTGACTTGATGTGGCCTTGAGCGCTGCCTCGTGGAACGTAGTGATACATGGTGGCAGACATGCATCGTAATCAACTGCTCCTTTACTTCTTTCGAAAACTAAAAAAAATGTAAAAAATAAAATAAATACGTTGAGACTTATAAATGAATGCCAAAGAATATGAAAATTATATTAATTAGAACGACAGATAAAAAAATAATAGTTTAATAAATAGATCAATAAATAATAATAAGAAATCTATTTTTATAGATAACAACACAGTTAGTATAAGTTATAAACATTATCAGGAATGAAATTAATGATACGTTGATAAATTAATTGATTAATCGATAGATAAATGAATGAATATGTCAACATACAATTTTGAGTTAAAAGCATAAAATCAATTCGACGTTTCGTGTAACATGTGTCTCAGGAAAACAGACCGACAAAGAAAAGAGAGTTAGCATGAGAAAAAGATCCAGTATCTGAGTGCCTGTCCGTCTATCTATTCGTCTGTTTGACCGCCTGTCCGTGTCGTTCATTCGGTCGTCCTG
Organism: Littorina saxatilis; assembly: GCF_037325665.1. Taxonomy (NCBI): domain Eukaryota; kingdom Metazoa; phylum Mollusca; class Gastropoda; order Littorinimorpha; family Littorinidae; genus Littorina; species Littorina saxatilis. The sequence goes on from NC_090246.1 coordinate 78,664,119, forward strand.
TCTGCCAGTCTGTCTGTCAGTCCGTCCGTCTGTCTGTCTGCTATCTATATCTATATACGGCTTGTGTGTGTGTCTGTCTTTCTGTCTGTCTGTCTGTCACTTCGCGATGCACGGCGATCTGGTCGATGAAAATTTTCAACACGTGCTCTCAGCGCGCAGCGCTGAACCGATTTTGGTTTTTCTGTACATCCATTCCCAGTAACTCTTCCTTATCTTCTCCAGTGTTTTGCGCGTTTATCTCCCTTCCGATTTTGGTTTTTCTGTACATCCATTCCCAGTAACTCTTCCTTATCTTCTCCAGTGTTTTGCGCGTTTATATCCCTTCCTTCGTACGGTGCGCCGGCAAAGCCGGCAAAGCCGGCGATCCGGCAAAGCCGGGTATTCGGCTCTACTTCTTCCCGGCAAAGCCGGGTACCCGGCGAAGCGTGGGCTTTTTCGCCGTGTGGACGTATCTCCTACCAAACCCCGCCGGTTTGGCCCCTGTCCCTCGGTTATCCCGTAGGAACGGATCGCGCTGAACACGATGCGCCGGGTTAGATTAACGAGTTCGAAAGCGAAATGGCTTTTTGAGGCCTTTCGGCTTGAAATTTCGTAGCAGACCAAATATCCCAGCTATCCCATTGGCCGAAAGCGAACGGTCTGACTAAACACTACGCGACCGCACCTCAGACGAACCTAGCCGTGTGTTTTCTCTGACTTAAAACTCGGTACAAAGTATGATGATGTTGTAAAGATACTGGATATATAAAAAGTATTACACGTACATGCTTTAGTTTGAGGCCCCGCAAGGTAGTGCAAGGTAGTGCAAGGTCGCCGCTTGCGGTCGCGTGCTGTCGCGCAGTCTTTAGTCAGACCACAGGCGGAAGGTATCGTCCACTGGACTACTACTATCACAGAAAGACTACAAGGTACGTCACTCACCTTCGAGTCTTCTGTGTTCTTGGAGTCGCTTCCTGGGGAAAAATATTGTTCACGACGGTTTGCCTTTTCCTACAGTCTGTGTAAGGTCAAATAAATACACTTGAATGATTGTTTGAACTATATATGCACCTTTAGTTTTCAGCTTCCGTTCGCTGCTGGTTGTTTTTAACCATCATTTGGACGAATGATGCCACTTTTTTTGTTTTGCCGCATTTAGCCTTTCCTTCGTAACTGTCTACCTTCACCAAGCTGTAGATTTTTGCATTACTAATGGCGAGCAGCTACGCAAGAAAACAAAGACAGTGTATTCAAGCGCCGAGCCTGGTAAAAAGAAAATATCGCTACATTGACCGAAATTTCAGAAAGCGTCACATGTTTGCTGCTGTGTAAATGGTTTGCAGTTCATTGCACATTGAACGCTGCCGCTTTTCTTAGGTTTGATGTTTTATCACATTTTGTTGTTCTGTGTGTGCTAGCGCTTTTTTGGTGTAACTTTGTCGCAATTACTCTAGTATATATATATATTTTATGTAACAGACGACTTACACTGCCTTAGCAAGGAGGAACAACAAAACAACAAGCAAGAGGTGACATAAAGACAGTCTTTGGAATATCGCACACACACACACACACACACACACACACACACACACACACACACACACACACACACACACACACACACACACACACACACACACATACACACACACATAGAATACCTTTTAAAATTTTTTTTTTACCATTATGCATATATATTAGACAGGCACAGAGAAAGACATACAGAGACAAACACACGCACACATAGACACACAGACAAACACACGCAGACACACACACACGCATACATATATATATGTATAGGTTACAACACGAGTGGTTTTTTATATGGCTTGTATTTCAGTCAAGACCCAGCGGATGAATATCATCGGGAGACACGAGCCTCTGGCGAGTGGCTCTCGATTGATATTCCCGTTGGGTCTTGACTGAAATACAAGCCATATAAAAAACCACGAGTGTTGTAATCTGTATATCCCATTCTACCATCAAACACAAAGTGTAGACTACTAGCGGCACTGTTGCGATCTGTGGACTGTAAAACAGTGGTGCCAGCGAGACTTAGCCCTTTTGCAACCTTAAACTAAGTGACCGTCGCTGAAAAAATAAAACGAATGAGTGCATCGATAAGTACGCGGTAACACTACTTTCAGACCATTTAAAAGCTTTAAGTAAAGGTTCATAAGTTGCAAGAAAGTAATGAAGTCGTATAGAAATTAATTTAGTTTAAGCGCACAATTCTTTTGTTTTGCGTTTCAGGTCGGCAGAACGGGCGAAACGGGTTTGGGACCCATTTGGCTTACTCGATTCAGAATCGATTCCACGTTGTTTTTCTCGAACGTGTTATTATACAATTAGGCTTATTGACAGAGAAGCACATTTTTGGCAACAAATATGTAGGTTTAGATTTAACGATTTGCTCCCTATTTGAAATGTATCTACGTGATAAACTGTTTTGCGAGTGTGTTTGGATGGATGAACCTAAACTGGTATGGTTGTGAGGAAAACGGGACCGAGTTGAAGTCGCGAATTGCTGACACGTCTGTCACCGCCGATTGATTGCATTTTGAAGGAATATGACTGGATTACGGAAAAATACACACATGTTAAGTTCTTGGATACCTTCATCGCCAATGTGGACTTACTGCAGAGCCAGGCAAAAGAGTAGACTTGCTCGCAAAACACGTGAAACAGCCGATGTTTGATAGCGGAGCCAAACCGTGCCAGGTGCTCAAAAGTCGTCTGCTAACGATGCAAGGGAGGGTACTCGTGTTTTTGTTTTGGTTCGCTAGCATCTGGGTATCTTGTGAGTTGAATGTTCGTTTTTTTTCGATCTGCATTGCTTTCATAATGAAAGAAACGTTTGTTTATTGCATCCCATACATCAGATCAGTTCTGAGATTCATTTTTGCGTGCAACTGATATGGTTTTCTGAGCCGTGCAATACGATTTTGGAACTTCATACAAATGTGTCACATTGTTCGGGGCGAGGTCAAAGGTCGGGAGGAAAGTAGTTCTTTGCCCAAATCGGAATCTGCACTATCATATATTTTTTGGAGTCCATGATGTATTTATTGAGCTATACAAATACAACATATATACCCATACTGAAGTAACAGAGACAAAGAAGGGAGGTCATGGGATATATATATATATATATATACTAGATGATTACCCGCTTCGCCGGGTACCGGCTTCGCCGGAAAGAAGTAGAGCCGAATACCAGGCTGCGCACGAAGGAAAGGAGATAAACGCGCAAAACACTGGAGACCTTCTAAAAATAGTTACGTGCAGTGACCTTCTAAAAATAGTAACGTAGTAACGGGAATATGGATTGACGCCACACGGAGGAAGGGAGATAATCGCGGCTGAAAACACTGGAGAAGATAAGGAAGAGTTACTGGTAGTGGATCCCGACAACAACAAAAAAGCCACACGGAGGAAGGGAGATAATCGCGGCAGAAAACACTGGAGAAGATAAGGAAGAGTTACTGGTAGTGGATCCCGACAAAAAACAAAAACAAAAAAAAACCGGTTCAGCGCGCACAGCGCTGCGCGCTGAGAGCACGTGTTGAAATATCTCATCGATGAGGTTGTGTCCGGGGTGTAGCTGAATACGGACTCCAAATTTGAAACAGATCCACCGAGAACTTTGGCCGTGCATCGCGGACACACACACACACACACACACAGACAGACAGACAGACAGACAGACAGACAGACACAAGTCGTATATATATATAGATATATATATATGTCACAGTGGAAAGTGGAATCCAGAGGAATCTGAGATTCCCCGAGGGGAAAGTAGAATTCCAGTTTCCCCTCGAGGAAACTGGAATTCTACTTTCCTCTGGAATTCCAGTTTCCTCTAGGGGAAACTGGAATTCAATCTGAAGGGGAAAGTAGAATTCTACTTTGTCCTAGTGGAAACTGGAATCAGACTTGAACAGTCACAGTGGAAAGTGGAATCCAGAGGAGAATTCTACTTTGCCCTGGTGGAAACTGGAATCAGACTTGGAAATTGCTTAATTTTGTGCCAGATTTTACTGGACTTAGAACTTGTTTTATTACAACAAAAGGTATTGAGTGAATGTCAATTTATTTACCAGTTTTCCAGGTGTATTCTAATTGCCACGACTTGAGATCACGAATTCGTGAATACAACTCCATTAAGCTGTACTGGAGCAATGAAGTGCTCCTTGGTGAGAACAAATTGTGAGCACTGGTTCACACAAAAGGGGAAGTTGCTGACACAGATCTCAGTTTGACAGCCAAGAGAGAAGCAGAGGACAGTATGGAGATTAACGGTGACAGTGGTGACCAGCAACAAAAAGCAAACTTCTACCAGCAATTGGATGCGCACATACAAAAACTGAATATGAACGATAGAGAGACTTTTTGCCTGCCCCAAAACAAATACAACAAAGTTCTGCGGGTGCTCAGTTTGGACGAGAAGGGTCCAAAATTCAAACATTGGGCCAAAAAGCTGTACAAGCTCGGGATGGTCGGCTCGCAGAATATAATGTTTTGCAAGAAGTCGGGTTGTCCGGTTGTCGCACGTGAGAAGATTTTTCAAACAATCTCCACATGCCACACTAACGTTGGCCATTCTGGCCGAGACAAGACCTGGGCAGAAGTCAAAAGCAACTACGCCGGAATCAAATGGGAGGTAATTGACATTTTCCTCAAGACCTGCACTAGTGCTGCCAAAGGCAAGCAGTGAAGAGTCTACCATCAGGCAAGGCGATGATCAACCTGTCGTTCCTTCTTCGAGTTCAGATCGACCTAATTGACTTTAGAAGCCGACCAGACAATGAGTACAAGTGGATTCTGCACGCCCGAGATTGCTTCTCCAAGTACAGCTGGGCATACGCCTTGAAGTCTTAGAGGGCTGCTGAGGTTGCAAGTCACATCTTCGACCAGTTCTGCAGTTTTGGACCTCCGAGAATTCTCCAGAGCGATAATGGGAGGTAAGTACTGTTTCATGAATTGTCATCCAGTGCACCTGAGCCTACCTTCAATGTTTTCTGGATAAAGGGATTTTGATAATCTAAAGAAAATACAAGTTATATATGCTTTAAAACAGCTTTGCAACTGCAATGGGCGAGGTAATTGCTGATCTATTGATTTATCTTTGCAGAGAACAAAGAATTTACCGCTGGTGTGATTCAGGAAGTCTGCAACATGTGGCCCGGTACTGTGATGATCCACGGTCGCCCCCGTCACCCGCAGACACAAGGTATGTAGTCAATTTTCAGTGTTTGAACGTCTGGCATATTGATAGGCAGTTATTCCGACCACAGCTTGTTGGACGTAAGGATCGATGATCATGGAAGGGATGATGCTGATGAAGGATTAATTGCTGGAAACGATCTTGTTGTTGTTGCTACTGATGATGATGATGTGGAGAAGGATGATGATGATGATGTTGATGATGATGATGACGATGATTATGAAAATGATGCTGATGACACTAGTGCCTACATGAACAATGTCGTTGTTCTGCAGTTTTAATGTATTATCACTAATACAAGCATTGTTTCAAATACAGGGAGCTTGAATTATCTCTCTTGACTTGGAGGAGGAGGATTGTGATGATGATATTGATTGTTGATGAAGATGTTACTCTCCGCTGCTGCTGCTCCTTTATGCGGTTTCTGATGACAGTAATTTGATAGTAATGGTGGTGGAAATTCAAAATTGTATGTATTTATGTACTATGTTGTTTGTTTGCAGGCTGTGTCGAGCGTGGGAATGGCGACCTTCAATAGAAACTTGGAAAGTGGATGGACGAGCATGGAACAGATTGGAGTAGGGGGTTGAAGTTTGTCGTGCACGCTATAAACACTTCTGTGTCCTTGCAAAGGCAGCTGCAAAACAAAGATGTGAGTGTGTGTGCAATAAATTATGAATGAACGTTAAATTGGCTTGGTTAACTCTTCCATCACAAACAAAAAAATAGTTACGACATCTGTCCACAACACTCTTCAATTCAGCATAGTCGAGTCCACTACATACACAAGGCAAAAACATAAATGTTTTGGGTAAAATGCTGAAAAAAAAACTGAGTCGGTCAGCAGGACTACGTTCTAAAGTTCAGTAAAATCTGGCACAAAATGAAGCAATTTTCAAGTCTGATTCCAGTTTCCACTAGGGCAAAGTAAAATTCTACTTTCCCCTAGAGATTGAATTCCAGTTTCCCCTGGAGGAAACTGGAATTCCAGTTTCATCTGGCAATAATCCAGAGGAAATTAGAATTCCAGTTTTCTCAAGGCGGAACTGGAATTCTAATTTCCCCAAGGGGAATCTCAGATTCCTCTGGATTCCACTTTCCACTGTGACATATATATTCATGAATATAAATATATATACACACACACGCACGCACGCACACACAAACACACACACACCCACACACACAAACATACACACACACACACACACACACACACGCACGCACACACACACACTGGCACACACATTGACACTCAAAAATTCACACACACACACCCACACACACAAACATACGGCCACAAACACACACACACACGAACACACATACACACACACAAACACATACACTCTCTCTCATCATCATCAACTCACACACACACACACACACACACACACACACACACACACACACACACACACACACACACACACACATATATATATATAAAATAGGTCACAAGTATTCACCAGAACAGATGCCATACTCACCTAAGTAGACACAGACGACAAAGAGAGCTTTCATGTTCATCGTGTACTTTGTCCGAAGTTTGGATCGACACTGTGACACCGCCAGTCAGTTTAGACAACTAGAAGCTACACAGCTGTAGTATGGATCTTTCTTCTGTCTTTACCTAATCCCTTTAGTACAGTGACTGTACACTGTGAGTTTTTTACTTGCACTGACTCGGACACGGACACAAAAATGAAATCACAGTACGTAGTACATATATAATATATATATACGAAGCGCAGTAGTTTGAAAGATTTCACACACACACACACACACACCAGTGTATTTATGGAATAGGCTACACAATACGAAGCACCAGTTGATGATAAGAAACACTACATGTACTAACAAAACACACAGTTTGTGTGTGAGTCACCAAGACAATACAGCTAGCCAGGTAGACCTTTGATTAATTTCGCAATTTCAACTCAAATTCTGCTGTCACTTCACTAAGTCTCAAAACTGACGCCCTCACTCACTGTATCCTTTGAAAGTGTGACAGACGCAGTTCGCCAATCCTGTCCCGGATCTTTTCAACAGAACAGTCAACAATAACCGAGACAAGACTCAACGTTACGACATATTTAGCAATCACTGACAGAGCGGCCCGGAGATCCCAATATTTGACTCGAATCAGGACGAGTGGTGCAGTGGACTACACAGTTTCACTAGTCAACACAATTTGCAGGAGAAGCCATTTTGTTGCTGTGTAGCCTACGACTGGTCTTTTGTCTGGAAATGAGGTTACAGCTTGGTTGTGGTGCGCTCGACTGGTGTTTATCGAAGGTTCAGGTGTACTTCGACACAGGCGCCGTAAATTTCATGTGTTAACACAAACACAGGCATTTGGCACTGGACGGAAGGGAGAGTGTGGGGTTGGGGGTTAGCTCTACAGACATAGCTCTCGTCGTGCATTGTGTTAGGAGGAAGGAAATAAACTGCACTATTCCCGACCGCACACACACACACACGCACACATACACTGACACACACACACAAACACACACACGCACACACCCACACACATGGCACAGACACAGACACACACATACACTGGCACACACACACTAACACACAAACACACACAAGCACACACCCACACACACGGCACAGACACACACACACACAGTTTCTCACAGTTTCTCACTCTGAAATCCCGACATCTTTTTTCATTGCAACAGTTTCCCCTTCTTCTTTCGGTGCCTATTGTTAATACGACACCTCGACTATCCCTTGCCGCGGTGAAAGATGCTATGTCGACTATCCCTCGCCGCGGTGAAAGATGCTGTGTCGACTATCATCCCTCGCCGCGGTGAAAGATGTTGTGTCGACTATCCCTCGCCGCGGTGAAAGATGCTGTGTCGGCTATCCCTCGCCGCGGTGAACGATGCTATCATTCCTTATTGACGTTTACATTTTGAGTTGTTTAGACTTCATGGTCTAATCTATGAAATTCGTAATATTTTTTGCGAAATTAAGAAAAACAAAAAACAAAACAAAACAAAAAGCTTATTTTCTCCACAATCCTTTATCACTGTGCACATTCTTTTTGTAAATTATGTATTCCTTTTGGGTTTCATTTCTAAAAACATTAACACCAAGCACTGATTGGAAAGCTGACATTTCCAAAATAGAAAAGATACAATCAATCCGGGGTTGTTGTTGTAGTTCGTTTGTTTGTTTTTGGACATTGATTTTGATATCACTGTCGAAAAAGACCACAGCAAAAAGATATCACCACACAGTCTGTCAATATTGGGTAACGTCTTATCACAGAAATACTTATTAATATGCACGTTACATAACATGTTTTTTAAAAATGATAATTGTGTTTTGCCGTCGCCAAATTTGTCGGTCTAGGCAGTAAAAGATTATTGATTGACATTAAGATTATGTTTTCATGGATACTATTGTCATAACAGACAAAACAAAGCTTGACTAAATATAAAACACGGCAACGCTTACGGACGTAATTGTCAGCCTGTATGAAACATTCAGAGAGCATTAAGTAAACACTTAATGGCATCTAATATTTTCTTCTAAGTATAAGTGTATAATATGTACACATTTGATGTGAAAATAGCCTCTTCAGCATATCAACGTGTACAACAAAAGTCAATAGCAAAAGGCAATAATAATAATAAAACCACACACACAAGAACGGAGTGGTATGAATGTAGAAACCAAAGGAGCAGATCATTCACAGACATGTAATGAGACATAAAACTTGTAAAATGGTATCTAAATCAGCCAAGTCACAATGATGAACTAAACAGACCATTACTTGAGCGTGTTACAATTTGTACTACCGTGCAGCTCGCTAAGAACAGAGATTATATGGCAGATATGTAGCACTTGGCGAACTACAGAATTACTGTTGTTTAAAACAATATCACAGGGGGGAAACTCTATACCAAATCTAGGTCGTCACAAAGGCCACCATGGTGCCACTGTATTGAATTGTGATTGTAGCATTTTGCATAGAACGGGTGGTCAGCAAAATGCCCATGAAAAAGATACTTGAGCGAAAAAAAACCGTGTTTTGTGTTTTATTCTACTATAATACTTTTGTCCCTCCCATAACCTTCATCCTTCCACCCCCCCCCCCCCCAACGTCTTGGTACTCCTTCCACATAACCAGCACCTCCCTGTCTGTGTCAGCTGGTCGTGTTATTAAAGGCGCAGTCCTTCCCGTGAAAACGACACTGGGCTCACCATCTCAGACCCGGCCAGGCTTTCACCTGGGATAAGACAATCAACAGCCAGGGTGCTTCCCGTGAAAACGACACTCGGCTCACCGTCTCAGACCTAGCCAGGCTTTCACCTGGGATAAGACAATCAACAGCCAGGGTGCTTCCCGTGAAAACGACACTCGGCTCACCGTCTCAGACCTAGCCAGGCTTTCACCTGGGATAAGACAATCAACAGCCAGGGTGCTTCCCGTGAAAACGACACTGGGCTCACCGTCTCAGACCCGGCCAGGCTTTCACCTGGGATAAGACAATCAACAGCCAGGGTGCTTCCCGTGAAAACGACACTGGGCTCACCATCTCAGACCCGGCCAGGCTTTCACCTGGGATAAGACAATCAACAGCCAGGCTGCTTCCCGTGAAAACGACACTCGGCTCACCGTCTCAGACCCGGCCAGGCTTTCACCTGGGATAAGACAATCAACAGCCAGGCTGCTTCCCGTGAAAACGACACTCGGCTCACCATCTCAGACCCGGCCAGGCTTTCACCTGGGATAAGACAATCGACAGCCAGGCTGCTTCCCGTGAAAATGACACTCGGCTCACCGTCTTAGACCTAGCCAGGCTTTCACCTGGGATAAGACAATCAACAGCCAGGGTGCTTCCCGTGAAAACGACACTCGGCTCACCGTCTCAGACCCGGCCAGGCTTTCACCTGGGATAAGACAATCAACAGCCAGGGTGCTTCCCGTGAAAACGACACTCGGCTCACCATCTCAGACCTAGCCAGGCTTTCACCTGGGATAAGACAATCAACAGCCAGGGTGCTTCCCGTGAAAACGACACTGGGCTCACCGTCTCAGACCCGGCCAGGCTTTCACCTGGGATAAGACAATCAACAGCCAGGGTCCTTTCTGTGCAGACTTGGAATGTTTTGACAAATTCAATTTTCAAAGGCAACTTGTGTGTTTTTAATAAATTATTTAATTAAATATTCTCTCTCTCTGCACAACAATTAAGCTGTCAGGCTGTTGATGTTTGGAATGTGTCCAAGTGGACCGATGACACTGTCCCATTACATGTAAAGGCCTTGTCAGATCTGAGATGGTGACATGAATCGTTTTCACCGGAAGAACAGTGCCATGCCAAAAAAGAAAAGAAATAAAAAGATCCATGGTTCCAATAAAACCCTGGTAGGCAGCACACACACACACTCACGCACGCACGCACGTACGCACGCACGCACGCACGCACACACGCACGCGCGCACGCGCGCACGCACGTACGAACACACACACACACACACACACACACACACACACACACACACACACACACACACACACACACATACACACATACACACATACACACATACACATGCGCACGCTCACACACGCACACGCACGCCAATGGGCCTCGCCTCGTAAGGTCGAGCTAACAGAACCGTGCGGGCAGCGTCTTATACAGAGAAGGCCACGGCATCCATCACAATCGTCTTCAGTCTTCAGAGTTTTGCACACGGTGTCTACAGGACCACGAGAACCAGCAGAACTGTCAGCAGCGTTGTCATCAGAGGTAGGCACGTGCTGCTTTGGGTGCTTGCTCCGGTTGTGTCCACCAAGTCTGTCAACACAGGAAAATGCACCCAACCGTCCATTAACAAACAATAAAAAGCAAACAAACGAACCAACAAACAACGAAACAAACAGCAATACAAAAGAAGAGGAGCAAATCATTCACAAGACCTTTAATGAATCAATTGAGAAAAAAAAGATCACTTCACTCACCACAGTGATAGGTTCCTTTCCGTGTTTGTTCCCACTCCAGTTTGCGGAGGAGAAAGACGGGCAGTTTACGCAGGGAGCACTGCTCCAAAACACAATCCTTGTATGCCTGTCGTACTCTGAAATACACACGGTGTGCATAATGATCAGTGATGTTGAAACAGCGAGTGCACAAGACATCCGAAAACAGACAGACGGCTACAGTTAAAGAATAAAAAAATACAAATAAAACAATTAGTTAATGAAACGTTTAATTTATGACAAAATAAGACGTTAGCAAGTACATCGACCAAATGGTCTTTACAGAGGAAAAACAAACAAATAGTTATTCGCTGAGTGAATGTTCGATGTCTGCCAAGGTGTGTGTGTGTGTGTGTGTGTGTGTGTGTGTGTGTGTGTGTGTGTGTGTGTGTGTGTGTGTGTGTGTGTGTGTGTCTGTCTGTCTGTCTGTCTGTGTGTCTTTCTGTGTGTCTGTCATAGTATGTGCGTATAGCCGGTGACAATTCTGAACCTATAAACATTTAACCAGACACACAAAATATCAACGGAAGTAGCGTACGCACGCAAGAAATACCCACAAGTTAACTCCATCGAACCAAGGGCATTGGCATACACAAGCGGACTACAAATAAACAGTGGAAGAAAAGACAAAACTGCATAACAGATGAAATGACAGCAGACACCTAAAGACATGCTTACCCGCATCCCACAGTCGTGGCAGGACCGTAGTACTTGTCACAGTGGTTGATGCCAGTCTGACAGCTTGGGTAGTATTGCTCTGTTGAGTAAAGCATCAGTTCTATTACTACCCGTCATAAAAGCAAACTACGCAGATGCGTTTTGGTGAGAACAAGAGAACGAGAATTTATTTCGCAGTTATAGCATAACTAATTCTGTTGCGTCTACCATCATGATTATTCCTGCTATCTTGTAGCTCAGAGAAAGAGACACATGCAACGAGCAGAGAGAAAAAGAAAAACACATTCATGCTTACGCACACAATGCAATGGTACAGAACGCAACGCAACAAAAATCCTACGCTAAGCTACACAAACAACAAACTAGAACACACACACACACACACACACACACACACACACACACACACACACACACACACACACACACACACACACACACACATACACACACACACACACACACACATGTATGCAAACGAACTGCTAATCATCAATCTTACGAGTTGTTGTGGTTTGGGTTGAAGAAGTGGTGGTTGTAGTCGTTGTGATGTTGCTCAAATAGTGAAGACCCGGTATATCTGTAAAAGAAGAAAAACACATTCATGTTAACGTTGCCACTCTCATCAAACCGCAACAGTCAAGTACTCAAGACTTTACAAGATCGCTTGTATTTCACAGCAAATATCATGAATAAGCGAATGAATGCTGTCTGTTTGTCTTTCTGTCTGTCCGATCTTTCGTCCATCCTCAGCCATCCTCTGCCCGTTTGTCTATGAGTCTGTCTCTCGTCTGGCTGGCCGACCGACTGACAAAGTAAATGATAGACTGATTGCCAGACTGACAGACCGACTGACTGACTGATTTAATCACCCACTCACTCACTCACTCACTCACTCACTCACTCACTCACTCACTCACTCACTCACTCACTCACTCACTCACTCAATCAATCACTCAATCAGTCAACCAACCAACCAATCAACTTGGCACACATACACACACACAAACAAACACACACACTCACACACACACACACACACACATAGAAAAACAAACACACACACACACACACACACACACACACACACATACACACACACACAAAAACAAACACAAACACACACACACACACACACACACACACACACACACACACACACACACACACACACACACACACAAACACACACACGAGACGGCCACAGGCACATAAATCAATTCGTCAATGCGTCTCACTACACTGACAGGTCTCAACCTGTGATCGTACCACAACGCAAGCCTTTGTCTTCCATTGCCTTGAAGAACACGTTGATTAGATTGTCCTTGTTCTGTTGACTGGCACCGGTGCATCTTTCGTTGGTGCAGTACTTCATCGCATGATTCGTCAAACACTGTAAAAAAGACCCAATAAAAATAATAAAACACTTAAAAAAAAAAGAAAAATGATACAAAAAAGAATATAGCCTATACATGCAGATCCAAATGCAGAAAAAAAGAAAAGTGAAGAAATCAACGACGGTAGGAAGGAAGGAAAGAAGGAGGGAGGAGGGAGCCAAAGACAAAAACTAAATAAGAAACTAAATAAGTAATTAAGTAAGTAAGTAAGTAAGTAAGTAAGTAAGTAACTCACTCACACACTCACACACTCACTCACTCACTCACTCACTCACTCACTCACTCACTCACTCACTCACTCACTCACTCACTTACTCAATAACAAACTAAGTAACAAGAAGAACAGAAATAAAACAGACAGCCAAGCATATGTGCCAGCATGCATTTCTGTTCCATTCAATTCAGATCCAAGTTTTTGTGTGTGATTTTCTCTTGCTGAATGTGTTTTTTCGTGTTTGTTTTTAATGTGTAAAGCACCTTGTTGCATTGTTAAACCCATACGTAAAAAGGTTTAAAAATATGTTTTAAAACAAAAAGTAGGAAGAAAACCGAGACAGACAGAAAGGAAGGAAAAGACGTGACAAGAGCAAAGTTTGATTTAATACACACAAACAGGAAAAAAAAGGAAAAGAAGCACAAAATCATGCATTAAAACAGGAATGCGGAGAAAACACAAACAAACAAACAAACAAACATATTGTACACAAGCACTATATATTCAACTAGAGGAATACCCGGCTTCGCCGGGGTGAATCGCGAGACAGAGACAGACAGCGTGGCGGTTCACCACAATCACCTTTGAAGGCGAAGTCCTCTCAAACGGGATTGAGAATTTTAGAGCTTATTTCTAAGCCCTATATTATCTGTTATGGCTTCTCAAATGCCAGAACATACAGACAGACAAAAGCCGCCAGACCCCATCACAAACAGAACTCTACAATCCACAGGTGTTACCTCCACACACACACACACACACACACACACACACACACACACACACACACACACACACACACACACACACACACACACACACACACACACACACACACACACACACACAAACACACACACACACAGAGAAGCCGTATATATCTACATATATATACGACTAGTGTCTGTCTGTCTGTTCGCGATGCACGGCCAAAGTTCTCGATGGATCTGTTTCAAATTTGGTGGGCATATTCAGGTACACCCGGGACACAACTTGGTCGATGAGATATTTCAACACGTGCTCTCAGCGCGCAGCGCTGTGCGCGCTGAACCGATTTTTTGTTGTTGTTGTCTGGATCCACTACCAGTAACTCTTCCTTATCTTCTCCAGTGTTTTCAGCCGCGATTATCTCCCTTCCTCCGTGTGGCAAAGCCGGGTCCCAGGCGCAGCCTGGTATTCGGCTCTACTTCTTCCCGGCGAAGCCGGTACCCGGCGAAGCGGGTAATCATCTAGTCTATCAATATATATAAATATATAGAGATAGATGACAGTGGATTTTTCGATAAATAGATTCGACCTTTGCACTTTTACAGTGAGGACAACTTACGGGTACATGCAAGGAAAGCCCACAACTTCAAAGGCGAACAACTCTGCAGAGTCTGCTGTGAAGGGCGACGGTAGTCTCCCTGTCACACTCGACCCCCTTTGAATGAACTTTGTCCCCAAAGTTCCGAACCATGGACCCGCCAAGCTTAGGTCCCTCCCAGGTGGAATGGGAACAGCACGAAAATGATTCAGTGGCCTGAACATTTCATGTCGAGTCCCATCGCTGTCGACGACGCCAAATGTAACCGAGTGCCGAAACACCACAATCACCTTTGAAGGCGAAGTCCACTCAAACGGGATTGAGAATAACTGTTATGGCTTCTCGAAGGAAGGCCTGAACATACAGACACACCAAAGCCGCCAGACCACATCACAAACAGAACTCTACAATCCACAGGTGTTGCCCACACACACACACAAACACACACACACACACACACACACAGAAGCCGTATATATATATGTATATCTATATCTATAAATATATAGAGATAGATGACAGTGTATTTTTCGCGTGGCTATAAATTGATTCGACCTTTTTACTTTTACAATAAGGACAACTTACGGGTGCAAGGAAAGCGTTCTGGACAGTGCAGTGACATTCTAAAAAAAGTAACGTAGTAACGGGAATATGGATTGACGCCACACGAAGGAAGGGAGATAAACGCTGAAAACACTGGAGAAGATAAGGAAGAGTTACTGGGAATGGATCCAGAGAAAAACCAAAATCGGTTCAGCGCTGCGCGCTGAGAGCACGTGTTTAAATATCTCATCGAGCAGGTTGTGTCCGGGGTGTACCTGAATATGGCCACCAAATTTGAAAGTGATCCATCGAGAACTTTGGCCGTGCATCGCGGACACACACATACGCACGCACGCACGCACGCCCGCACACACACACACACACACACACACACACACACACACACACACACACACAAACAAACAGACACAAGTCGTATATATATATAGATGGTTCTTACTGTGTCCGATTCTCTGTCATCAAACATCTTTGTCATTTCTGAGACGAGGCAGTCTTCAAAACCTTGACACCCCGTGAATAAAATCCCAAATGTTCCGCGAACTGAAAAAAGTTAAAAGCAATATTAAGGAATCAGATATTAGTTGGTCATACCATTAGCACAGAAAACACTTTTGAATTTGGAGGCCTACGCCCGGTTTTAAACACGCGCGAAAGTCAACAATCAGGTGTGTGTGTGTGTGTGTGTGTGTGTGTGTGTGTGTGTGTGTGTGTGTGTGTGTGTGTGTGTGTGTGTGTGTGTGTGTGTGTGCAGATCAATAGACAGACAGACAGACAGACAGACAGACAGACAGACAGACAGACAGACAGACAGACAGACAGACAGATATATATATTATATAGATAGACAGATATATAGATAGATATATAGATAGATAGATAAATCGACTTACGTGCATCAATCAGGGCATCCACC
>NC_090246.1:78682915-78718415 GCF_037325665.1 Littorina saxatilis
ACAGGCACAAACACACACACACACACGAACACACGAACACACACACACACACACACACACACACACACACACACACACACACACACACACACACACACACACACACACACTCTCTCTCTCTAGGGGCGGGGACGTAGCTCAGTTGGTAGCGCGCTGGCTTTGTAGCCAGTTGGTCGCTATCAGCGTGGGTTCGATCCCCACGTTCGGCGAGAGATTTATTTCTCGGAGTCAACTTTGTGCAGACTCTCTTGGGTGTCCGAACACCCCCGTGTGCACACATGCGCACGAAAAAGATCCCACGTTCACAGCGAAAGTCTCAGGGCTTGGAAAACACGAAGACACGCATGCATCATCTCTCGTCTCTGATTACTATCATGATCGTATTTCGATACTGCCTTTGACGAGACAAACCCAATGCTGGTGTGTCGAAGAAGACAGCCACAGCGGGCTTGTTCGAATCAAAGTATCACACCATATCTTCAGCGTATTACCAATACCTGTCCCAATATAGACCAGTTGGTCTAAGCGGAGGACGTGACGTTAAATCCTAATAGTCAGTGAGTCAGTCTCTCTCTCTCTCTCTCGCTCATCATCATCATCAACTCACACAAACACACACACACACACACACACACACACACACACACACACACACATATTATATAAAATAGGTCACAAGTATTCACCAGAACAGATGCCATACTCACCTAAGTAGACACATACGACAAAGAAAGCTTTCATCGTGTACTTTGTCCGAAGCTTGGATCGACACTGTGACACCGCCAGTCAGTATACAACTAGAAGCTACACAGCTGTATGGATCTTTCTTCTGTCTTTACATAATCCCTTTTGTACAGTGACTGTACACTGTGAGTTTTTTTACTTGCACTGACTCGGACACGGACACAAAAATGAAATCACAGTACGTAGTACATATATCTATACGAAGCGCAGTAGTTTGAAAGATTTCACACACACACACACACACACCAGTGTATTTATGGAATACACAATACGAAGCACTAGTTGATGATAAGAAACACTACACACGGGGGATAACCGGTCAAAGGCCGAACAGAAGCCGAAGGCCGCTCATGACACGTGTGAAGGCAAGTTTTGTCTGTTTTCTAGGTATTGTTTGATTTATGTCGGGATTTAAGGTAAGCTACTGATTCAGCGATGACTAAATTTGTTTCTCGATGCATAACAAGTCAGGGAGCGATTGATATTTGCCCGTAAATAGCCTTCAAAGCTGAAAATGTCCGCGATCGAGCACCGGAAATGGCTGTTCGATGGGTTTTGCAAGTAGAAATGTGCTTTATTTCACCAAATCAGCTCGTATTTGGTGTGGATACGGGATTCTAGAGGACGAAGGAGTCATAAGAGGTGCAAAGAAGTGCTATTTGGGAGTAGAATAAATCTTCCGAGACAGTAGCCAAGAGAAGGTCATATTTGAGAGAAGCGCGTAGGCCGATTGTCTTTCCGACAAGCGAATGATACAGCAGATTAATCATTCGTTTTGACCAGAAACCTAGTCTCTAGTTTTTATGAATGAGTTTTTTTAATTAAAACAATCACGAGAACTCTCTCGCTTAGCCTAATGGCTGTTCGATGGGTTTCGCAAGTAGAAAATGTGCTTTATTTCACCAAATCAGCTCGTATTTGACATCGGTTTGGTATATATATATATATTTTCTAATCCTACCGCGAACTGGATAGCAGACGCGGCACGACTGTTGCACCACACTTTGAAGTAATCCCACACTTTGAAGTAAATTACTTCAAAGTGTGGGGATGTGCCCCACACTTTGAAGTAAACCCATTTTTTACTTCAAAGTGTGGGGGGATCTTCCCACACTTTGAAGTAAACTCAGTTTTTACTTCAAAGTGTGGGGGGATCTTCCCACACTTTGAAGTAACTTACTTCAAAGCGTGGGACTTTTGCATCGCCTGTTTGAGCCTGATGATTTTGTCCAAAAAAATGGCAAAGTCTTTTGGATGAGTGAACAGAAAAAGTGAGCGAGCCAAGAAACATAGTGATGTTTGTTATCAGGCTTTAAGCAATGTCCCATTGTTGAGTGTGACGAAAACTCGTGGTGACGATTTTAAAACATGTTGGGTCACGCATGGTCCAATCTTACATGGTCCAATCTTACATGGTCCAACCTTACATGGTCCGACCTTACATGGTCCAATCTTACATGGTCCAATCTTACATGGTCCAATCTTACATGGTCCAACCTTACATGGTCCAATCTTGCATGGTCCAATCTTACATGGTCCAATCTTACATGGTCCAACCTTACATGGTCCAACCTTACATGGTCCAATCTTACATGGTCCAACCTTACATGGTCCAATCTTACATGGTCCAATAATTACATGGTCCAATCTTACATGGTCCAATCTTACATGGTCCAATAATATATATATGGACCATGTAAGATTGGACCATGTAAGGTTGGACCATGTAAGGTTGGACCATGTAAGGTTGGACCATGTAAGGTTGGACCATGTAAGGTTGGACCATGCGTGACCCAATCTTACATGGTCCAATAATATATATGGACCATGTAAGATTGGACCATGTAAGGTTGGACCATGTAAGATTGGACCATGTAAGATTGGACCATGTAAGGTCGGACCATGTAAGGTTGGACCATGTAAGATTGGACCATGTAAGATTGGACCATGCGTGACCCAACATGTTTTAAAATCGTCACCACGAGTTTTCGTCACACTCAACAATGGGACATTGCTTAAAGCCTGATAACAAACATCACTATGTTTCTTGGCTCGCTCACTTTTTCTGTTCACTCATCCAAAAGACGTTGCCATTTTTTTTGACAAAATCATTAGGCACAAACAGGCGATGCAAAAGTCCCACGCTTTGAAGTAAGTTACTTCAAAGTGTGGGAAGATCCCCCCACACTTTGAAGTAAAAACTGAGTTTACTTCAAAGTGTGGGAAGATCCCCCCACACTTTGAAGTAAAAAATGGGTTTACTTCAAAGTGTGGGGCACATCCCCACACTTTGAAGTAATTTACTTCAAAGTGTGGGATTACTTCAAAGTGTGGTGCAACAGTCGTGCCGCGTCTGCTATCCAGTTCGCGGTAGGATTAGAAAATATATATATATATATATATATATATATACCAAACCGATGTCAAATACGAGCTGATTTGGTGAAATAAAGCACATTTCTACTTGCGAAACCCATCGAACAGCCATTAGGCTAAGCGAGAGAGTTCTCGTGATTGTTTTAATTAAAAAACTCATTCATTAAAACTAGAGACTAGGTTTCTGGTCAAAACGAATGATTAATCTGCTGTATCATTCGCTTGCCGGAAAGACAATCGGCCTACGCGCATCTCTCAAATACAGGGCCGGACCAAATGAGTTGTAAGGGGGGGGGTTCCTCCTTTTTTGGGGGGGCAAATCAGCGAAGTGGCGAAGCCACAAGCGCGCGCCTGCTTGGGGTCCGGGGGCATGCTCCCCCGGAAAATTTTTGAAAAACGGTTAAAATCTGTGCAATCTGGTGCATTCTGGGCCTTGTTTTGAGGGTTAAGAGCAGCATTGTGGGGGGGGGGGGGGGTGTACCTTTTTCTCATCGGATTTCACATTGAATAACATTTGTTAGAGACACACACAAAATTTATTTAAAAAAAAAACAAAAAAAAACAAACACTCAAAGCAAGGTACATGCTTTTTCCAGGGGTGGGGTTCCGGAACCCCTGGAACCCCCCCTGGGTCCGGCCCTGCAAATATGACCTTCTCTTGTCTACTGTCTCGGAAGATTTATTCTACTCCCAAATAGCACTTCTTTGCACCTCTTATGACTCCTTCGTCCTCTAGAATCCCGTACCCACACCAAATACGAGCTGATTTGGTGAAATAAAGCACATTTCTACTTGCAAAACCCATCGAACAGCCATTTCCGGTGCTCGATCGCGGACATTTTCAGCTTTGAAGGCTATTTACGGGCAAATATCAATCGCTCCCTGACTTTTTATGCATCGAGAAACAAATTTAGTCATCGCTGAATCAGTAGCTTACCTTAAATCCCGACATAAATCAAACAATACCTAGAAAACAGACAAAACTTGCCTTCACACGTGTCATGAGCGGCCTTCGGCTTCTGTTCGGCCTTTGACCGGTTATCCCCCGTGCTACATGTACTAACAAAACACACAGTTTGTGTGTGCGTCACCAAGACAATACAGCTAGCCAGGTAGACAAGGTAAACCTTTGATTTATTTCGCAATTTCAACTCAAATTCTGCTGTCACTTCACTAAGTCTCAAAACTGACGCCCTCACTCACTGTATACTTTGAAAGTGTGACAGACGCAGTTCGCCAATCCTGTCCCGGATCTTTTCAACAGAACAGTCAACAATAACCGAGACAAGACTCAACGTTACGACATATTTCGCAATCACTGACAGAGCGGCCCGGAGATCCCAATATTTGACCGAATCAGGACGAGTGGTGCAGTGGACCACACAGTTTCGCTAGTCAACACAATTTGCAGGAGATGCCATTTTGTCGCTGTGTAGCCTGTATGGACAGCAGGAGACGACTGGCCTTTTGTCTGGAAATGAGGTTACAGCTTAGTTGTGGTGCGCTCGACTGGTGTTTACTATCAACGCGTTCCAAGGTTCAGGTGTACTTGGACTCCACTGGATTGTTGTGACCTTAGAACACAGGCGCCGCAAATTACCATGTGTTAACACAAACACAGGCATATGGCACTGGATGGAAGGGAGAGTGTGGGGGTTGGGGTAGCTCTCGTCCTGCATTGTGTTAGGAGGGAGACAATCAACTGCACTATTCCCGACCGCACACACACACACACACACACACACACACACACGCACACATACACTGACACACACACACAAACACACACACACCCACACACACGGCACAGACACAGACACAGACACACACATACACTGGCACACACACACACACACAAACACACACAAGCACACACCCACACACACGGCACAGACACACACATACACTGGCACACACACACACACACAGACAGACAGACAGACAGACACACACACACACACACACACACACACACAGACAGACAGACAGACAGACACACACACACACACAGACAGACAGACACACACACACACACACACACACACACACACACTGGCACATGTAACTGGGCGGGTAATGGAGGGAGGGGTGGGGGGTTGAGGAGACTGAAGGGTAGCACTCCACCTGTGTTGTATGTGAAGGCAAGATCAGACCTCCCAAATATACATCCCACACCCACCCGCCCAGCCAATCACTCAATGTTATATGTACCTGTGCTTTATTGTGGTATTTTGCGTTAATAATTTCGCAGACTTCTAGAACACACTCAAGTGACCAGCGCAGTAGCCAAATGCAATGTGTGCAATGTATTTTTGTTTTTACTAAGCACATAGCAAAGCGTTCGTCTAGAGTCATTGATTGAACTGTGTAAACAAAAATATCCTGACTAGTGGGGCTCGTACGTTGCAGAAAAAGCCAAAATCATTTAAATCTTGTGACAAACACTAAATTTGGCATAAATAGGTAGTTTTATGTTTTTAACAAGGAGTACTGTATCAGAGCTCCTTGGTTTTTAACAAAACCTGATAGAGAGCCACCGAAAAAAACCCGATAGTTTTTCCAACAACTTTTTAAAAACGGCCGCCTGTAAAAACTGTTGGGTAGGTTAGGCAAATTTTACTTCATGTGACAAACACCAAATTTGGTATAATTGAACATTTTTATTAGCTTAACAAAACCTGAGACAGAGCCACCGCGAAAAATAAAAAAAATCGTGTTTTTTTTAACAATTTGGCCTCCAGTAAAAACGGTTGGGTATGTTAGGCATATTTCACTTCATGTGACAAACAGTAAATTTGGCATGAATGGACATTTGTATTTGCTTAACAAAACCTGATACAGAGCGACCTGCAAAAAATAAAAAAATACAGTATTTTTTTTTTAGCAATGTTTCAAAATGGCTGCCAGCAAAAAAAAATATTTAGGCATAATTGAAGCTACACGTCATTCTCCTCCAATAGAAAGTAACAGATTTTTTTTCTAAACGAAAAAAATACCTGTATACATTGATCAATGGTGCAGAGATAGGTTGGACGGGGTGGGTGGCAGGGTTGGAGAATCGCTGGCTTACCTAAACGTACTTTGCAAACAAAACTATCTCACCAATGTTCATACCCAAACAAAAACATTCATTCCTGTGCCATTGTATTCAATTTTTCTGTGCTAAAAGGCACTCAACTTGGCTATCTGGAACACTTGTAATATAAAATATTGCCTTTAAAGGGGTGACGTGACCGCGGCCCAAATAAGGGTACCCCCTGAAAGTTTTGAAACAATCCACTTGGGTCAGTGCTGACAATACATCGCATTTAGTCGGGGATTCCTTAAAATTGACACAAAAACTTCTCACCCATGAAATCGACACACACATCAGTAGGAACAATGGCAAAACGCTTGCATGCTTGTGAAAACTGTCAGTGTCAGCAAATAAACTGTGCAAAAATATTATTGCACCCATTTTCGTACCCCAACTCAAACATTCATTCCGGTGCCATTTTATTCAAACTTTTTATGCCATTAAAGGCTCTCAACCTGGTACATGTTTCGGGAAAGAGAAGATTTTTTTTACAGGGGTCACATGACCACAGCCCAAATAAGGGTACCCTTGACGTGAGAAAGGGTATGTCTTACTGAAAAACTTAAGGTACCTATTAAAAAGTCAACGAAAATTCATGAGGCACAACTGGGTAACTGGAACTTGATTATCTTTCCAGAACAGGTTGGTTTATTTCGCCATCTTGCATATGTCTAGTGTTACGTCATTGTTCATTCTGATGTATGTGTCAATCTCATGGGTGAGAAGTTTTTGTGTACATTTTGAAGGGTACCCGACTAAAAGCCATGTATTTTCAGCAATAACCAAGTGGATGGCTTAGAAACTTTCAGGAATGTATGTCTACATACGAGACGTAGTTTGAGTACGGTTTTGAATCTCCCCAAAAATGTTTTAAAAACTGTCACAGGTTTGTGGACTTACATTTAAAAGATGTTTGACTTCGCATGTATACGACAAATAATTGTTTCAAGTTCTGCCAAAGTTTCATTTGAGTATGGCCACTATGTGCTGGTCGTGTAAACACATGAGAAAAAGCAACAAAGTTCAGACTATTTTCTATCCACAGCGGTTATCGCTGAGTGCCTCTGTTGATATATTATGTTCCTTTGGTTTTCGGTATGTAGACATAGACAAACCCAGATCGAGGCTGGTGGTCGTCGCGCTCAAGTGTGGAGCACGGACGTTACGATGTTTGGTAATGTATCTGAAATACATTGAATACAAGTCATCCAACAAACTTACAAACGTGTTTAAGATTGTGAGCGCGCTTTACTAGCTCTTTTAACAGCCTCTCAGTCTCACGCATGACTGGGCATCGCTGTCGGACAGCAATCGTCCAAAGGTGTCAATCTCCACAACTCCACCCTTTTACTATTTTCACGCGTCCTGAGAATCTAAACTGGATGTTTTAGCAAACACTCAAAAACTGAGAAAAAAACAAAAACTAAAAACAACAACAAAGAAACAAAAAAATGGAAGGTCACGATTTTAAAGTTGTTGATTTTTTTAGTTTTTTTTGCTTGTTTGTGATCTTTTTCTCAGAAGTTGTTTTTGTGTCCATACATTTACCTGCTCGATGCTCAGGTTGGTTGCAAGAAAGCTGTATCGGGTATGACGGTAAATATGCTTCGCTTCTGTCCTTGTGTGGGAGGCACATATATGCACACTGAAATTCACACACACACACACACACACACACACACACACACACAGACACACACACACCACACACACACACACACACACACACACACACACACACACACACACACACATCTTCAATAGAAGTATGTTATTGTTTGAACGCTCTCTATGATATATTCAAAAGCATTTGTATTTATATTGCATAAAATAAAATAAACATGATTTGTGTCATGTCAGTTATTTATCATCCTTTGTAAAGTAAGGTACCAAAACAGTCGATAACAGTGAGGATGATGATGATGATGATGATGATGATAGTAATTACTTAAGTAAAATACTAATAAACAAAACAAGTAAACGACAACCATACACTTCGATACGGCAATTCTTCTTCTGTATGGCCGTACAATATGGGAATACTGTTCAGTAAATTTCAATATAGTACAATGCAATATCACAACGCAAGTGGATGATGTCTGAGAGAAACTGCAATCCTTTATCCCTGTGCACATTCTTGTTGTAAATGATGCATTCCTTTTGGGTTTCATTTCTAAAAACATTAACACCAAGCACTGATTGGAAAGCTGACATTTCCAAAATAGAAAAGATACAATCAATCCGGGGTTGTTGTTGTAGTTCGTTTATTTGTTTTTGGACACAGTTTTCAGTGTCCTTTGTTCTAGTGCATGACAATAAATATTATTTTGAAAAAAACCCAATCTGTTATATATGTTTGTGTCCTCGGTGTCACGTCAATTGTCATCTATTCTCAGTTCACGTAACATTATTGTATGCAATCACGCACAAGAGGAATACTGGCCAAGCAGGCGAGATGTTTTGGATTCAAATTTAAAATTTGTACAACAGACAGAGTGTCAAATATGAACATTATTGTTAGCAATCACGCACAAGAGGAATATTAATACTGGCCAAGAAGGAGAGATGTTTTGGATTCGAAGTTAAAATTTGTCCAACATACAGAATTATAACATAAAAGTACGTCTTATCACAGAAAGACTTATTAATATGCACGTTACATAACATCTTTAAAAAAACAAGAAGAAGATAATTCTGTTTAGCCGTCGCCAAATGTGGCGGTCTAGGCAGTACATGATTATTAGTTGACATTAAGATTATGTTTTCATGGATACTATTGTCATAACAGACAAAACAAAGCTTGACTAAATGTAAAAACGGCAACGTTGACGGACGTAACTGTCAGCCTGTATGAAACCTTCTGAAAGCATTAAGTAAACACTTAATTGCATCTAATATTTTCTTCTAAGTATAAGTGTATAATATGTACGCATTTGATGGGAATAAAGCCTCTTCAGCATATCAAATTGTACAACAAAAGTCAATAGCAAAAGGAAATAATAATGATAAAACCACACACACACAAACACGAAGTGGTATAAATGTAAAAACCAAATGAACAGACATGTAATGAGACATAAAACTTGTAAAATGGTATCTAACTCAGCCAAGTCACAATGATGAACTAAACAGACCATTACTTGAGCATGTTACAATGTGTACTACAGTGCAGCTCGCTAAGAACAGAGATTATGGCAGATATGTAGCACTTGGCGAACCACAACATTACTGTTGTATCACAGGTACATGTCTTACGAAGACAACAGGACAATATCACCAGGACTGCACTTCACTGGACACCAGAGGGAAAGCGGAAGAGAGGAAGACCCAAGAACACCTGGCGACGAACGGTTGAGGAAGAACTGAAGACTGCCCTGAACCAAACGTGGGGTAGACTACCATCCAGAGACTCGCCCAGAACAGACAGGAGTGGAGGTCCTTTGTTGCAGCCCTACATGCCAACCGGCATAATGGGCAAGTGATGAACATGTGAGTGATGATCACAGGGGAAAAACTCTATACCAAATCTAGGTCGTCACAAAGGCCACCATCGTGCCACTGTATTGGATTTTGATTGTAGTATTTTGCATAGAACGAGTGGTCAGCAAAATGCCCATGAAAAAGCTAATTAAGACACTTGAGCGAAAACCCGTGTTTTGTGTTTTGTCCTACTATACTAGCGGTGTCCCTCCCCTGACCTTCATCCTGACATTCATACAAAGAAGGCCACGGCGTCTATCAAAATCGTCTTCAGTCTTCAGAGCTTTGCACACACTGCCTACAGGACCACGAGAACCAGCAGAACTGTCAGCAGCGTTGTCATCAGAGGCAGGCACGTGCTGCTTTGAGTGCTTGCTCCGGTTGTGTCCACCAAGTCTGTCAACACAGGAAAATGCACCATTAACAAACAAACAAGCAAACAAACAACGAAACAAACAAACAAACAAGCAATCAAAAAAAATAAAGAACACATCATTCACAGGACCTTTAATTAATCAATTGAAAAATAAGATCGCTTCACTCACCACAGTGATAGGTTCCTTTCCGTGTTTGTTCCCACTCCAGTTTGCGGAGGAGAAAGACGGGCAGTTTACGCAGGGAGCACTGCTCCAAAACACAATCCTTGTATTGCTGTCGTACTCTGAAATACACACGGTGTGCATAATGATCAGTGATGTTGAAACAGCGAGTGCACAAGACATCCAAAACCAAACAGACGGCTAAAGTTAAAGAATAACAAATAAAAATCAAACAATTAGTGAATGAAACGTTTAATTTATGACAAAATAAGACGTTAGCAAGTACATCGACCAAATGGTCTTCACAGAAGAAAAACAGACAAATAGTTATTCGCTGAGTGAATGTTCGATGTCTGGCAAGATGGTCTGTCAGAGTCGCTAATCAAACATTCTTTAGCTTGCTTTCTAAAAGAAATGAGCAGTTCATTAAAGCTGTACACTGAAACATAGGTCTACATAGGCTACGTTCGTAACTGTGTTAACGGAACATACTAAAAGGCAAATTTGTCTACCAAATCTACTCAACACATCTTTCCAATCAAATTGTAAATGAGAAACACAAGAAGCGTTGGTGGCCAGCATATCGTGCAGAGACTCCTATGCAGACTCATAATGATAAACATACACATGCACTTATTTACCGAGAAGTTCTTGCACAAATCTCCACACCTGTGACACTGAACTAAGTACATCTAGTTAACTTGAGTGTGGTATGTGTATGTGTGTATGTGTATGTGTGTGTGTGGGTGTGTCCGTGTGTTTGTGTGTGTGTGTGTATGTGTCTGTCTGTGTGTCTGTCATAATATGTGCGTATAGCCGGTCACAATACTGAACATAATTATATACACTTAACGGTGAAGTTAACCAGAAACACAACATATCAACGGAAGTAAGGTACGCACGCACGAAATACCCACAAGTTAACTCCATTGAACCCAGGGCATTGGCATACACAATCAATCAATCAATCAAGGCTTATATCGCGCGTATTCCGTGGGTACAGTTCTAAGCGCAGGGATTTAAAAAAAATTTGTTTTATGCAATTTATATCGCGCACATATTCAAGGCGCAGGGATTTATTTATGCCGTGTGAGATGGAAGCGCATTACAAATAAACACTGGAAGAAAAGACAAAACTGCATAACAGACGGAAAGAATGATAATAGACAGACATATACAGACATGCTTACCTGCATCCGGCAGTCGTGGCAGGACCATAGTAATTGTCACAATGGTTGATGCCAATATGACAGCTGGGGTACTTTTGCTCTGTTGAGTTAAGCATCAGTTGTATACTTTTCTTCTCGTTATAAAAGCAAACTACGCAGATGCGTTTTGGAAAGAACAAGAAAACGATAATTTATTTCGCCATAAAGCATAACTAATTCTGTTGCGTCTACCATCATGATTATTCGTGCTATTTTGTATATCACAGAAAGAGACAAACATGCAACGAGCAGAGAGAAAACGAAAAGAAACACATTCATGCTCACGCACGCAATGCAATGGTACAAAACTCAACGCAATAAAATCCTACGCAACGCAACGCGATCGATGCTCTGCCGACCTTGAACGTCGTCATCCGGATCGACGACAGTCTGTTGTCGGGGTAAGCTACACAAAGATCAAATTACAACACACACACACACACACACACATCATACACACACACACACACACACGCACGCACGCACGCACACACGCACGCACGCACGCACACACACACACACACACACACACACACACACACACACACACACACACACACATACATACACATGTACGCAAACGAACTGCTTTTATCAATCTTACGAGTAGTGGTGGTAGTGGTTGTAGTCGTTGTGATGTTGCTCAAATAGTGAAGACCCGGTATATCTGTAAAAGAAGAACAACATTCATGTTAACGTTGCCACTCTCATCAAACCGCAACAGTCAAGTACTCAGGCTTCACAAGATGGCTTGTAGTTCACAGGAAATCAAATATCATGAATCGGCGAATGAATGCTGTCTGTCTGTCTCTCTGTCTGTCCGTGCGTCCGGTCTTTCGTCCATCCTCAGCCATCCTCCGCCCGTTTGTCTATGAGTCGATCTGTGTGTGTGTTTCTCGTCTGGCTGGCCGACCGACTGACAAAGTAAATGATAGACTGATTGCCAGACTGACAGACCGACTTGACTGATTCACTCACTCACTCACTCACTCAATCAACCAATCAACCAACCAACCAACCAATCAATCACTCACTTACTCACTCACTCACTCACTCACTCAATCAATCAATCAATCCATAAATCCAGCCATCAATCAATCAATCAAGTCTATTTATCTATCCATCTATCCATCTATCTATATATCTGTGTGTCTGTCTGTGTGTCTATCTACCTATTGATCTGCGCACACACACACACACACACACACACACACACACACACACACACACACACACACACACACATACACACTCACACACACACACAAACAAACACACACACACACACACGCACATACACACAAACACACACATACCCCCCCCCCCACACACACACACGCGCGAGAGAGACGGCCACAGGCACATAAATCAATTCCTTAAAACATGCGTCTCACTACACTGACAGGTCTCAACCTGTGATCGTACCACAACGCAAGCCTCTGTCTTCCATTGCCTTGAAGAACACGTTGATCAGACTGTCCTTGCTCTGTTGACTGACAACGGTGCATCTCTCGTTGGTGCAGTACTTCATCGCATGATTTACCAAACACTGCAAAGAAGACCAACTAGATAAATAAAAACACTGAAGGAAAAAAAATGAGAAGAAACAAGTCGCGTAAGGCGAAAATACAACATTTAGTCAAGCTCAGTCGAACTCACAGAATGAAACTGAACGCATTGCATTTTTTCCGCAAGACCGTACACTCGTAGCATCGTCTGTCCACCGCTCGTGGCAAAGGCAGTGAAATTAACAATCCAGAAAAGCGCGGTAGCGGTTGCGCTGAGAAGGATAGCACGCTTTTCTATATCTCTATCCTTTTTACATTTAGTCAAGTTTTGACTAAATGTTTTAACATAGAGGGGAAATCGAGACGAGGGTCGTGGTGTATGTGTGTGTGTGTGTATGTGTGTGTGTGTGTGTGTGTGTGTCTGTGTGTCTGTCTGTGCGTGTGTGTGTCACGTGTAGAGCGATTCAGACCAAACTACTGGACCGATCTTTATGAAATTTTACATGAGAGTTCCTGGACATGATATCCCCAGACGATTTTTTTCATTTTTGGGATAAATGTCTTTGATGACGTCATATCCGGCTTTTTGTAAAGGTTGAGGCGGCACTGTCACACCCTCATTTTTCAATCAAATTGATTGAAATTTTGGCCAAGCAATCTTCGACGAAGGCCGGACTTCGGCATTGCATTTCAGCTTGGTGGCTTAAAAATTAATAAATGACTTTGGTCATTAAAAATCTGAAAATTGTAATTAAAAATAGTTTTTTATAAAATGATCCAAAATTACATTTATCTTATTATTCATCATCCGGGAACAGACTACTTCCAATTCAGTAGGGGGGCGACTATCCTCAACCCGGCGGGTCCCCAGGTGGCGGATAGGGGAACGGCCCCCAGATATGGGGGCCAGCTGCGAATATAGAATAAGCAGTCCCGGACCAACTAGCGGTGTCTCTACCAGGACGGGGTGGGTTGGCAGATGGCACTGACTACCCTATAAATGCCCTACGTGTCCGATGACGGTTACACCATGCGGGTAAGAGCCGCATTAAAAGCTCTAGCCCCGGGGTGGGACCCCCGGTAAGAAATCCCCCATGTGTTCCCAGGGTTAGGTTTTTGAGCCAGGAACTAAGGGCGGGGTAACCCCGAAAGAAACCTAAGGGCTGAAGTCGGAGGATCTGGGCCAATAGGCGCACCTTAACCAACCACAGATCCACGCAAAAACGCAAAATGAAAAGGGAAAGCAAGCCGCCGATCACTTTGCCAACAGCTATGCAAGCGAAAGCCACCTCAATGTTGGAGCAGAGAAACAGAGGGAGGCAAGAAAGGAACAAAGAGAGAGGAGAAACAACAAAGCTAGCCCAGAAGCCATGGAAGCACCCTTCACTCATCAGGAACTACGCCAGGCACTACGCAAGCTGAAAAACAAGAAGTCGCCAGGGCCCGATGGGATATCCAACGAAATGCTGAACCATCTGGGAAGTGCTGCTGTTGGCAAGCTTCTCGACATCTTCAACCTCAGCTGGAAAGAAGGCCAAGTCCCACAAGTTTGGAAAGAGGCTACAATAATCCCTATACACAAGAAAGGAAAAGACAAGAAGAAAGCCCCAAGCTACCGTCCAATCAGCCTCACGAGCTGTGTTGTCAAGACCATGGAAAGGATGGTGAATCAACGCCTTCTTTGGTATCTGGAGAAAGAAGACATCCTTGCACCAGAGCAAGCAGGCTTCCGCCAGTTCCAGAGCACAGAAGACCAGGCCACCTACCTGTCTCAGGAGATTGAGGATGCCTTCCAGAATCAGAAGATGGTCTTTGCAGCCTGGATAGACCTACAGAAGGCGTTTGATAGAGTGTGGACCGATGGCCTTCTGGTGAAGACACAGAGATGTGGAGTCAGTGGAAAGATGCTGTCTTGGATACGATCCTTCCTGCACAACCGCAGATCGAGGGTCACAGTCAGCAGCCGATTGAGCAGGAGGGTTCTGATACGACACGGTGTCCCACAAGGCGGAGTGATCTCGCCAACTCTCTTTTTGATCTTCATCAACGATCTGCTGCCTGAACTGCCAAAGGGAGTCAAAGCTGCTTTATATGCTGACGATCTGGTAATGTGGTGCACCGAAGAACATTCAACCACAGCAACATACCGCCTGCAGCTGGCAGCTGACAAACTTGCAGCCTGGGCAGACGACTGGTGTGTCAAGATCAATCTAGAGAAATCCACGACCACACTCTTCACCTTGTCCCCAAAACAAAAGCCAGGAGTCATCAAACTGGGCGACACACCACTCAGGAATGATGACGAACCAACGTACCTCGGTGTCACATTCGACAAACGACTGACCTGGAAACCACAGATCCAGAAAGCAGAAAACAAAGCCAGACGCAAATTGGCAATCATGAGAAAGCTGGCTGGAACAAACTGGGGTGCCAGTGAGAAGACCCTGAAGACACTGTATGAAGGCACGGTGAGACCCCAACTTGAATACGGAGCCCCAGCCTGGTCAAGCGCTTGCAAATCCAACCTGCAAGCCCTGGACAAAGTCCAGAATCAAGCACTCCGTATCCTGACAGGAGCAATGAGGTCAACTCCAATCAAGACCATGGAGTCCCTGACAGGAGTCCAACCGTTGATCACTCGAAGAGACACAAAGACACTCATCCAAGCAGAGAAATACAAAAGCCTACCAAAGCACCCAATGAACAGCAGAATGGAAAAACCTATCAGGAACAGGCTGAAACGCTCAAGCTTTGTGCACCAAAGCAGGAGCCTCAAGCGACAGTACCTACCCCACCTGCCGGAAAGCACTCTGCCGCTCGATGCCACAGGAACATGCCCAACTCCTTGGGAAGCCAACCAGAGGGTCCTCGAGATCAACACAACTGTGAAAGGCGTGACATCACGGGACATGAGTGACACCAGTAAGAAGGCGCTTACCCTGGCCATGATCGCAGACCACTACCCTGAAGAAGCGTGGATCCACGCCTACACTGATGGGTCAGCCACTGATGCTGTGAGAGATGGAGGAGCCGGCGTTCTAGTTCGGTACCCAGAGGGAGAGGCACAAACAGCGAGCATTCCCACAGGTTTGCACTGCACCAACTATAGTGCAGAAGTACAGGCCTTGAGGACAGCAGCCACAATAGTTGACGGATCAGACCATGAATGTCCTCAGGTCGTCTTTCTGACAGACGCAATGTCAGCACTCCAAGCTCTGTCTGCCAACAAAGAAACTGAGCTCAACAACGCCCTCCAACAGGTTGCTCAGAACCGAAGGGTCGTGCTTCAGTGGGTGCCAGCTCATTGTGACATAGCAGGAAACGAGGCTGCAGACAAACTTGCCAAGGAAGGTGCTTCAAAGGAACAGTTCACGTCCCAGCTGCAGTACAAGGAAAAAAAGACAATCATCAAAAACAAGAGGAAAACCAGAGCGGAGAAAGATGACTACCACCTGCTCCAACGTGAAGAACAAGTCGTCCTACTCAGACTCCGCACTGGACATAACAGACTAAACCATCATATGGCCACAAAGCTGAAGCTAGTTCCCTCCCCCCTATGTCCGTGTGGCAAGAATCAGACAGCAGAGCACATCCTGCAGGATTGTCCATACCACAGTGCTCTGAGGGACACCACCTGGCCAGAGGAGACAGCGCTACAAAAGAAGCTATACGGCCCCAGAGAGGACTTGGAGAGGACAGCACGTTTCGCCCTGCAGTCCGGACTGACGATCTAACAGCGAACGACAAGAAAAGATTATTCATCATTTTCTGATTCCAAAAACATATGTGGTCATTTCTGCGAAAAGGGACATTCTTGATCTAAGCCTCTGATTGGAGAAACGCGGGGTCAAAGTTAGAGCAAAATGTAAACAAACTTTGCTGTGCTGACTGATGCCCACTTCAAGTTGAATTTCTAAAATGTTCAATGAATTATCAGCGATAGTACAATGAACAGCAATTTAAAGTAATGGAAAATAGTCTTGGGATCAACATTACAAACTTCTACAAATGTTTATGTTTATTCCTCCTCAGGAAAAACACATCGAACCGATGACAAGTTGACTGCGATGATGCCGAAAATGGCGACAGAGTGTTTTGTTGTGCTTCGAGAAACATTTTTTCGTCGCTAGTTTTGGTCAAGTTAAAACAACTTACCTATTTTTTGTTTAAGGTTTGACAGTAAGCTTAATATAAACTTTCATCTGGAAGCACATTCAGCAAAGTGATGTAGCCAAATCATCACACAGCTACATTTCACTAGACGGATCTATACGCATAGTTCAGGTAGATCTGACTTTCACGCGACCGTAGCACTGTACGAAAAAGCAGACGACAAACGCAGTTGCCCGATGAAGAACAGTTACTCCCCGTTTTCATCTTTAGTTGCTTCCCTTGCTAAAGTTACTGATATTTAGATCAGTGGTTAGGCCTACTGACTGGGGCATTCTGTTCTTTGCAGCTGTGAATTCTGATAGTGGAAGGGCAAGTCAGTCTTCTCAGTTCTCAGTTGAACACGGAATGTTCTGCTGACAGAAGTCACTTTGGGATAAGACAACGATTTTGTTGACGAGGTCAATGCTGTTGATTCAGAATAATTTTGTTGCACTTCGCCCGGACATTTGTGACTCCGAAGTCGAAGCAGATACTTTGATCACGATGGTGTTGTAAACGTTCATGATGACAACGCACACTACTAATCGGTTAAAGAGTTCTCCAAGAGCATAGGCCTATTGCGAAGCAAGGTCTTCCTCTTCCTGATCGTTTGAATGCCCGGACATCGTAAATGAGAACCTGTTGCTCTTACCGTTTGCTGTCTCCACTTAGATCTATGACAGGCTACAATTTCAGGTAAGTTACCATATAGACTGCAGTGTGTGTGTGTTTTTTGTGTGTGTGTGTGCGCGCGCGCGCAGCTTGTGTGTGTGTATGTGTGTGTTTTTGTTGCGTGAGGGTTTCTGTACGTGTGTGTGTGTGTATGTGTGTGTGTGTGTGAGAGAGAGAGAGAGAGAGAGAGAGAGAGAGAGAGAGAGAGAGAGAGAGAGAGAGAGAGAGAGAGAGAGAGAGAGAGAGAGAGAGAGAGAGAGAGAGAGAGGGGTAGACAGACGAAGAGAGATGATAATGACGATGATGATTTTGATGATGATGATGATGATGATGATGATGATGATGGTGGTGGTGTGTGTGTACGTGTAGTATGTTTTTAAACTCCTCTTTTTTTTATTTAACCAATGTTACTCTCTTTCTCTCAGTTTGCTGGCGTGGAACAGCAAACAAGTCCAGCAATTCACCGGACAGTGCAACAACAAAAGACAGAAGTGCCTGGCCACAAAGCAGGTGTTCGACAGAATGGGGCAACACTCACTCGCCGCAACAGCAATGTCCAGCCGGTTCCAGTTCCAAGGAAATCAGCATGGTTTACCCTTGGGACTTTGCTCAGTAGGTAAAGACATATTAATACTTTACAATTTGTCAGTACTTTAAAAAAAAGGGGGGGAACAATACAGTTATATTTGTGTTTATGTGCTGTTTTCTCCAACAAAGAAGCACACACAGTCACACACAGACACACACACACATACACACAGATACACAGACACACACAGACACACACACCACACACTGACACCACACACACACACAAACATACACACACACACACACACTACATGTTCGATAATGTCACCATACCATACCCGCTTAGAAATGGCAAGTGGATAGGTACCCAAAACCAGACTTGAACTGTGCAAATAGTGGTTAGTAAATAATATGTTGATCAACTCTGTGGTTGCCTTTGTTTCAGAGAAGCAAATCGTCTACCTTGCGAATGAGGCAGGGGTACAGAGGAGGGTAGCAACTTCAGTCTTCGGCATGGTGCATCAATATTTAGGCATGCAGTTTTGTGTGTGAATGAACAGCACAAATCCATTTTGAAAATGTCTTGATCGTCGGCCACATCAAGTTCGACCCTGATTGGCATTTCAGTTTGTTGAAAGTAAAGGGAGACGTTCGATAGCAGAGTGCACGGATGACATTTTCAATTCAGTGAAGTGATGGACAGACTGAGAGACCCACGTGTGCAAGGATACACAGCACCATGTTACTTTCTACAACTGGAAGCTGTATTTACCAAGGAAACTGAACAATTAATCCTCGTTATGAAATTTAGAAGTACCACAACTTCAAGTCGACAAGTGTGTGTGTATTGTTTTCAGCAGACAGCCTCAAATAGTTTGTGTTTGTATGTGCGTGGGTGAAGAAAGAATAGAACATGGAGTGGGGAGAGGTAGTATGAAAGAAGAAGAAATATTCGAGAAAAAAAATCATATGGCTGATTGTTTTTTCTTCTGCATGGGAGGAGAGAATGATAGAAAAAGACGAAAAAGTAAAAATTAGGGTAACGTTACAATAAGGGCAATAACTCTGGATTGAAACATTATTTTGACCTAAAACCATACAAGTAATAACGGCAGATGATTGAACTTACTTTTTTTTTTTTTTTTTTTCTTTTTTTTTTTTCTTTTTTCTGTTTTTTTATTTATTTAAAAATTTTTTTTTTTTTTTAGGAGATCAGACATTGTTAATCACACATGTGCGTGCGGTTTTTTTGTTTTTTTTATATCGGAAGTTTTTTATTTTTTTTATTTTTTTTTATTATCATTTTAATTCTTATTAAGTTATTATTGTTTTCCTTCAGTCTCACTCTTTCTCTCAGCTTCACACTCAATGGACAGTAAACAGATCATGGACAATTTTTATTTTATTTACATTTACCCTCTCTCTCTCTCCTCTCTCTCTTTCTCACACTTGTCCACACAACATCTCTCTCTCTCTCTCTCTCTCTCTCTCTCTCTCTCTCTCACTCACTCCCTAGTCTGTCTTTCTCTGCATCCACTTTCTTTCTCTTCGACTTGTCTGTTTTTTTCTGAATTTTGTTCTTCGGATTCTTCTGTCTTCTTCTTTGTTCTTCTTTTTTGCTCTCTCTCTCTCTCTCTCTCTCTCTCTCTCTCTCTCTCTCTCTCTCTCCCTCTCTCCCTCCCTCCCTCTCTCCCTCTCTCTCTCTCTCTCCTCTCCCCCATACTCTGTCGGTCTCTCTCTCCCACAGTCTGCCAATCAGGGCAGATCAGTCAGTTAAAGGGGTATTCTTGCCATCAGCCAATAGTACTAATCAAGAAAGACTATTGAAAATGATCTTGTACGCTGATGATATTACGCTTTTTCTGAAAGGCACTGATGATGTGCAAAATGCTCTGACATTGGTGTCATATTTCTCCAAGTTCTCAGGACTGGCTGTGAACAGACTGAAATCGGAGGCCATGTGGTTGGGTTCACAGAAGTACTCTGAGGAGCAGCCATGTGGCTTCAGATGGAAATCTAAAGTCAACATTCTTGGTATATATTTTTGTAATAATTTAGAAGCCTCGGAAATCGAAGAAAACTGGACAGAAAAAATCAATCATATTCAGAGCACAATGATTAAGTGGTCTAAGAGAAACTGCAGTATAATGGGAAAGATTTGCCTTGTAAAATCACTTTTGATCCCTCAATTAACACATGCTTTGCAAGCTTTGATTATACTCGAAAAGATCATATGTAAACTGAACTCAATGTTTTTCAGATTCATTTGGAAAAAAAGATTTTCAAACACAAAAGCCTATGAAAAGGTAAAACGAAAAGTTATGTGCCAGGAAACAAGTAAAGGTGGCCTAAATATGATTGATTTGGGTGACTTTCAAAAATCCTTTGTACTTGGATGGTTTTCGAAATTACTGCAACCAAACGAAGAAGCTTGGAAAAGTATTCCACTCAGTATGTTCTCCAAACTCGGAAAAAATCTATGCTGCTTTCAAGCAAACGTCAAACCAGCCTTATTTAAAGGGTTGGGGTTGATTACAAACAAGTTCTGGAAAAGCGTTTTAGAATGTTGGCTTGACAACCATGAAAAGATATTACCATGCGTGCAAAAAATTACCCAGCTGGAGAATTTATGCCTATGGAATAACTCTCTAATTGCTTATCGTGGCAAGACAATGTTTCTACGTGATTGGGTTACATCTGATATATGCTATGTGAAGGATTTATACGAGAAAAATATGTTTTTACCATTTCACAGGATTTGTGAAAGAGTTGGGCATAAACCAACAAGACTATTTGAATATGGGGCAATTCGCACAGCAATAGCATCCCTTTTTTTGAAGATGAATGATAATGGAATACAAGCTATGAAGGTAATGGATTATCAAAAAATAAGTACATTTAAACCCAGGCAGTTTCGTAAATTAATGGTAGACGCTTATCAAACTGAGACTATTGCAGTCAGTTTCTGGAAAAGAAAGATGGGAATTGAAATAAACAAGGACATTTGGCAGATAGCAAGCAACGCATCAAAAGAAGTAAGATTGAGACTGCTATGTAGTGTACACTGGAAAATAACTCATAACATTTATCCAACGAACATTATATTGTATAAAATGGGCATTGCTGAGAGTATTAGTTGTACACATTGTACAGAAGAGACAGATTATATCGAACATTTCTTTTATTATTGTAGAAAAATAAGCAAAGTGTGGAATCTTGTTGAAGAAGCCTTCTTCACCGCTTGTTCAAAAAGAATTCATGTTGATGTGCGGGATGCCCTATTTGGCCTAGTTAAAAGGAATTCTATTTCATCCGCTGAAGCAAACTATGTCAATTTGCTAATCTTGATTGCAAAAATGTGCATAGGTATTTATAGATACGGTACCCCTTTAGAGATCGGATGTATTTTTGAAAAAGAGTTAAGTTTAAGAAAAATAATTGACTTGTGACTCGCATATATGTTGCTATCTGTGAAATTGAAATAAAGAAACGTTAGGTAACAAAAGGAGAAATGATGACGGAAGAAAATATAGGACAAAATGTATAAAACAAAAATAGGTGGAGAGAGAGAAGATAGAACGAGAGGAGACAGAGAGAGAGAGAGAGAGAGAGAGAGAGAGAGAGAGAGAGAAAGAGAGAGAGAAAGAGAGGGAGAGAGAAAGAGAGAGAGAGAGAGAGAGAGAGAGAGAGAGAGAGAGAGAGAGAGAGAGAGAGAGAGAGAGAGAGAGAGAGAACGCAGGAACGCAGGAAATTTAATGCGAGGCCACCGGCATATACGCATGGGGGTTTACAAAAGACACAGGAAAAAATAGGAATAAAAATCAACAACAAAATTTCATGGTTGTACAGAAACAAAAAAAATATATATCGTGGCACGAAAATTTACAAATTTTGTCTCAAAGTATCAGTCATAGCAACAATTGCCTGTTTGAAATTTCTTCATCACGTGTTTTCATGGCATAATAACAATACATGGCTACAGCTCTATTAATGTATATACTCTCATTTTGTAGCAGAAAAATCAAGGGTGGTACATGTACATTGTCAGTGAAATATTTCAAAATATATTTTACACGTAGATCCTGGTATTTTGGGCAATGTAGCAGAAAATGTATTTCGTTTTCCACAGCAGGACAAAACGGGCACGTGTTTGGTACAGCACTATAGCGTTTGTTTCCATTCAGGTCAATAATACCTAGGCGTAGTTTGACAAAAATGTTTCTAAATTTAGTAAGTGTGATATCCGTTAGGTATTTTTCCGGCTGCAATAAAGACTTGAACGAACTATACGTTGAAAATCTATCACTTTCCATTATCTTACCAAACCATTCCTGCTTATAGCAGTCAATCAAACGCTGTCTGAACGCACGCAAAAAAGCTTTTTCATGAACAACACCACCATTCAGCCATACAAAGGAAAACCCACACATATCCAAACAACGCTTTACCGAGCAAGCCCAATTTTGCAAATCAACCTCATTTCCGGGTAATCTTAAAAATCTTTTTTTATCCATCTCGTACGCTTGTCTAGGTAATCTAACCAAAAACATGTTCTGCAGCTTTAGCCAGTACCTGATAACACTGACAGTACTGTCAATGAATAAAGGGAAACGACCGAGTTCTCCATATGCCATCGCGTTTGGAGTTCTTGGTAAAACATTCAAAAATCTTTTACAAGCAAACAAATGCGGAGATTCAACAGAACGAAAGCGTGTGATACCCCATATTTCAGAGGCGTACAGAAGCATAGGTTTTACTAGCGCATCAAACAATTTAAAAAATACACTAACATCCATGCTACCTAAGCTCCACATTGTTTTCATGATTTCTACCACTTTTCCCTTGGCTCTGCCTGCAAATTCTTCTAAAGCAATGTCAAATGATAATTTTGTTGTCAATGTGACACCCAAATATTTATAACTGTTTACAACATCCATAGGTTTACCTTGATAAAACCATTTTTCTGTCTTAGATAGATGACCGCCTTTCCGAAAAACCATTACTTTTGTTTTCTTTAAATTTACACTGAGGCCAAGGGCAGAGGAGGCTTGTTCAAGATTGTTCAACTGGTTTTGTAATCCAACAGGTGTTGTAGAAATCAAACAAATATCGTCAGCAAAAAGAAGCAAAAAAATTTCTTGTAATCCAGGCAAAAACTGAACACCATGCCTTCCATTTGAGGTTACTATATCGGCTACTTCAGTAATTAACAGGGAAAAAATCAGGGGAGACAACATGCAGCCTTGTTTCACCCCGGCAGGGCAATCAAAGAAGTCAGACACTTCAGGGCCCCATCTTACACATGACTGGACAGAATCATAAATCCCTTGTAGCATACGGAGCATTTTCGTCGAAGTTTTTATTTTTTGAAGAACGACCCACAAACTATCCCTGTCTACAGAATCGAAAGCTTTCAAGTAATCAATAAAAGCAACGTACAGTTTACTTCTCCTTTGTCCATACAGACATTTCTTAATCATAGTCACAAGTGTAAAAAGATGATCAATAGTTGAATAGTTTTTTCGAAAACCAGCTTGTTCTTCACATATCTTGTGTTCACTCTCTGCCCATTTATACAGACGCCTATTTAGGATGGAAGTAAAAACTTTACTAATAGTACTCAGGAGGGAAATGCCCCTATAATTTCCAGGATTATTTACATCACCCTTTTTCAGTAAAGGAACTATCACGGACTGACTCCATTGTTTAGGAAACACACCAGTGTCATAAACACGGTTAAAGAACTTAGTGAGAAAAGGGGCAACAATATCCTCAGCTGCTTTTAGAAATTCTGCTGGTATTTCATCAATACCAGAAGCTTTCCCTGCTTTTAATTTTCGAATGGCTTGTTTTACCTCAGCTAACGAAATTTGTTCATCCAATTCATAAATATGTACATCTTCCTCACTTTCTTCATTTATTACATTTTCGTTTTGTTCAGGCGTTGAAGCTGTGTGCTGTCCCAAAATGTTTTCAAAGTGATCTTTCCAGACATCGATATTTATAGTAGCACGGTTTCTCTCCCTTGGGCGAGACCGTTTTACCGTTGACCAGAACATGGAAGGATTTTTTCTGTTTTCTAGTAAAGAATCTTGTACTGATTTTCTATATGCTTTCTTTTTCTCTTTTATCATATTTTGATATTCAGATCTTTTTTGCAAATACTGTAGTTTATCCTCAACCTTTCTAGTGCGAGAGTACCGACTAAGTAATCTATTAACTTCACGTTTTCCCTCCCTACACTCTGTGTCAAACCATCGGCTCGTACGACGCTGACGGCCTCCAAAAAACACCGTGCGTCGCATGCACCGACCCGCTTCTAAAAGCGTGTTTACAAACATTGTCAAGGCAGCGTCAGAGTTATCATCAATACATGCAGCAGCGTCATCGATGGCAGTTTGACCTTCACGTGAAGAAAGAAAATCTAAAAATACACTAGCTTTGGAGGAATCCCAAGTCAGTTTCTCTGAACTAGTCTTATTCTCACTGTCTACATCAGCGTCAATTTTTAGGGCAGCACACACATCTAGCCGAACAGGCATATGATGAGACTCAATGCGGTTGACAACAGAAAACATATTTACATATTCAACAAAATCAACTGAAGACAAAAAGTGATCAATAGTACTATTTCCTCTTTCAGACACAAAAGTGAATTTATCATCGAAACCTGGTTGTACTAATCCATGCAGAGGTACAAGGTGAAACATGCAGCAAAACTGAATCAGTATTTTACCAAAGTTATTTGTCAAAACATCTTGTGATTTTCTTTCAAAAACATTACCATCCTCATCATC
Source organism: Littorina saxatilis (assembly GCF_037325665.1). Taxonomy (NCBI): domain Eukaryota; kingdom Metazoa; phylum Mollusca; class Gastropoda; order Littorinimorpha; family Littorinidae; genus Littorina; species Littorina saxatilis. The sequence goes on from NC_090246.1 coordinate 78,707,999, forward strand.
ATCTTCTTCATCAACACATTCAAGACACCAATCCCCTATTCGGGCGTTCAAATCACCTCCAAGTAAATAGTACACATCCCTGCCAGCTTCCATTAAAGACAAAATAAACTGTTCTAGCATTTCTAGAGTACAATCATAATCTTTTTTATCATAGTACACACTGCCCACTGGATGATTATACAGACCAATAAACATCATGTCTTTCTCACAACCAAACAATTCTTTTGAAAGTTTTACGCACAAAACATTTTCACTCTTGGTATCAATAGTCTCAACAAAATCCGACAGACATTTACGAATCAACATAACAGTTCCACCAGAAACATGGCCCATCTTGGTCAGTTTCACACCTGGTGAATGAAGGACAATGAAATCACTAAAATAGGTACTAAAGTCAAAGCTTGGCAAAGTAAAGGTTTCAGACAAAAAACAAACATCAAAAGAAGTTATGTAATCAACAAAATCAGGGTCAGTTAGCTTGGCAATCAACCCATTTATATTCCAACAAAGAAATGAAAAAGAAGTATTCAATTTGTCCTTATTTGCTGTTGCAACATTATTTACATCAGGTGTGTTTTTGTCATGTGCTTGTGTGTCTTGTTTGTTTGCATTGTCATAGCCTTGGCCACGCCCCTATTCGCTGTTTCCTGCACGGGTGGGAGTTCCACGCACGTTGCGAAAGTAGGCCGAGTACCCACCACCTCCACTATCGCCACCCAATGTCATGTCTTTGTGGCCCTGCCGATTGGCTGAGCGGGTCACACGCTTACCTCTGGCGTCACTCTGCCCGGAATTCCGACCGGAATTTTCTTCAGTGTCACGGCTGTGACCCTGAGTGTCACTGACGTCACGCTCTATTTCTACTTCGCTGATTGGTTGACGTTGCTCGTGATCAGGGGGCGTCTCCGAGTCGGTGTTTGTCAACAAACCGGGGCCACCCGGCCGGCGGTTGTCAGCACGGCGATCATCGTTGTTTCTGGGGTTGTCATGGAAGCGTAGCTTGCCGTTTGTGTAGTAGGCCGTCTTCCCCTCCTCCCTCAGCTGTTTCAGCTTCTGGGTCTGCCGTCTGGTGAGATCTTGGGCCGCTCTCAGGTTGTCGTGCTCCATGTCGCTTCGTGCCTCACGGTCTTTCATGAGACGCATCGCATCGCCCCAACGTTGGAACTTGGCAATGATAGGGCGGGGGTTGGGATTCTTGGGGTTGGGTTTTCCGAGGCGATGCGCTCGCTCGATGACGTCAGGCTCCCACTGCTTCTGAGGAATGTAGGTGTCAAGAACGTTTTTCACTGCAACAACACAGTCAGCATCGGTGTCGCCAACTTCTTCTGGTATTCCGAAAAACTTGACGTTGTTGCGACGGGAAAACCCCTCCAGCCTGTCAACCTCTGCCTCGAGGCTAGTCACCACACGATACAGATCGTCTTGTTGTGAGGAGAGGTTGGAGATCGACTGTTCGTTCTTCTTGAGGGACTTTTTCATTGTCTCTTGCTCATCTCCAAATTTCTTCATCAATGTCTCTTGTTTTCTAAGCATGTCTTCTTGTCGTTTGAGAAAGTCCGCCTGTGTTTGCATGGTTGCCAGAACGACATCCAGCTTCTGCTGCAACGACTGCTCTAAGTGTTTGATGCTATCTGCCACTGCAGTTGACTCCGCACCACCACCACTACTTTCGCTACTGCCACTGACAGCAGGCCCAGGGTTTTCCTCTACGTCATTGCTCAATCTCAAGCGTCGTATCGCGAAGGCAATCACTGCCAGGCACAAAGATGGCGCGTGCTGCGCGTGCGGAAAGGTCACCGCCATCGGTGACAGGTGTACAAGGTCATCACTTGGCACTGACAAATGGCCAGTCACTGTTGACGAATTATAAGTCACAGTTCCCAGGGGTGGGAATGGCGTACTAAAAGCACTTTCCGCAACATCTTTGAAGCAGCACACGATGTTCGCAAGAAAAACAAGGCATCCCCAAGTAATGCACACGTCGCTGACACTGATTTCAGAACTGTCACCATACACGGGCTGAGCACGAAGCCGGTTCAAGAAATGTTTTGCCACACAAGCCAAATGAAAACGACCAATACTGGCCCTCCAAAGTCCTACCTCGATCATTTTCAGTAGATTTCTGCACACAATCACTTTAGACTTTCACTTGTATAGTTCTGGAGACTCAAACTTTGATATAGCCACTTTGAACTTGAAAAATATCCATCTTGTCTGCACTGTGAAAATTTTTCCCTCCTGCGCCATTCGTGGTCGACCTTGACCCCCCCGAGAGAGAGAGAGAGAGAGAGAGAGAGAGAGAGAGAGAGAGAGAGAGAGAGAGAGAGAGAGAGAGAGAGAGAGAGAGAGAGAGAAAGAAAGAGAGAGAGAGAGAGAGAGAGAGAGAGAGAGAGAGAGATTGGCAGACTATGATTGAACTTACTATTTCCCGGCAAAAGTTTGTTTTTGAAAGTTTGGCCATTTTAAGTCATTTTGGGGGTATCTCCAAAAAAGGGTCATAACTCCGTGAAAAATAAATTTGAAGGTCTGAAATTCTCACATCACGTTCTAAATATAACAGTCTGTCAAATAAAATCCAAAACTCAAAATCGATAAATTTGTCAAGAATGTCCCTTTTCGCAGAAATGGCCACATATAAATATGTTATATTCGAATTAAAAACAAGCTCTGAAAATTAAAAAATTAAAAATTATGATCAAAATTAAATTTCCGAAATCGATTTAAAAACAATTTCATCTTATTCCTTGTCGGTCCCTGATTCCAAAAACATATAGATATGATATGAGATTAAAAACAAACTCAGTAAGCTAAAAAGAATAGACATACAGAAAAGCGTGTTATCCTGCTCAGCGCGACCACTACCGGCACTATTCTGCATGGCTTGTCGATTTCACTGCCTTTGCCACGAGCGGTGGACTGACGAAACTTCTAGTATGTGGTCTTGGAGAAAAAAGCAGTGCGTTCAGTTTCATTCTGTGAGTTCGACAGCTGGACTAAATGTTGTTATTTCGCCTTACGCGACTTGTTTTTTCTGCGTTTGGATCTGCATGCGTATATTCTTTTTACATTTAGTCAAGTTTTGACTAAATGTTTTAACATAGAGGGGGGAATCGAGACGAGGGTCGTGGTGTATGTGTGTGTGTGTGTCTGTGTGTGTGTGTGTGTGTGTGTGTGTGTGTGTGTGTGTGTGTGTGTGTGTGTGTCTGTGTGTAGAGCGATTCAGAGTAAAGTACTGGACTGATCTTTATGAAATTTTTCATGAGAGTTCCTGGGTATGATATCCCCAGATATTTTGTTTTCATTTTTTCCGATAAATGTCTTTGATGACGTCATATTCGGCATGTTGTGAAAGTTGAGGCGGCACTGTCATACCCTCATTTTTCAATCAAATTGATTGAAATTTTGGCCAAGCAATTTTCGACAAAGGCCGGACTTCGGTATTGCATTTCAGCTTGGAGGCTTAAAAATTAATTAATGACTTTGGTCATTAAAAATCTGAAAATTGTAATTAAAATTATTGTTTTATAAAACGATCCAAAATTACGTTTATTGTATTCTTCATCATTTTCTGATTCCAAAAACATATAAATATGTTATATTCGGATTAAAATCAAGCTCTCAAAATTAAAAATATAAAAATTATGATTAAAATAAAATTTCCGAAATCGATTTAAAAACAATTTCATCTTATTCCTTGTCTGTTCCTGATTCCAAAAACATATAGATATGATATGTTTGGATTAAAAACACTTTCATAATTTCATAAAGATCGGTCCAGTAGTTTACTCTGAATCGCTCTACACACACACACACACACACACACACACACACACACACACACACACACACACACACACACACACACACACACACACACACACCACGACCCTCGTCTCGATTCCCCCTCTATGTTAAAACATTTAGTCAAAACTTGACTAAATGTAAAAAGAAAAGTAAAGAAAGCAACGACGGTTTGAAGGAAGAAAAGAATAAGGGAGGAGGAATCCAAAGACAGAAAATAAATAAGAAACTAGTAAGTAAGTAAGTAAATAAGTAAGTAACACACTCACTCACTCACTCACTCACTCACTCACTCATTCAATCATTCACTCACTCACTCACTCACTCACTCACTCACTCACTCACTCACTCACTCACTCACTCAATAACAAACTAATTAACAAGAAGAAGAGAAATGAAACAGATGTGCCATCATGCATTTTTGTTCCATTCAATTCAGATCCAAGTATTCGTGTGTGATTTTCCCTTGCCGAATGTGTTTTTTCGTGTTTGTGTTTAAGGTGTAAAGCACCTTGTTGCATTGTTAACCTTTGCCGGATGCCGCTTTTGACTACACACTCCCGACGATGCGGGTTTGTCTGAACCCATACATTTGAAAGAGGGTTTTTACCGTTTATTCCTCTAACGACGATGCGGGTTTGTCTGAACCCATACATTTGAAAGAGAGTTTTTACCGTTTATTTCTCTAACGACGGGGTGGGTTCAGGGAAACCCACAGCGCTACTTCAGTGGTTGCATCGAGTTTCTCCCTTCACCGACCTCTTGCAGGGGAGGGAGAGGGAGAGACTGAGAGAGACTGAGAGACTAAGAAAGAGAGAGAGAGACTAAGAAAGAGAGAGAGAGAGAGACTAAGAAAGAGAGAGAGAGAGAGACTAAGAAAGAGAGAGACTAAGAAAGAGAGAGACTAAGAAAGAGAGAGAGAGACTAAGAAAGAGAGAGAGAGAGTCTAAGAAAGAGAGTGAGAGACTAAGAAAGAGAGAGAGAGAGACTAAGAAAGAGAGAGAGAGAGACTAAGAAAGAGAGAGAGAGAGAGAGACTAAGAAAGAGAGAGAGACTAAGAGAGAGAGAGAAAGACTAAGAAAGAGAGAGAGACTAAGAAAGAGAGAGAGAGAGAGAGAGTCTAAGAAAGAGAGTGAGAGACTAAGAAAGAGAGAGAGAGAGACTAAGAAAGAGAGAGAGGGAGACTAAGAAAGAGAGAGAGAGAGACTAAGAAAGAGAGAGACTAAGAAAGAGAGAGAGACTAAGAAAGAGAGAGAGAGAGATACTAAGAAAGAGAGAGAGAGAGACTAAGAAAGATAGAGAGAGAGACAAATAAAGAGAGAGAGAGACAAATAAAGAGAGAGAGACTAAGAAAGAGAGAGAGAGACTAAGAAAGAGAGAGAGAGACTAAGAAAGAGAGAGAGAGAGACTAAGAAAGAGAGAGAGAGAGAGAGACTAAGAAAGAGAGAGAAAGAGACTAAGAAAGAAAGAGAGGGAGACTAAGAAAGAGAGAGACTCAGAAAGAGAGAGAGAGACAAAGAAAGAGAGAGAGAGAGACTAAGAAAAAGAGAGAGAGAGACTAAGAAAGAGAGAGAGAGACTAAGAAAGAGAGAGAGAGAGAAACTAAGAAAGAGAGACTAAAAAAGAGAGAGACTAAGAGAGAGAGAGAGAGAGACTAAGAGAGACTAAGAAAGAGAGAGAGACTAAGAGAGAGAGAGAGACTAAGAAAGAGAGAGAGAGACTAAGAGAGAGAGAGACTAAGAAAGAGAGAGATACTAAAAAAGAGAGAGAGAGACTAAGAAAGAGAGAGAGAGAGACTAAGAGAGACTAAGAAAGAGAGACTAAGAAAGAGAGAGAGACTAAGAGAGAGAGAGAGACTAAGAAAGAGAGAGAGACTAAGAGAGAGAGAGAGACTAAGAAAGAGAGAGAGAGACTAAGAAAGAGAGAGAGAGACTAAGAAAGAGAGAGAGAGAGAGAGACTAAGAAAGAGAGAGAGAGACAAAGAAAGAGAGAGAGACTAAGAAAGAGAGAGAGAGACTAAGAAAGAGAGAGAGAGAGACTAAGAAAGAGAGAGAGAGACTAAGAAAGAGAGAGAGAGAGAGACTGAGAAAGAGCTAGAGAGAGAGAGAGAGACTAAGAAAGAGAGAGAGAGACTAAGAAAGAGAGAGAGAGACCAAGAAAGAGAGAGAGAGAGAGACTAAAAAAGAGAGAGAGAGACTAAGAAAGAGAGAGAGAGAGAGACTAAGAAAGAGAGAGAGACTAAGAGAGAGAGAGACTAAGAAAGAGAGAGAGAGAGACTAAGAAAGAGAGAGAGAGACTAAAAAAGAGAGAGAGCGAGAGACTAAGAAAGAGAGAGAGAGACAGAGACAGACAGTCAGATAGACAGACAGTCAGTTAGACGGATAGACAGACAGACAGAGAGACAGAGCAACTGACAACAGACATACAGACAGAGAGATACGGACACACAGACAGAGAGACAGACAGTCTCTTGGAGACAAACAGGCAGACAGACACTGTTCCGCCGCTTTGGTAATTATGGGTGTAGCAGAACCCGCGCCGTCGGCAGAGGGATAGTTACAATCACTACTACTCTTTAAAAGTATGGGTATGTGTGAACCCGCGCCATCGGTAGTGTTTATGTAAATTATCATAATCAATTAATTCTGATGTTTTGTCATGTACACACTAAAAATTTGCAGACAGAGAGCAAATTAGGTGTGTGAGAGATACTTAAAATTTCAAAACGATACCTTTAATGGTTCCAGCGTTACAATGATTTTAGTGTGTCTCTGGGTACAGGTGAACCCAGGAAGCACGGCAAAGGTTAAACCCATACATAAAAACGTTTAAAGATATGTTTTAAAACAAAAAGTAGGAAGAAAACCGAGACAGACAGAAAGGAAGGAAAAGACGTGACAAGAGCAAACAAAGTTTGATTTAATACACAAAAACAGGAAACAAGTCGCGTAAGGCGAAATTACTACATTTAGTCAAGCTGTGGAACTCACAGAATGAAACTGAACGTAGTCCGCCGCTAGTGCAAAAGACAGTGAAAGTGACGAGCCTGTTTGGCGCGGTAGCGGTTGCGCTGTGCTTCATAGCACGCTTTACTGTACCTCTCTTCGTTTTAAGTTTCTGAGCGTGTTTTTAATCCAAACATATCATATCTATATGTTTTTGGAATCAGGAACCGACAAGGAATAAGAAGAAATAGTTTTTAAAACGATTTTGGAAATTTAATTTTAATCATAATTTTTAATTTTTTAATTTTCAGAGCTTGTTTTTAATCCGAATATAACATATTTATATGTTTTTGGAATCAGAACATGATGAATAATAAAATAAAAGTAATTTTGGATCATTTTATAAAAAAATAATTTTAATTACAATTTTCAGATTTTTAATGACCAAAGTCATTAATTAATTTATAAGCCTCCATGCTGAAATGCAATACCAAAGTCCGGCCTTCGTCGAAGATTGCTTGGCCAAATTTCAATCAATTTGATTGAAAATTGAGGGTGTGACAGTGCCGCCTCAACTTTTACAAAAAGCCGGATATGACGTCATAAAAGACATTTATCGAAAAAATGAAAAAAAGTCTGGGGATATCATACCCAGGAACTCTCATGTAAAATTTCATAAAGATCGGTCCAGTAGTTTACACACACACACGCACACACACACACACACACACACACACACACACACACACACACACACACACACACACACACACACACACACACACACACACACACACACATACACCACGACCCTCGTCTCGATTCCCCCTCTATGTTAAAACATTTAGTCAAAACTTGACTAAATGTAAACAAGTCGCGTAAGGCGAAAATACAACATTTAGTCAAGCTGTCGAACTCACAGAAGGAAACTGAACGCAATGCAATTTTTCAGCAAGACCGTATACTCGTAGCATCGTCAGTCCACAGCTCGTGGCAAAGGCAGTGAAATTGACAAGAAGAGCGGGGTAGTAGTTGCGCTGAGAAGGATAGCACGCTTTTCTGTACCTCTCTTCTTTTTAACTTTCTGAACGTGTTTTTAATCCAAACATATCATATCTATATGTTTTTGGAATCAGGAACCGACAAGGAATAAGATAAAAGTGTTTTTAAATTGATTTCGAAAATTTAATTTTGATCATAATTTTTATATTTTTGATTTTCAGAGCTTGTTTTTAATCCAAATATAACATATTTATATGTTTTTGGAATCAGAAAATGATGAGGAATAAGATGAACGTAATTTTGGATCGTTTTATAAAATATCTTTTTTTTTTTACAATTTTCAGATTTTTAATGACCAATGTCATCAATTAATTTTTAAACCACCAAGCTGAAATGCAATACCGAAGTCCGGCCTTCGTCGAAGATTGCTTGGCCAAAATTTCAATCAATTTGATTGAAAAATGAGGGTGTGACAGTGCCGCCTCAACTTTTACAAAAAGCCGGATATGACGTCATCAAAGGTATTTATCGAAAAAAAGAAAAAAACGTCCGGGGACATCATTCCCAGGAACTCTCATGTAAAATTTCATAAAGATCGGTCCAGCAGTTTGGTCTGAATCGCTCTACACACACACACGCACAGACAGACAGACAGACACACAGACAGACACACACACACACACACACACACACACACACACACACACACACACACACACACACACACACACACACACACACACACACATACACCACGACCCTCGTCTCGATTCCCCCTCTATGTTAAAACATTTAGTTAAAACTTGACTAAATGTAAAAAGGAAAGGAAGCACAAAATCATGCATTAAAACTGGAATGCGGAGAAAAAACAAACAAACAAAGAAACAAACAAAGAAACAAACAAAGAAACAAACAAAGAAACAAACAAGCATATTGTACACAAGCACTATATGCAATGGTTCTTACTGTGTCCGATTCTCTGTCATCAAACATCTTTGTCATTTCTGAGACGAGGCAGTCTTCAAAACCTTGACACCCCGTGAATAAAATCCCAAATGTTCCGCGAACTGAAAAAAGTTAAAAGCAATATCAGGCCCTTCAATCAGGGGTGGGCTTATGATATGCTGGGTGATCTTAGAATAACCCTTTTTAGCGGATGAGCGTATGATACGAAGAGCGGGGCATGAGGTGAGTGTCTGCAGAAAAAATGTAATAACTCCTAAAATACTAATTATCCTGCAACCATATTACAGTTGTCAAAACCCGAAATGTAGCGCTACTTATTCACGTTGCTCTTTTTACAAAAAAATGCGTATCTATTGAATAACTATCCAAAACACAAGGCAGGTCGCTGATTTGTGGTCGGGTGCTCTTATGAAATACCCCCCTGTGCGCTTATGATAGCTTGATTTTTCGGATCGGATGCGCTTATGACTGGTTTTTCGCTGCGCTGCCTAGTTTTTTGCTTGATGACCTGAATGATCTTAATTAAATGTTCTCATTTTACAGATCATGGATTATAGATGTTACCATTGTGGAGAAGGGTTCTCCATCTTCAAAGAAATCATAACCCACACAGTTGATAAACATGAAGCACATAAGCTTCGGTATTGTTTTGTTCAGCTTAACACGGAGACAGACAAGCGGAGGCTATGCACAAAAGCGGCATTCGATTTTTCACCAAAAGAGTGCGCTGAGAAAGGCTGCAAAATAGTTGTAACCGATCAAAACAAAATAATAGTGGATAAAATTCCAAATTCCATTGGGCTTACTCCAGCATCTCAGAATGGCTATCAAGAGGCTCAAGGGCCTACGCCAGTGTCTCAGAATGACGATAAACATCCCAGAGCACACTCCTAGTGCGGTTAACTATTTTGTGAATAACCTTGCCGAAAAGGCTGGACAAATTCTGGCTGAAAACGGCTTGATAAGTGAATGGATTAGTTTTCATCAAATGATAATTCAAGGACATTTTCCCCTTGATAATATTGCCTTTCGGTTATTTCTTGACGTTGTGAACTATTACGCCACTGGAGACAAAAAAAGAATGAGATACAGTAAAGAGTCCCTTCTGTTTTGGCACACAGGCTATCGCTTATTCCATGGCAGATTCATTCGCTTCATGAATGGAAGAGAAGCTGAAGAAGATAGAAAGCTGGCACAACATGGGGATAATCTTTTGACAGGTGCTGGAGCGGATACAGATGAAACAGAAGTTCGAGTGGATATGACAGAAGCTGAGACCAAACCTGGAGTGGATACAGATGAAACAGAAGATCGAGTGGATATGACAGAAGCTGAGACCAAACATGGAGTGGATACAGATGAAACAGAAGATCGAGTGGATATGACAGAAGCTGAGACCAAACATGGAGTGGATACAGATGAAACAGAAGATCGAGTGGATATGACAGAAGCTGAGACCAAACCTGGAGTGGATACAGATGAGATAGAACCTGGAGTGAAAAGAACCAAGACAAAAAGTGAAAAATGTGATTTTGACAGAGCATACAATATAAATTTTGCTGTACCCAGGCTTCAGAGATTATCCAAAGAATCCAGTAACAAGCCGAAAATTTCTCCCGGCATACTAAATGAATGTGTGGACCACTTTTCTCAAAACACCAAATCGAAACTGGTCAAAGTTGCCCTTGATGGAAAAAAGATAA
>NC_090246.1:78728615-78756115 GCF_037325665.1 Littorina saxatilis
GTCTCGGTGACTTTGGCATCATAAGCAGTGGAAAAGCAGGTCCCTGCCAGACTAATTGGACACGACCTCATTTACATGATATACACACGCGTGGTTTGAACGATATTGTTATCTCATGAGTGGTCTCTCTCACGTATGTAGGATAAAAAGCGAAAACTTGGAGAGAGTGTAGGGGCAGGTGGGGGCAGGTAGGGGCAGGGTGATACCGAAATGTGTCTGTCTGTTAGTCACCCTGTCTGTCTGTGTCTGCGTGTCTTTAATTGTTATGTTTAGATCTGTGCCTCTGTCTTTGTCCGTACGCGTGTGCCAATGTGTGTCTGTCTGTATCAATGTGTGTCTGTCTGTATCAATGTGTGTCTGTCTGTATCAATGTGTGTCTGTCTGTATCAATGTGTCTGTTTCTGAATCTGTATGACTTTGTATTTTTGTGTCTGAACAACTTCGTAAGCTTGTGTCAGTGTGTGTGTGTGTGTGTGCGTGTGTGTGTGTGTATGTGTGTGTGTATGTGTGTGTGTGTGTGTGTGTGTATGTGTGTGTGTGTGTGTGTGTGTGTGTATGTGTGTGTGTGTGTATGTGTGTGTGTGTGTGTGTGTGTGTGCGTGTGTGTGTGTGTGTGTGTATGTGTGTGTATGTGTGTGTGTGTGTGTGTGCGTGTGTGTGTGTGTGTGTGGTCAAATGCTTTCAACACAGCTAACACAGCGTTTGAATAATTCGTAAAATTGCGTGTCTATCTGTCTGTCCGTCTGTCTGCCTGTCTGTCTGCCTGTCTGTCTGTTTGTCTGTCTGCGGTCTGGTCTGGTCTGGTCTGGTCTGGTCTAACTATAGTCTAACTGGATCCTACCGTCTTTCCGGCTGTTCGTTCGTTTTCTTTCTGTCTGTACGGCTTAGTATATTCTTCTGCTACAAACCAGTGCAGTACTGTTGACGTCTTGCGTGCATGTCTATCCTATCCGTCCGTCAGTCTGTGTCTGTCTGGTGTGCGTCGGTCTGTTTTTTGCTTACTGTGCCGGCAGCCTGCGATTGCACATGTGTCTGTGCTTGGTGTCTGTGTCTGTCTCTTGTTCTGTCTCTGTCTGTGTTAGTACCCTCTCTGTTTCTGCCTTTGTTATTAGTGTCACTCTCGCTCTCTCTCTCTGTGTCTATGTCTGTCTGTCTGTCTGTCTGTTTCTGTTTCTGTCTGTTTGTCTGTCTGTCTGTCTGTCTGTTTCTGTTTCTGTCTGTTTGTCTGTCTGTCTGTCTCTGTCTGTCTGTCTGTCTGTGTCTCTCTGTGTCTCTGTCTCTGTCTCTCTCTCTCTTTCACTATGAGCATTATATCTTTTCATTTTTAACAAAACAACAACAAAACACAACGGCTGGAACTACAAACAGGCAGCCTAAAAAAATCAATTATTACGTAGCAACCAGCACTGTCACCAGACAGCAGGTCAGTCGACTGGAACGGTTGTTTGTTTTGCAATCAGTTCTAGAAAGATTCCAGCGTTTCTGCACTTGCAGCAGAATTGTCAATACCTACACCAAGAAATCAAAGAGAGGAGGAAATGTGGTAGATCTGTGTGCGCTGGTTTCTTTCTATAGTGTTTGTGAATAACGATTGCAGTCTACACCGGTTCCAGTTTTGAATGTGCCCTGTCTTAGTGCTTAGAAAATCATCGAAGTGTGAAGTAGAAATAAAATCCCAGTAGTTTCGTGAACCGTAAACAACCCATGACTGCTCGACAACAAATATCTGAAGAGGTAGAAGATGCGCTGAGATCCTAATACAGTATACTGTAGTACCTACACAGAGACACAGTTGCATTGCGTTATATATCTGGTCAAAGAGCTGAAACTAAGTTCAGAACTGAGTGAGATAGAAACGGATATAAATGCAATGATCGTAGGCGTCGATTTTCCCATGCGTGCAACGAAAACAAGAAATGTAGGAATTAAAAAATAAAAAGTCCTCAAGCAAGTTGGAGACAACAGACTGTGACAATTCACTGACGCGTAAAGAGAAAGAGGCATTACACTCTGCCTTATGACACATTTTAAAAGAAAACTAAACACAACATAGAAAAACAACACGCATACATGATTATTAATACATGAGAACACTATATGTGGTGTAGGTTACACTCCTGCGACTGCACTCAACTGCTGGATGCATTCACCCAAAACTGACCGGGCAAGTTTTGGGAGAAGGGAAGACGGATGCATGTTTTGTGTCGTCTGCACCTAGGTGACTTGATGTTTGATGTCCTGGCAGTGAACAAGAGTCGTTTAATGTCAGCGGTTGCATGCCGAACAACATATTACAAAGATGGCTTACGCAAGGTATGTGAGAGATGATTGTGTGCTCGTAAAGTGAAAGTTAGATTTTTGCTGTTGTTGTACGCCCGGAGTGGCAACTGAGGGCATATATGTCACCTGTAGGATCCGATGATGTTGTTGGTTGTGTACACTTTTAAGTGTGCTAAAAACTGGGTCATCCTAACTTTGCTATACATGCAAAATAACTGAAACGAAATGTCGCTGAATGGGAAACCGTTGAACGTCTTTATTCCTCAACCATGCAGTAATCTCGACCTGGAACAGTTTGAGAAAGACACGTTTTTACTGGTATGGCAGTGACATTCAGTTCGCACTCGGCGTTTAGTTAACAGGCACATGACACTGGGTGAGTAGGTATGGGGGTCCGTTCATGAATAAAAGCCAACTGATTATTGTGTTGGTTTTTGTCTGTGAGAGTTGGAGTGCCTTGAAGAACATACAGCATGTTAATGAGCTTACAGCATGTTAATGAGCTTGCGATGATCAGCCATTTTCAGGCTGAAAGACGATTTGTTTTTTTTTATTCAATGCTTCTTGTTGTCCAAGATAGCCCCAAAACAATGTCCTGAGCTCTTACGCCCCATGGGTTATAGATTAACAGTTTGAGAAAGACACGTTTTTACAGGTATGGCAGTGACATTCAGTTCGCACTCGGCGTTTAGTTAACAGGCACATGCCACTGGGTGAGTAGGTATGGGGGTGCGCGCGCGTGCGCGCGCGTGCGCGTGTGTGTGTGTGTGTGTGTGTGTGTGTGTGTGTGTGTGTGTGTGTGTGTGTGTGTGTGTGTGTGTGTGTGTGTGTGTGAGGTGTTTGTGTGTGTGTGTGTCCTTTTTTCACGCCTTCTTATACAATTATTTATTCGAAGGCAGTAGGAGAGTCCAGAACCCCACCGACAAAGCCATCCCACCCCGGCCTCCCGGCCACCAAGTTTCATGTGCCTGTTGCTCAGATATCCCGGTTTAAACCCTAACAATACTCCTTTCACCATTACGACTCTGAATACAATAACTGGATGATCGGCTTCAATGGATCACTGACAATAAACTCAACGTTTGATATCAGCATAAAAACAAGAGATTTATCAAATGTTTGTGTGGGAGAATCAAAAGATCATAATATCCCGCCATGCAACAATAGGTGTGATTATGTGCGCACTTATTATATGTTTTAAACTGGTTGTGCTCTAATGCAAGCATGTTGTTGTATTGTCATGAGTGTGTGTGTGTATATATAAATAAAATGTTGTTTAAAGCAAAAGATAGTAAAGCCGATGGTTGTAGATTGGCTGGAGCAAACAGACGTAAACTATCATAATATTAAATACAACATAGTCCGGTGTGATCTTTTAAAAAAGAGATCCGGCTTCAACATTTGAATCAAGTCTTGTTGAATTCCTTCTCTTCTATCAAGACTCAAGACTCAACATTTTACTGTCCTTATAAAAACAAGGAACATTGCCATGCAGTGTCAGGTGATCATTTCCTTGCATGAAGAATGCACAACATTTCGACTTTCAATTGACAAGACGTCCATTTTGTATAGTACTACAACGAGCGGCACTGACGTTCCAGACAAGAGGGCATTCTGTTCTTTGAGGTGTTTGTATGTGGTTCATTTACACACACTCTTTCTATACAGATCAGGAAAGCTTGGGTTATAAAAACTCCTCCTGTCTTGAGCACAAAGAACAGTTTGGGTTTGACATTCTCCATTCACACAAATCCCGGCTAGTATACGTATATATATATATATAGATCACAGTCGACAAGACGCGAGACCTGACAAGAAAGAACCGTCACCGAATACTGGTAGTGTCGATATGTAAAAAAAAAAAGTCTTACATTCTCAATTATGGAAGGGATTTACTTCAAGTAAAATATCGGTGTTCGTTGTTGTTTTCCTTCGTATGAACTTTGCATCGGGCTACACAGGGACAAATTACCTGTCTCGAACAGAAGGTGAGTCTGTCAACATTATATAAAGGCAAAAAAGTTGAAACTGGAATTCAAAATGTAACGCCGGAAAGCACGACGAAAATAAACAGCACGAACAATGATACACAAAATAACGATCTGTGAAATAGGGATAACGGTGGGGGAAAGTCATCGGGTGAAGCTCTAATAAGCAAAGATGTAGTTACTCACATTCCAAACACGGTGTATAAATTTCCTCTCCTCGTTACAGTACTCAAGCACACTATCAGAATAAAGTACAACTTTCTCTGGGCAACGCAGCTCTTGCTCCACAGATGTTTAACTTCACTCAGCAGCGGTTCCTCGCTATTCTTGAAGCATAAACACTTTCTTGTGCAGGGCCGGACCAAATGAGTTGTAAGGGGGGGGTTCCTCCTTTGGGGGGGAGCAAATCAGCGAAGTGGCGAAGCCACAAGCGCGCGCCTGCTTTGCAGGCGCGCGAACTAGGGGGGTCCGGGGGCATGCTCCCCCGGAAAATTTTTGAAAAACGGTTAAAATCTGTGCAATCTGGTGCATTCTGGGCCTTGTTTTGAGGGTTAAGAGCAGCATTGTTTTGGTGCTAAAACTAGTAAAAGTCAAAGCAAGGTACATGCTTTTTCCAGGGGTGGGGTTCCGGAACCCCTGGAACCCCCCCCTGGGTCCGGCCCTGTTGTGAGTGGTGTGCTTGTGTGTGTGTGTGTGTGGTGTATGTGTGTGTGTGTGTATCTGTGTGTCTGTGTGTATGTGTCTGTGTGTCTAAGTGTCTGTGTGTGTGTCTGTTGGTGTGAGCGCGTGTATGTGTGTTACTACTTCAGTCTCTCTCTTTTTTTCTTACTCTCTCCCCCCCTCTCTCTTTCTCTTTTCTCTCTCCCAAAAAGATTGCTGTGGCCGAAAGTCATCCTGACATGGGATTGGCTACGCAATCAATTGTTTCTCGATCAGTCTTGACTCCAACGAGCTTTCGAGGGTAAACAAGAGGTAAGGGAACGCGCCTTCGTTAGACCATTGTATCTATTCCACTGTACACTTGGCTCGGGTTTTAATGAACAGAATTGATGAGGATATTTGTTCATTATCCGGCGTGAGACTGCTTGTATAAACTTAAATACGCCACTTGCACTGTCTACAACCTTCCACTTTCTCCTCCTGTCTATTGTCTAAAACGTTTGATTCGGAAAGTTTTTGATGTTCAGCACAATTGATTTTCCCTTTACTGAGGTAATTATTTTTAGTCAGGATCTCTCTCTCTCTCTCTCTCTCTCTCTCTCTCTCTCTCTCTCTCTCTCTCTCTCTCTCTCTCTCTCTCTCTCTTTTGGACAATTTAGAAAAAAATTAAGAAGAAATAATGATTGTATTGCTCAGTAAGTGCAGTTTGACTGACTCTCCGTGGTCGGGAAAACCATTGGATTCCCTTCATGGACGGATCAATTATTTAAAAAAAAAGGATTCTGCCGCTGTAAGTAGAACTGATAAATAATTTGCAGAGTGATCGAAGCGCTGCTTCCGCAATCCAGTCGCTTGCTCAGTGTAATGTGCAGGCCGCATCGACGAGTCAGGACAACGTTTACGACTCCGCATTCTCGTTTTGTATCTGTCTGTGTGTGATTTGACATCTTCCACTACAAGCAGTATTATAATGAAAAAAACTAATGTGCAAAACAAAAGGACTGTTGATTCGCAGACCCGTTGTGAGATACCTTCCCTAGGCATGGACACGTAAGGATAATGTTTTGTCAGTCTGCCATTTTCATACTGGGTTTGTGTAAGTGTGTGTGATTTTTGATTTTTTTTTTAACAGGTAAAACCTGAAAGAAGTACATAAATTGTAGATTTCTCATTTGTTGTTTACTTGTTTTTTAAGCATTGAAGAGGAAATCTGCAATGAATATTTTTTTCTTATTTTTGGGGGCAAAAGAATGCGATAGTGCAGGTGGGTTTCTTCTTTCTGGTGTGAGTTTCAGTGTTAAAAACCAGTGTTTGTATTTGTTCTCTGTAGGAAATATTCAGGGTGCCTTGGGTGTGCCCGTCGCGATATAACCTTGAACGGTTGAAAACGACGTTAAACACAAAATAAAGTAAAGCCTTGGGTGTTTGTGTGTCTTTGCATTGGCAGTTGCTGTTGTGACGATGGTTGCCAGGTGGTATTTGCTGCTCCGGTCGCCCTTGTCGCTGTTGCTGGCGTCGTAACTGATTCGATGGAATGAGAGGGATATCTTATATCTCTCTCTCTATCTCGCTCTCTCTATCTCTCCCTCTCTCTCTCTCTCTCTCTCTCTCTCTCTCTCTCTCTCTCTCTCTCCCTCTCTCTCTCTCTATCTCGCTCTCTCTCTCTCTCTCTCCCTCTCTCTCTTTCTCTCTCTCTCTCTCTCTTTAGTCCATGAGCTGAGTCCAGAAGTGTTTCACCCCCCCCCCCCCCCCCGCTGTTAAAAAATTCTTAGTGATTTTGTGGACCCTTAGGGTGTATAGAACACGAAAATTGACGTTACCAAGAAATATTTTGCGGACTGCTATGTTTTCTACCTTAATTTTGAAGGGTACCCCCATCGTGTTCTGTACTAGCTTTTGGTCGGTCCGTAAACTTTAATGAACTTTGGTGATCAACTGTGGCGTTATTTCTTAAGCTAAGATATCGTTCTTTTCGCGTATGTTGACAACAATGATTTCTGCACGATATACAACAATCAGAACGACAATAACCGCAAAACTCTGACCACAGTGAAGGCACGCGTGCACCCACCATATCTCGAACGGTGCGAACTGTCGATTTGCTGAAATATCTTCAATAAAGTTTTTCTCTGGAAAATTGTGCAACATACTGGAAATAAAGTACAATGCAGTTCAAAAGTAGACTTTATAGCCGTTCCTTTGAGCTATCCCACGTTACCACAAGATTATTCTGACGTACATTATGGCGGGTTTATCTCCCCTACCCTAGATTTGGCTTTGACGCAAAATGCATTCTTCTTTGGTGATTTCTGCACGCGTAGCGTGTATAAATAATTAAATGTGTATACTTTTCAGTTCTCCGTGTAGTAATACTATCCTTCATTTGAATCATATAACTTGATAAACATAATAGGTCATTAGGGCATCAATGATGACCCATCTCTGAAACGGAGTCAACTGTCAATTTGCTGACATATTGTCAATACATTTTCTCTCTCAACAATTGTGCAGTTTATTGGAAACAAAAATCAATGTAGTTCGAAAGAAGAATTTCTTGCCGTTCTTTTGAGTTATCCCACATTACCATAGGATTATTCTGATGTCCACTATCGCGGGTTTATCTCCCCTACCCCCTTTGGGGCTTTGATGCAAAATAAATGCTATGAAAATTCATTTTGGTTTTCTTATTGCCATACGAGTGTCTGTCTGTCTGTCTTTCTTCTCTCTCTCTTCTGTCTGTCTGTATCTCTCTCTTCTCTCTCTCTCTTCTCTCCCTCTCTTCTCTCTGTCTGTCTGTATCTCTGCCTCTCTGTCTCTGTCTCTGTCTCTCTCTCTCTCTCTCTCTCTCTCTCTCTCTCTCTCTCTCTCGCGCGCGCTCTTCTCTTTGTCTCTGTCTGTCTGTCTGTCTCTCTGTCAGTCTTTCTTTTTTTTTCTCTCTCTTTCTCTTTCTCGCGAGACCTTCGAGCAGCAGGGCGGAAAACTTAGAGCTCTCGATTCTAACCTGAAAAACGCTCAATATTTTCCTAAAATGCCAGCTGATGGACTCCCAACAGCTCTGGAAGGTACCCTGGAAGCCCTGCTCAAGGAAAACACCGTCTGTTCCTGTAAGGTTTGCGCGGAAGGAACGAAAACTACTGTCGTTCTCCGACTCGTGTCAGTCTCTGACTCGACCCGACCACAGGCGGAAGGTATCGTCCACTGGACTACTACTATCACAGAAAGACTACAAGGTCTGTCACTCACCTTCGAGTCTTCTGTGTTCTTGGAGTCGCTTCCTGGGGAAAAATATTGTTCAAGACGGTTTGCCTCTTCCTAGTCTGTGTAAGGTCAAATAAATACAGTTGAATGATTGTTTGAACTGTTATGTGCCTTTAGTTTTCAGCTTCCGTCCGCTGCAGGTTGTTATTTTCCATCATTTGGACGAATCTTCGTTCGCGAGCCGCTAATCCACTTGGGGACAAATCATGTATCCGCACCGAATATGCATACCAGCGCTCATTGGTTAATAACAGGATATTCGATGATTATTTTCCCGTGGGTAGCTTCCCTTTGCTGCACAATATTTAAATATGTTTTAGACCAATGAGCGCTGGTATACATATTCGGTGTTAAATAAAGTTCAATTCAATTCAATTCAATTCTGTCTGTCTGTCTGTCTGTCTGACTCTCTCTCTCTCTATTTCTGTCTGTCTGCCTTTCTGTTTGTCTATCTGTTTGTCTATCTGTCTGTCTCTGTCTCTGTCACTGTCAGTCTGTCTGTCTGTCTGTCTCTCTCTATTTGTCTGTCTGTCTGTCTGTCTGTCTGTCGGTCTGTCTGTGTCTCTCTCTCTCCCTCTCTCTCTCTCTCTCTCTCTCTCTCTCTCTCTCTCTCTCTCTCTCTCTCTCTCTCTGAGTCCTTCTGAAAATAACAAACCCTAACCGAAACAACTGTCTTACCTGTGGGCAGCATGGAGAGGGCATTGGTCAGGGTGTCCAGTCTCTTCATTCGGACACCTGCTCGGGACGACGACTTTGTGGACAGACTTCATCACAACGCTTCCCTCGTCCTACTCTTGACCTTTGCCGGTGGTGCTTTGGTGCTGGTCAGTAACATATTTAGACAGTAATTCATTTGCGTTCTGATTGGAAACATATCTGAGGGTAATATGCTCAGGTTTCCTGATGAAAGAGGGGTAGGTGTGGTTTGTCAGGGATTTCTCTTTTTCTATCTCTGTCTCTGTCTGTCTGTCTGTCTGTCTGTGTCTCTGTCTCTGTCTCTGTCTCTATCTCTCTGTCTCTCTCTCTGTCTCTCTCTGTCTCTCTCTTTGTTCGACAAAAATGAGTTTACATAGCCAAATAAATCAACACAACAACGACGCTATCATCTTTGTATTTCAAAACATTTAAAACAAAAGTTGTTTTTAAAGTTCGGTGGTATTATAAGAGATGCAATACCCAACAATTCAAAACGCTCGGTGTCGGTTTAACAAAAAAAGTAACACTGCTTTCATCTTTTCTTCTACCTTCTCTTTTAATGCTTTTTTTGACAGGAATACGCTGGTGACCCCATCAACTGCTGGACCCCTGCCACTTTTCCCCAGGATCACTACACGCAGCACGTCAACGGCTACTGCTGGACGCACCCACTGCGCTACCCTGACTCCAGTCACGAGATTGGCATCAGCGGCACAGAGGCTGCCCAACAGCTGAAGAAAAGTCGCCTGGTCAACTTCGGTACAGCCTTCTATCGATGGGCCACTCTCATTTTTGTGCTGCAGGTAGGAGAGAATGTAGCACAGGGTAGAGAAAAGTTTTGTGAGTGCACGTACCCTGAGATACACATTGACGGCTTAGATGTACGTTGAGATGCATATTGAAGGTCTAGACTTTCAATGTGCATCTCAGCGTACATCTAAACCGTCAATGCGTGCCTGCCTGTCTGTCTGTTTGTCTGTCTGTCTGTATGTCTGTCTTCATATGTCTTTGTCTATCTAGCTGTCTGTCTCCATGTGCAAGTATGCAGACTCCTTGCCGTTCCGTCGCTTTGGGGCCACAGATATATAACCTCAAACATGTTTCCTTCTTCGACATGGGATTCTGTCAAAGTCGCCTGGTGATGATAAATGCATGCCTATACCTCCATTCATTTATCCAACACACATCTTTAAACCCATCCGTTCAAGGCCATGCTGTTCAAGATGCCCAGCCTGGTATGGAGTCGCCTCAACCGCCAGTCCGGAGCCTCCCTGACCAAGTTGAGAGACCTGCTGACCGACGCCCAGTTGAACCAGGAGGAGCGAGGCGCCAAGATGGACGAGGCTGCTCAGTACTTCCACTCCTGGCTCGCCGCCTACCGCACGCCTACTCCGAGGAAAATATTCGGCAGAGAAATCAGTGAGTAAGGGTAGATATTTACACAACGTGCAACATGCTTATAAGTGTTGTTTCTGTCTTTTCTTGACAACGTTGTTCGCATTCGTCCAGGACATTTTAATGACGAGTCTACTTGAACACTCAGATGGGCTGCCGGAATAATATCCGTGCTTTAACGCTTACGTTTCATCACTCGTTTTCATCATCAAAATCTGAACCAGACTCATCATCAACACCACCACCTCTATATCTCACGATTTTTATACTTCATTTACATCATAGTCATTGCCTTTGCCGTCGTCCAGCTCCTCCTCCTCCTCCTCCTCCTCCTCCTCCTCCTCCTCCTCCTCCTCCTCATCATCATCATCATCATCGTCATCGTCATCGTCGTTGTCGTTGTTGTCGTCGTTGTCGTCGTCTTCTTTATCATCGTCTTCTTTATCATCGTCACCACCACCATCTCTCACAGAAAATGTGTCATCCTTGTCACATTATTGTTAAACAAAACCGTTCTCACCTCCCTCAGGTAAGCTGGCGTGTCTGGTCCAGTGCTGCGGGCGACGGTCAGGCAAGTACCTGAGCGTGGTCTACCTGTGTGTGAAGAGTCTTTACCTGCTGAACGTGGTGTGTAACTTCGTGCTCCTCTCCGTCTTCCTGGACGCCGAGTTCTGGCGGTACGGGATCACCGTTCTGACTCAGGTGCTCTTCCAGGGCGACTGGCACGACCCCGTCAACTTCCCGCGCTTGCTCATCTGTGACTTTCGTCTGCACGGCGTAGTCGAGCCTGAAGGAACGACGGTGAGTTGCTGTTCAGCTGATTCATAAAACAGTAATAAAAGGAAAACCAGGTAGGGGCACGAACGCAAGCGAACGCTTATATTACGTGGCCCGACGATGTTTGTTGGTATTGTTCACGTTTAGTGTGCATAGGAGGCGGGTGAGAGATTGTATCGCAGCGGAACTATTTTACGTTTAGGATCGGACGTTTAATAGAATTATTCCGCCTTCAAGGCTTGGCCAAGCACAGCGGTTCTGACTGCACCGTGACAAAAAACCTGGACAGAAAAAGGATGCAAGACGGCTGCGTCCCACAAATGTTGACAGAACGATTTGATTCCCAGTACCAATGAAACTCTTCTTCCGTCTTTCTTTAATCCCAATTGACATGTTTAGGAATCTGTCTTGAGTTTGGGACACTTAAGTTTTTTCTTTCCTTCTTGTTGACGGAGCTCAGTTTTGACCAACCAGCGCCCCAGCCCCCAACTGAAGTTCCGTGAAGTTTTCTCAGTTGTGATCATTATACTTATTTCCACCTTCTCATTACTTATTGCAGACAAACAAGACAGCTACAGACGACAGCAAAATCCATCCGGTGCAGTGCGTACTCACCGTCAACATGATCTTGGAAAAACTCTTCGTCATTCAGTGGTTTTGGCTCGTCATGCTTGCCATACTTACCGTCGCCACCCTCGTCACGTGGGCCGTCCACACCGTCTGCGGCTGCGCGCCCTACTTTTTCGCGCGCAAGTACATGCGGTCTTTGACGTACCCCGCCAAAAAGGAAGATGACGATCGCTCGGGGCAGAGGTTCCTGGGCAGCTATCTGCGGGAGGATGGAATGTTTGTTCTCAGGATGATTGAAGCGAACACAAGTCCCATGGTGGTTAAAGAGTTAGTGCAGCATCTGTGGGACAATTTTCAGGCCAGGAACGCCGCCTTTACCTTGGAGCTGACCCAAGAGGAGAGCGAGTTCAACCAGGTGGACAGCATGAAAGATCAGGTTGAAATTGTAGCGTAGGTGGTGCGGGCAGGCCTGGTAGCGTTTGCCAGCTTCAGGCCAAAAACCAAACAGTTTTAGTGACGTACCCCGGCGATTTTATGTATGTGTGTGCATAAAACAGAGAACAGCAGGATCTAAGCACATTTCATCTGTGCTTAACCGTAATGAGAACTGCTGTTCCTCAGCGCTAGGATCAAAGTTGAGTAAGGAGAGCACGTGACTGGCCCCGGACACGTGAGTGGAGACAGCAGGGATGAAAGTTACATCCGGAATTCCGATTTTTGACAAGTTTTCGGATTTTGAACAAAACGTTAGTTGGAAACTTTAAAAATGTGTAAGTTTGTTTGTTTACTTTAATGAAGTGGCTCCAAGCTGTGTCAAAACCCGGTAAGATATTCCAAGTTTTTGAAGGATCCCCTGGACCCCCAGGCTTTTATTCTCCTAATTTTCAGCCAACTTTTGGGCTCACATTACAGATGTCTTTCATTCACACTACTTTAATATTGTTTTTACATCAGCAATGCCCAAACAGTGGTTTACTGTGTGGTGCATTGTGTCACGTAAAGTTGCCTGGTCGATTGCCTGCAATTGTACTATATATATTGTTTCGGGCTTTCAACTCACTATTTGAAAATAATTATCTCGTTTCTGTGTGTGTGTGTGTGTGTGTGTGTGTGTGTGTGTGTCTGTCAGTGTGTGTGTGTGGTGTCTGTCAGTGTGTGTGTGTGTGCGCGCGCGTGTGTGTGTGTGTGTGTGTGTGTGTGTGTGTGTGTGTGTGTGTGTGTTCTTCGCTCACAACCATCACAACAACAACACAAAATGCACTGAGTGAAATACTTAAATTGAAATATTTGTATCAAATAAACCATAAGCATTTCAAATAGTATCTACAAAGCATATCATATGGTCTGTAACTACAAAAAGTTTGCTCTCTTAATCTAAATAGCACATTATGTACAGCAGACATTCGTTAGTTGACAATTTCAACACAACGTATCACAAACATTCAATATAGTATACCAACTTGAATTCAATTGCACGTTATATACAGCAAGTAAAATGCTTTTCAAACACTGACATAAAAACACTCAGTCTCACAGGGTGTTAACATTAGCATACTCGTACACACCTGAACGGATCTGCGAATAATTGTACGAAAAGACTATACGATTTAGCAGAATAATTATGCAGCAGTCTAGACGGTTGTAAAGTGTATGAAATGTCGGATCGAAAATGTTTCGTGAGACAGACATTACCTCCCCTGCCCCAGTCTGGCAGTTCAACTATTCACAGAGATGTCGTTTGGTGTTGGCAGTCAGCGAAACACCGAAACTTCGTTCAATTTACCGAAAACGTTGCGTCAATTCAGCAGCATTATAAAGATTTTTCACCGTGGGGTATAACAGACGCCATAGACTGCATAAATCTTCCGAAATTTGCCATAACTGTTCTGAACATTTTGGTACATTTGCCGAACAAAATAAAAATCCCAGCAACATCCCTGATTCGACGTGTTTTCAGCAACGATCACGTTACAGGTTCAGTCTGTGAACAGAAGTAACTATAAACCAACGCGAATGTTTTCAAAGCGAAATGAAATAGAGGAGAAAGGAAGCCATCGAAGACTCAGTGTGCATATAGGTTCCCATTCAGATAATGTGCAGATTGAAACACGCACACAAAATTGATCAACATGAAATAAAAGTGCAAAAGCAAAGTATGGGATAGGATCACTGACATTCTAGTCTGAAATGCAACATATGCGCAAAAAACAAATCAATAAAATACTCAACTTGAATCACTGCAAAATTTACTGACCCTATCATTTGATATCATTCCTGCTCTTTTATAAAAACAGACAGTGCAATATCACATGAACAGTATTTTCACCACTTATGTCGCTTATCATTTTGATAATGCGGACCAAAAGTCTTATAACCTGCTTTCTCCTGATTTGTTTTTCATGGTTGTATAAATTACCCACCTTACTCAGGCAAAATGGAGAAGGACCGAGCGTTCTTTTATGTTACATGTTAAAACACAAAATTAAAATGCTTCATTCAACTCCAAACATTGATAGTTGTATCATTCATTGTACAAAAGATATCACACAAGCTAATATATATATATATATATATGATTCCAAAACGGTTAACGCATTCCGAAAATTTGAGTCAACAATTCTCAAGGGTTATCAAATTTGAAAAATTCAAACGATAGTAACAAGCAGCATGGAAAGTAGAAAATGTTATTACTTGCCAATTATACTTTCGCAAAACAGGGCATAAACATTTACTTTTTCCTTAAAGAAGAAGAAGAGATAACCATTCCTACTAAAAATTCGAAGGATCTTGTATTGATCATTCTAAATAAAAATCTTCTGGTGAAAATCTGAACAACGAATCATATACTTAATTAAGCAGATTATTGCTATGGAAACTGAGAGGCTTATACTGCGAGAAAATAGTCTGAACTATTTGAGATCAAATGGAAGGATTACAGGTTTAACTTTTCTTATGAAAGCCGTTCTATGATAGGCAAGCGAAGGGCACACACACGCCGTGTATTCTGCTTCTCTATTTCAGATGAACAAAACACACATAGTTACGATAAAAACAAAACGTTCGACATTTGCATCAAGTACACGAACGTCCATCCTCAGTTGACGCTAGTGTAGGTGAGCACATTTTCTACACAAAATATAAATTTGAACAAAAATTCGATGACAGTTGCAATATTAACATACACAAAAACACTATCTCGGCAGAATAGTTCAATTGGTTCATCTGCAGAATTAAACAAAGGGTGTCATTGCTGACGAAAACGCCATGTCCTTATAGCTGTACAATTCTGTACAAGAAACGTTGTAAGCCTTACAAAAATGCTGTCATTTCAGTTTCCCGTTTTTCCCATGTAGATTTCATTATAAAAATGTCCGATAAAACTGAGGCTATATTCTTAATCATGGTGTCCCCAGTTAAAACCTCAGAAATATAGTGTTTGTGACTACATACACAATTCCATCTTCTTCTTCTTCTGCGTTCGTGGGCTGAAACTCCCTCGTACACTCGTGTTTTTGCACGAGTGGATTTTTACGTGTAACAATTCCATCAAAGTCGGATGTTTTAGCACATCGCAAGGACGACAGATCATCGCCTATAAAAGAAAACTGATAGGAGTGCATGCATTACCAATGTTTTTGAATGTCTTTTGATTGTTGTGGAGGGGTGGTTTTTTCGGTGCGAAATTTGTCGCCATTTTGTCGCCATGCGAATTTGTTTCAAATGATCAGAGTCTTCCTTGTGTCTTTCCGGTGCCTTCGAAAGTGTGGGGTGGCAAGACGTTAGATGGAGTGGGGTGGCAAGACGTTAGATGGAGTGGGGTGGCAAGACGTTAGATGGAGTGGGGTGGCAAGACGTTAGATGGAGTGGGGTGGCAAGACGTTAGATGGAGTGGGGTGGCAAGACGTTAGATGGAGTGGGGTGGCAAGACGTTAGATGGAGTGGGGTGGCAAGACGTTAGATGGAGTGGGGTGGCAAGACGTTAGATGGAGTGGAATGTCAGCGTACCAATACTGCGCTAGATTTAGCTTCCAGTCGAAGAGCGTGCTTCCTAAAAGAGCGAAGAAGGAAAGCCTAAAAATTGGATGGAAATCGGGCAGTGTTCAACTAGGATTTCGAATCAGATAGAAGAATCTCCGAGGAAGGTTGATAATCAGGTGGGACGTTCACATGAGCAGGTTTGGGAGAAATCTTCCAGGCTGGCTTTTTTTCAAAAGTATTTTTTTTTATTTGTTTTTTTTTAAGTCTGCTCACAAACAGAGCATTTTGCACACATGTTGACTTTAAGATGTCGATGTTTACAGCGCTTCAGTCGAGTGCGTACTTTAAGTTGGAAACCTATACCGCGTCCTCGCTGGGGTGTTTGATACGGAGACAAAGTAAGCACACGCATTACCATACAACCACATCATGCATAATGCTCAGCTTCGGTTGCATATCGCTGTACCAGAAGCAGTATGTGGAGGGTTCGCGGGGGTGGGTGGGGGGGGGGGGGGGGGCAGTACAGATCTCAACCAAGGAAGACTGTCAGCGATCTGAGGGTGTTGGGTGGCATCGACATTTTGTTTTCAAGCAGACTTTTTGTGTGGAATTACGCAGACCGCGAAGTCTTTTTACCGAAAATTCAGCGTTAAAGCTTCGTGCAGCGAGCTTCGTGCAGTAGACTTCGCAAGGTCAACTTAAGCCAATTCATATCAGGCTTTAAAGATGGCTGCTTAAAAGCGGGGGCAAATTGGGAAGAGGGCGAGTCGATACCTCGCCCACCCATGGCTCCGCAAGTGAATCCACAACTAAAACTGGACATCGGTCGCCTGTCGCTCAGAGCCCGGTAAGTCGGGCGCGGACCCCTCCCCAGCCCGCCTCATCCTGTAGTGGTCTTCGATGTCCTCCATCACCTCGGGAGGGGCCCTGGGGGTGGAGGTGGAGGCCGGGGGGACGTAGGTGCTACTCTCGCTGGCTTGGCTGGTATCTGCTACAAGGCGCTGGGCGTGGTAGGCGGTGGCCGATGAGGTGGCGGTGGTGTGGGTGTTGATGCGGTAGCCCTGGGAGTCGTCCTCCACCCCGTAGGCCCCGGAGGATGCCCTGGGCTGCTCGGCTTCCACGTAATCCACGATGGTGAAGTCGCGTGCCACGTGCAACACGTCGTCGAAATCCAGGACGCTGTCCTTCGGGGACACCTGGGCTCGGACTGCTGTCAAGGGGGTACCTGCTCCTAGGGATATTCTCTGGCGAGTGGAGCCTGCTGATGACGTTATGCTGACATCGTCTCCTACGTCCATGCTCTGCTCCTGTTAATGAACATAAAGGGCAATGTAAACAATGAGTGTGTTTCACAGTTTTCGGGAATTTTGGCATATGGTTTGAATTCATTAGAGCCCTTCAGTTATGCTCTTCTTCGCACGAATTCAAGTTCAATAATGTTGCTGCCTCCTAACTCCGCGTCGTAAAAAAAAGGGGGGATTGGGGGAAAGGGGGACAAGAATCACCACAAAGTCCTCCCCCTGATGCCCCACAACAGATCATATCAGTTTGGTTTTTCTGTGCGAGAGCACACCCAGCTATACAGTCCTACTGATGATTACGAGCACACACGCACGCAAGCACCAACGCACGAACACACACACACACACACACACACACACACACACACTGCACGCATGTGAAATACTCTTTTTCAAAACGAATGAAATTGTGTGAAGTGAACAAAGACTTTACAAGTCCGCACGATCAAATCAAAAAATGTTCAACCTCGGTGCGAAGAAAATAGAATCATCAACGAGATGACTTACTTCATGTATCTTAACAGATCATGTTTTGTTTTTCAAATTGAGAAGAAAAAATATCTGAGAAATACTAGACAGTTTTGTTTTGTGAAATACTATATACAGTATATCCTAAAACGCTAATTGACACTTATTTTATATTTACTACAACTTAAAAAGTAACGGGATGTCTAATAATTCCAGCAAGTCGTGACAGGCTACATACAATCTTCCCCGACAGAACAGGCACAAGTGACAACCTGCATTCCCAAAAGGATATTATTCCCCAAAACATATCTGGCTGAAATCAATTCAAACGCAACGCCGCCAAACAGCCTTAGAAAGGCTTATGTGAAAGGCAGAAGGTGTGCCTGATCATTGATTAAGTGAATAGGCGAATGGCATAAATAGAGATTGAAAGTGACATAAACCGAATTGAACTGCACATATTACAGTGTCAAAGACGTGGTAAAGACGTGCAGTGCTAGATGTGCATTAAAATACAAATATAAATTGTTGAGTCACGGGTTATCGTGCAAAACACCCCTTCCCACCCCACCCCCTTACCCTCTCCCCCCCCCTCCCACCCTTTCCCTCGCCCTCCCAAACCAAAAAATAAGATAAAATACAATGTCCAAAACCACTCAGATCTGAAGCCATTAAAAAGGTAGAATACACCTAGATGACACACTGTTCCACTTCACACGCTATTTCCCCAACAGTTGCATGGACACGGGTGGCTGACGATGCAACCCTGCGCTTCAGTTCACACACAAAAATGTCTCTCCGCGAACGAGCATTGATTAAAACCATGTTGCGATTTCGCTAACATATTGACCTGGCCCTCAGGAACATGGCAATGCTTTTGTCGCGGATTGTTGACGGCTCCAGTGAGAATTGAGGTGCAGGCTGTTTTCAATACGGAACACAAGTGGCTAATTTGGTTACAGCGGCGGGCCTGCTCTGGCGTGCTTGATTCGGTTGACTGATGATTATTTGGTTGATCGACTTTTGCAGTGGTGTGGCGCTGTTTAATCACCAGTTTCGTTCACTGTGGTGGGTTATAAAATTGTTGACAACCGGTTTGAATTCATTGATGAGCATTCAATTAGTACCGGACAATTAGCATATACTTGGAAATGGCGAGCGCTGCTCTTGTAGTTGCTCTCTTTCGGTCAGCCGGGAAAGACAGCTCAAAGTGAAAACACACCATTTAAATTTCATTTGTGCTGTTTCATACCTCCATTTCGTAGCACTAAGCTATAGGGGAAAGTGCCGAATGTCATGAGGTGTAAGTTGGCAATGTAGTCAATGAGCAAAATGTTGATGACGAAAAAACTTGGAACCAAAACAACAAAGTGTCTACTTACATTTTCGTCGTAATCTTTTCTAAGCCTGCAAGAAACCAAGAATAAAACAAGTCTATCTGCCATGAAACAGTGCATTTTTTTTTAAACTATCTACCAAAACAGCAAGAGTTTCTCATGTAAAGGTGATACTCATTTATACAGCGAAGAAAAGAAAAAACTTTTTCAATTCATTATGTGAGTTTGCCCTGTAAAATACTGCAACAACAGTGTCAAACACTACTGTGACTAAAATAAAAGGATAACACACACACACACACACACACACACACACACACACACACACACACACACACACACTCACACACACACACACACACACAAACACGCGCACACACACACATACACACACACACACACACACACACACACACACACACACACACACACACACACACACACACTCACACACACACACACAAACACGCGTATGCTCATACACATTAATCAGGAAGGAATGATATGAAGTTAAATACATATTATACAAGTGATAAGGTTAAAATCAGAAAGCCCCATCATGCATTTACATCGTTATCAGATACTTTAATTTCAAGCACTTTTTTTTTTTTTACAAACTTTTTGATGTGAGAACAAGAATAGCAGAAAAAAAGGCAGAGGTTAGGGCTGGAAGGAAAGGAACAACAAGAGGAATGTACGGATGAAGATATACAGATGTGCAAAGAACAACATTGAAACGGAAAATGTAAAGACACCAGTGGACAAGATAAAGAAAAAGAATGAAGAAAATAATACTAACACACACCCCAACAAATCAAAACAAAGAAAGGAAGAGAAAAGGATAGAAATGAAAAATGAAAATTCTGGGATAATATAAAACGGACGAATGAAACGAACGCGTAACTAAACAAAAACGCACGCACGCACGCACGCACGCACGCACGCACGCACGCACGCACGCACACGCACACACACACACACACACACACACACACACACACACACACACACACACACACACACACACACACACACACACAAAACAACAACTAAAAGACATAAGGGAAAAACAGCAACCAAAAAAGTTATATCTACGAACCATTCGGGCATCTTGTCATGTTTGTGCGACTTGCGGATAACTGAAACACACATAAAAGCAGGACTCTAAGTAAAGCACAACACGAGGTTTACCAGCGTTGACCTAAAGCGAGTCCTCTTTAATCCCTGCGTCATCATCTTCTTCTTCTTTGGTTTCTGTTGACAGTACTTTGAGTTCTGTTTCTTCGTCTTCTTCGGAAGTGTCCCTTTTCTCCACATCTACATTTACAACAATTGTGGAAAATTCCTCACTGTGACATTGACATAAAAATTGTTTAATTCTGTTGACATATTCCTGAAATGTACATTGATTAATAAACATGAAACAACAACAAGCCTTCGGCTGATTGTGGTGTCTTCAAAGCGAAGTTATTTTTTGACATCTCAGGCAAGTTCTGATCAAGTTTGCCCATCACCACCAAGTACGGTACTCAAAGCTTCTATGACAAAAAAAACCCATATATACGAAATCGAACAGGCTGAGAAAAAACACCGGATTGACTCTCCAGAACTGGCATCATTAATTCCTAGAAAAGCTGGCAAAAAGAAAAGAATCATTGAGCTTGGTTATAAGGTTACCCAATCCGTTGGAGAGAAAAATTCGTGTACGCAACATCCAATATTGTAACACTTATCAAAACCCGAAAGATTTATAAGAGCCAAAAAAGAAGTATTTGTTTTGCTAGTTTAGAGTCTCAATCGACGGCACAGTTGTTTATTTGCTTGTTTCGCAAAAAGTTGTATTTATTATGCTTTTGTAAATGTTAAATGACGATAAAATCCCTCCTCCCCATCCCTCCTCCCACTCAGTCCCCTTCCGCCCTTCCCACCCCCACCCCAGACCCACCCCCTTTAATTTTTTTTTAAACACACGTCGTATCAACCCCTTTACAAAATTTATAAATAATCAAATAAAATTTAATAATATTTAATAAGGTCAAACTCGTCCGTAACAACAGGAAATGTACCTCTATAATTGAGACTGGACGCCGAGAAGTCACCGGACACCTGACCGTTGGGCTGTGACTCGTTGGTCTCCACTTGCGTCACATTGGTGACGTCAGCCGGATGATGCACGTGCTGCTGTTCTTCATGCTGACGCAACTGTCCTTCGTGATGACGCGATTGTTCTCCGTGCTGACGCGATTGTTCTCCGTGCTGACGCGATTGTTCTTCGTGCTGACGCAATTGTCCTTCATGCTGACGAAACTGTTCGTCACGCTGACGCAAATATTCCTGGTAATCCTGCGCTCTTCGTGCATGTTCTTCCTCATCGTCTCCCTCCCCTCCTCTCGCATCGTATCCGTACTGATAAGGCTGCATGTACTGGAGAGAGAGAACAGAACAACATAGATAAGACACTGGTCAATTTGAGGTCAAGATTTCAACTTCACGTCAGTGTAGTGTTTAACGTCAGAAGTATACGTAACAGAAGTATACATTTAAGACTGGGGTCAACCCCTTGAAAAAATTAAACGAATGTTTTTAAAGTGAACTTTTCTGTAAGTTTATGGGATGCCAAGGCCAGAAAAACGAACTGAATAGGACGTAGTGTGCTAATTTCTAAGATAACCCTTTATTATACATGAAACCCGGGAAGGAATGTGCCTTTAACAACAAAGGAAGACCAGCGATTCTACGCTCGTACTAGCATAGCAAAACTTACATGCATCTGTTCAGCGTCCATAAACTTCGGGGCATAGTGCCCTAAGTAGTAGTTAGCGGGCACAGCATACATGACGGGCTCGGCGGGCACGCTGTAGACGGGCCTGTTGGAGGGCACCATGTTCGGTGCCCATCGCGGAGCGATACCGGTTGACACGCTCTCTGAGTTCTTCCGCACCAGCACCGACTTCCTGTCGTATTCGATCCGCCTGGAAGAAAACAAAGTTCTGCATAGAAGATGTTGTTTTAGGGGTTGTCAAAGCAAAAGGGGAATATGATGATAAGCTAAAACGAAGAAAGAAGTTCTGTTTCAATACCGTCCAATGGACAAACTATACAAGGCTATCATAGGGGCAAACAAAAAACGAACAGGCACAGAATCAGCTTTATCAAAAATGAGATGAGATTTTTTCTTCTTCTTCTTCATAAATTCGCGAGGAAATCCCCGTACAGGGCAACTACCCTCATGACACTGCCTGGCTGCTACCGTTGAAGAGTGGGGATTATTAATGAATTAATTTGGCCTAATTGACACTAACGTCATGTAGGAAATTGATTCATACCAACAACAACAAAATCCTTCACAGGCAGTTGATTTGTGGTGTGTGTGGAGGTGGAGTGATGGCCATACCCCTTGTAAAAGCCTGGCAAGATCTAAGATGGAGATCCGAATCGTTTACACGGGAAGGGGTGTGCCACTGTTAAGGTTAACTTTGCAAGGAGATAGGTTAGGACAACGGGTGTCTATACCTGAAGCAGCAGTAGGCCATGAAGACAATGATGACGATGCTGAGAACGCCGATACACACTGCCGCCACCACCACCCCTATCAGGTCTGAGTCCAGTTGCTCTGCCATCACACCTGAAGCATCATCATCATCATCATCATCATCATCATCATCATCATGGTCATCATGATCATCATGATCATGATCATCATGGTCATCATCATCATCATCATCTTCATCATCACCATCATCACCATCATCATCATCATCATCATCATCGTTTGTGTCGAATTCGCAGCCATCGTCGTCACAGTCATCAGCACCGTTGTTCTTGTCGTCTTGTTTTTCTTCTTCATCCCTATATAATCGTCGTCACCATCATCATCATCCTCGTCATCGCAAGTCCCATTATTACTTCATCATCCCGAACGGATTTGTAATCTGCTTCATTAACTTCAACGTCGAAGTCGCTGTAATTATCATTACTGTCGTTATTAACCCCATAAGTTGTCGTCGCTGTGACTGTCGGCTCCATTACTACCAACACTGTCACCAAGCATACCAACACTCTCGCTTCAACCGCAGCAAAACACAGAGAAACAAAATCTTATGAGACAGAAAATCATCCAAGAGGCCAAAGAAATAAGCTTACAGTCGAAAAAGCTAGACGCTGTGCATTTTCACTTTCGCACGATAAACATTTAAAGATCGGTTATGTTTCTTTCACACGACCCCGACGCCCCACTTAATCACCCGTCTAAACTGCTTGCTGAAAGGTACTGAACTTGTCAAATCCAGGTGCACGGAGCTCGAGCCCCTGGGGCTTTTAGTCATACCTCAGGCAGCTATCCGTTAGAAGAACTACCAAGTTTCATTGACTTGCACCCAAAGAGTCAAGAACTGCGATTTTTTTTTATGAATTAATTTCGTACTCGGACCCGGCTGGTCTTGACCTATTTTTGGATCTAAATTTAGATCAGGTAGATCACCACATCATGCACAAAAAGACACGTCACTAAGCAAACTATGTCAGACGTCATCATGAGTTTGTGTAAAACAAAATGGAGGCCGGAATCACTCAGTTGAATCGAACTCCGACCAAACACCACGTAATAACTAGGTTAATTTATGCACTCGCGTGAACAAGAAACTGTCGAGCTTCACAGATGTCGTCGTTGGGTAGTTTTGGGTTTGTTTTACTACCATAGGAGGATTTTTTTAACTGTAAATGCACTCAGCTTCAACAAAACGCAAAACGAAGGCTGTGAGCTGCACTGTGCCTTTAAAGGCCGTCATAACGGGGCGTTTGAATGGATAATTATGCATGGAGCCACTACTGCAATCATTCCCTAATAGTCACCAAATATCAGCCAAATTCAGACCTTGGTCTAACAACAACAACAACAACAACAACTACAACGACAACGACAACAACAACAATAACAACAACGACAACAACAACAACAAAAAACAAACAAACAACAACAACAACAACAACATCAACAGCTTTGAAAGCAGTGTCACGATGCCCATGCACGGACATTCGACACTGTCAAAACGTTTATACCCCTGGGTGCCGATTTAGCTGAATAATTTCTTCAGAGCTAAGACCGTGCTACACAGTAAGCCTCGTATGGTTTTAAAAGGGTGTGTCAGAGTGCCTTATTCATTTTTGTCGCTTGAAAACGGCCGCCCGTATAGGTTCTCATAGTCTGATTCACACTAAACTAAAGAGCATTTTCCCATAATGTATTATACCGGGGTCTTTAGGTGTGTCTACGGCCATTTCAAGTCACGGTTCGTGGCTAAGGTAAAATATTGGTGCGCGTCGGTTCAATTGTTCATCAAAATGCATGCACAAGAGAAGCATAATAACATAATGTCTTTTATGATATAAAATGGCTTCAGGACGGGATGGTTTTTGTGTCTCTTAGTCAATCACCTTTACCCACTGCTAGTAAATATGATCTACGTGTATTTAGGTGTTTAATATCATATGTAGTGAAACAAGAGAAACGTCAACAACTGTCGATAGACATGCGAAAAAACCCCAGTTAAAGGCAGACTACTTCTCGTGAAAACACGATCTCAGATCTGGCCAGGCTATTGCATGGGAAGAGATCATCCCTCCACTTGGTCACATATCTAAAACTAGATGAATACCCGCTTCGCCGGGTACGGCTTCGCCGGGAAGAAGTCGAGCCGAATACCCGGCTGCGCCGGGGACCCGACTTTGCCGGGTGTACGCCGGCGAACGCACCGCACGAAGGAAGGGAGATAACGCGCAAAACACTGGAGAAGAGTAAAAATAGTATAACGGGAATATGGATTGAGCGTTGTCGACAGTGACCTTCTAAAAATAGAAACGGGAATATGGATTGACGCCACGCGGAGGAAGGGAAATAATCGCGGCTGAAAACACTGGAGAAGATAAGGAAGAGTTACTGGTAGTGGATCCCGACAAAAAAACAAAAACAAAATCGGTTTAGCGCGCACAGCGCTGCGCGCTGAGAGCACGTGTTGAAATATCTCATCGACCAGGTTGTGTCCGGGGTGTGGCTGAATATGGCCACCAAATTTGAAAGAGATCCATCGAGAACTTTGGCCGTGCATCGCGGACACACACACACACACACACACACACACACACACACACACACACACACACACAAGTCGTATATATATATAGATAGATAAACAGCCTGGGTGCTCTCTGTGCACGGTTGGAATTGTTTTAATGAATTATTTCGTTGAGGGATGCTTTTAGGCCATGTCTAAACCTGGACACTTCTGTTGTGGTGAACATGATTGCTATATTACACTCGTACTTTTAATGAGACAGCTCTGTAAACTAAGATAACTGCTTGTACTTATTGCTGTCGATTACAGCGTCGTCTCTAACCAAACGTTAACTGGTACGACTAGTTGTTACTGTAGCCGACTCGCACTCAGACAAGGCGGTGTTGTAGATCGACTTCGCTTTTTATATTTAGTCAAGTTTTGACTAAATATTTTAACATCGAGGGGGAATCGAAACGAGGGTCGTGGTGTATGTGTGTGTGTGTGTGCGTGTGTGTGTGTGTGTAGAGCGATTCAGACTAAACTACTGGACCGATCTTTATGAAATTTGACATGAGAGTTCCTGGGTATGAAATCCCCGAACGTTTTTTTCATTTTTTTGATAAATGTCTTTGATGACGTCATATCCGGCTTTTCGTGAAAGTTGAGGCGGCACTGTCACGCCCTCATTTTTCAACCAAATTGGTTGAAATTTTGGTCAAGTAATCTTCGACGAAGCCCGGGGTTCGGTATTGCATTTCAGCTTGGTGGCTTAAAAATTAATTAATGACTTTGGTCATTAAAAATCTGAAAATTGTAAAAAAAAATAAAAATTTATAAAACGATCCAAATTTACGTTTATCTTATTCGCCATCATTTGCTGATTCCAAAAACATATAAATATGTTATATTCGGATTAAAAACAAGCTCTGAAAATTAAATATATAAAAATTATTATCAAAATTTTTTTTTCGAAATCGTTTTAAAAACACTTTCATCTTATTCCTTGTCGGTTCCTGATTCCAAAAACATATAGATATGATATGTTTGGATTAAAAACACGCTCAGAAAGTTAAAACGAAGAGAGGTACAGAAAAGCGTGCTATGCAGCATAGCGTAACCACTACCCCGCTCTTCTTGTCAATTTCACTGCCTATGCCGTGAGCGGTGGACCACGAGTATACGGTCTTGCTGCGTTGCATTGCGTTCAGTTTCATTCTGTGAGTTCGACAGCTACTTGACTAAATATTGTATTTTCGCCTTACGCGACTTGTTTTTTATTCACCATAAAGGACACAAACAAATGAAGTTATAAGTCAAGATATCCTGCCTGCCACATTACAACAAGCGACGCCGCTGAAATCTGAAGAACAATTTGCATACCAGCATGGTTGCGCATAAACTTAATCATAAAAGGGCGTTGACTCTCGCTGTTTGATTTGCATTTATAAGTTAAAGGATACACAACACTACTAGCCTACATTAAAACAATCGGAATTAATTTCAAAACAAAAAATGAACAATGCCAACAGTCAACTCCGGCGTTGAATGAGCTATGCAGAAAGAAGCAATGTTTGTATGTCTCTCTTCCCCCGAAATCGGCGTATGATGCCTGAATGGTGGCGTAAAAACGGTCATACACGTAAAAATCCACTCGTGCTAAAAACATGAGTGAACGTGGGAGTCTAAGCCCATGAACGAAGAAGAAGAAGAAGAAGTACATCTCTCTTTTTATATTTAGTCAAGTTTTGACTAAATATTTTAACATCGAGGGGGAATCGAAACGAGGGTCGTGGTGTATGTGCGTGTGTGTGTGTGTGCGTGTGTGCGTGTGTGTGTGTGTGTAGAGCGATTCAGACTAAACTACTGGACCGATCTTTATGAAATTTGACATGAGAGTTCCTGGGTATGAAATCCCCATACGTTTTTTTCATTTTTTTGATAAATGTCTTTGATGACGTCATATCCGGCTTTTCGTGAAAGTTGAGGCGGCACTGTCACGCCCTCATTTTTCAACCAAATTGGTTGAAATTTTGGTCAAGTAATCTTCGACGAAGCCCGGACTTCGGTATTGCATTTCAGCTTGGTGGCTTAAAAATTAATTAATGACTTTGGTCATTAAAAATCGGAAAATTGTAAAAAAAAATTAAAATTTATAAAACGATCCAAATTTACGTTTATCTTATTCTCCATCATTTGCTGATTCCAAAAACATATAAATATGTTATATTCGGATTAAAAACAAGCTCTGAAAATTAAATATATAAAAATTATTATCAAAATTAAATTGTCCAAATCAATTTAAAAACACTTTCATCTTATTCCTTGTCGGTTCCTGATTCCAAAAACATATAGATATGATATGTTTGGATTAAAAACACGCTCAGAAAGTTAAAACAAAGAGAGGTACAGAAAAGCGTGCTATCCTTCTTAGCGCAACTACTACCCCGCTCTTCTTGTCAATTTCACTGCCTTTGCCATGAGCGGTGGACTGACGATGCTACGAGTATACGGTCTTGCTGAAAAATGGCAGCTACTTGACTAAATATTGTATTTTCGCCTTACGCGACTTGTTTTGTTTGCCTGTCTGCCTATCTCCTTTCTCGCTTATTTGTCTGGCTGCTTGTCTGGCTGCCTGGCTGTCTATGTATCCATTTATCTGCACATTAGCGTGAGTTTCTGTCCTTCCGCCTGTCTGTGTATGAACCGCCTCGTCTACCTGTCTGTCTCGGTTGGCCTAGT
>NC_090246.1:78763615-78769492 GCF_037325665.1 Littorina saxatilis
CATAAGGGTCAAAGTGACCTTGACCTTGATCATATGTGACCAAATGTGTCTCATGATGAAAGCATAACATGTGCCCCACATAATTTTTAAGTTTGAAACAGTTATCTTCCATAGTTCAGGGTCAAGGTCACTTCAAAATGTGTATACAATCCAACTTTGAAGAGCTCCTGTGACCTTGACCTTGAAGCAAGGTAAACCAAACTGGTATCAAAAGATGGGGCTTACTTTGCCCTATATATCATATATATATAGGTGAGGTATTCAATCTCAAAAACTTCAGAGAAAATGGGAAAAATGTGAAAGATAGCTGTTTTTTAGACAACATTTATGGCCCCTGCGACCTTGACCTTGAAGCAAGGTCAAGATGCTATGTATGTTTTTTGGGGCCTTGCCAAATTTGGTACTGATAGACTGAATAGTGTCCAAGAAATATCCAACGTTAAAGTTTTCCGGACGGACGGACGGACGGACGGACGACTCGGGTGAGTACATAGACTCACTTTTGCTTCGCATGTGAGTCAAAAAAAGACTCATCCATCAAATTCAAGTCACGGAAACTAATTCTGTCGAAAGATCTAATAATTTAGCAAAGTGGTGTAGTTGTTGGGGGGGGGGGGGGGGGGGTAATGATCGGGAAGAGTAGGAACAGAAAATACTAAATTAAAATTACTGG
The DNA here is from genome assembly GCF_037325665.1 of Littorina saxatilis. Classification (NCBI taxonomy): domain Eukaryota; kingdom Metazoa; phylum Mollusca; class Gastropoda; order Littorinimorpha; family Littorinidae; genus Littorina; species Littorina saxatilis. The sequence goes on from NC_090246.1 coordinate 78,764,289, forward strand.
TATGTATAACCGTGCTCCTTGCAAAAATGGTAAATACATACATTTCAAAACACGGAGCTGAAAACTCTGCACGCACCCCGCCCCCCCCCCCCCCCCCCCCCCAAAAAAAAAAATATGATCCAGTCCGCAGAGTAGAAGGGGGCGGGTGGTGGTCATCTTGGGGGGGAGGGGGGGTGGTTGTTGATGGTTTAGAGGGTTAGGAACTGACTATTCAAAACGAAGATTACTTGAAAAACCAGCATATTTTAGACTGTACTCCTTGCTGAAAAATGACTTTTGCATAAATGTCACAGCGTTGGAGAAAACCTGGTATAAGTCGACAGGTTAAAGTTATTCCTGTTCAGGTTTTGAGCTACTTACAGTTTCCATAGTGTCTACTCTACGTAAACATGTAAATAGTTTTGCAAAATTCAAAGAAGTTGAATTACCACTTTTGCTAATGTTGGATTATTGTGACAACGTTTGCATCGCAGTATGACTGACTATTTATTCTACAAACCTAGGTAACGGGTCCCTGTGCGATCGGTAGCACGATATTTCTAAAGATAGGACGACTCGGTTGTTGTAGGATTTTTTGACGTTTTTTTGTTGTTATTGTTATTTTATATCTTTTCTTTTTTTGTTGCATTTCGTTCATTATCCTTTGTACTCATACATGTATAGAACATTTAAATCTCAGATTGTCAAATAAACAAAATATTGTGTCCGGGTTTCTTATGCACTGTCACAAATGTCAACACACACACACACACACACACACACACACACACACACACACACACAATCTGCACAAGAAATCTAATGATGACGCATAGTTCTACCCCAGCGGAGTAAACGGGGATTTCATTATTACACAGCTGGCATATGTCCAGCCCCTTTCAAAAACAGGCAGCCAAAGTGCCCAAAGCAAACGGTCGTGTTTTCACCCCCACTCATAAACCCAGTTCTAAGAGACCGTGGCATATAATTAAAAAGAGAACTGTTCTTGAAAGGTGCCTTCTGTGCGTGGCTTTTATGTCATTATTATGGTTATTTTTCGTGTCATTCACATACAGAAAGTTTGATCACACACTAGTGTGTATCTTTGCACACATGTTCAAAGAAGTTTTCTTTTCCCTCGATCCATATTGAATGTATGTTACTGTGCACGGACTCGAGACCTAACGTAAGCAGTTTTGAGCCTCTTTGAAAGAGCATTTTGTGGCCGTTGAAACTCCGTGTAGTATATGATGTATTGTTTAACCCCCCCATGAATACAGAACTGTATTAACCTAAACCCAAGACTGCTATTGCGCAACATGCGACCTGATTGAAAATTAATACATGAAAATTAAAACTTCAGTACTATGAAACATGATCTACGAAGAGAGAGGAAGGGTAAGATCACAAACACACACACTCAAACACTTGCACACACACACACACACACACACACACACACACACACACACACACATACACACACAAAGACACAAACATTCACACACACACACACACGAACACACACATACACACACACACACACACACACACACACACACACACACACACACACATACACACACACTGACTCCGCCTCACACACTGACACACATACACACACACACATACACACACACACACACACACACACACACACACACGCACACACACACACACACACACACACACTCCACCCACACACAAACACACACTGAAACATCAATTACCCACAGAGACTCACAAGCCAAATCTCAACAAAACCTGGACTTACCGGTCAGCGAAGCGAAGAAAGCCACCCAAAACACCCTACAACCAGGAACGAAATTCGCCATTCCGTCGGGTACTACCACGCACAAATCCACCCCAGCTGCGACCAATCACCCGACACTGACAGGGTAGAAACCAGCACACAAGAAGCACGAATCGCTCAATAATCGAGATTATCCCCTCCCTTTCTCGCTCTGTCTTGAACTGGCGGGCGTTGCCGTGTTGTGTGTGGGCTGGCCGAGCCTAATCTTTGCTACAAATAGGGTGTCGAAGTTATGCACCGTACGCTAAAAAGGTTCCTACAGTCTTGTACCGATCAACGAAGGAAACGCTAGACAAAATGTAATCGTAAACACTGAAAGACGAGAAAAGCTTGTTTTGTCTACACTCACGCACGCACGCACGAACGCACGCACGCACGCACGCACACACACCAAACACATACACACACACACACACACACACACACACACACACACACACACACACACACACACAGTTTGCCCACTTCTCTTTTGTCCACTCACTACATAGACTCTGAGCGCTGAATTATGCAAGGGATACTTGATTTGTTATGATGAAGGAAAGAATACGATCCAACTTTGACAAATTACAAATACTCGTATCTTATGAAGCTGGGTATATTTTCATATCCGCCTTTTTCTTTTTTGCTGACTGAATCTTGTTTTACTCGTCGTCGATACGACTGCTCCTGTATTTGTTGTCGCTATTCGTAGTGCCAGATCTATAATGCTACTCTTACACCGTGCCGAATTGCCCTTGCGAATATAATTTTTTAATAATTCACAATGATCGGGACATGGTCGCAAGACATTCGTAAATCTTCTTAGCCATTCGCCACCATTCGTCTCTTGTTTTGAACATAGCAACATGTTCCTAATATTCGCAAAGAAGTCATATTCTTAACTTTTTTGCAACGTACTTGTAAGATTTCACAAGACATTCGTAATCATCGCAATGTATTCGTAACGCTCGCAAGGCATTCGCAACCATTCGTTATGCCTGTCTCACACTGTGCTGAATATCCTTGCGAACATTCGTAATCATCGCAATGTATTCGTCAGGCTCGCAAGGCATACGCAAACATTCGTTATGCCTGTTTTACACTGTGCCGAATATCCTTGCGAATATAGATTCGTATGCATTCGCAATGATCAGTAGACATTTGCAAGCACTCGCAACCATTCGTAAGACATTCGCAAGGATTCGTAAGGTTTCGAATGGTCAATATTTTTCCTGTCCATTAGTCTCTTTTTTGGGGGGCAAAATACAACATGATCATATACACATTTCTTGCGAATTTCTTACGAATAGTTGCGAGTGCTTGCGAATGTATACCGATCATTGCGAATGCCTTGCGAGCGCTACGAATACCTTTACGATGATTACGAATGGCTTGCGAATACTGAAGAATATGCATTCCTTGCGAATATTTGGAGCATGTTGCTAATATTCGCAACAAGAGACGAATGGTGGCGAATGGTCAAGAACATTTACGAATGTCTTGCGACCATGTCCCGATCATTACGAATTATTAGTGAATTCTATTCGCAAGGGAAATTCGGCACAGTGTAAGAGCAGTATTACGAACAATGCGAATTGCATAATCGCTTTATTCGTAAAATGTTTGCAAGCACTCGCAACACTCGCAAGGCCACTCGCAACGTTCGTAATACATCCGCAAGACATTCGTATATGGATGTGTATGCATTCGCAATGATCGGTAAGGCTTCGAATTTTCAATATTTTTTTCCTGTCCATTCGCCTCTTGTTTGCCGAATACAACATGTTTATATTCGCAAGGATATTCGGCACAGTGTAAGACAGGCATTAAGGATTATAACATCCACTAAGTCAGGTTGGTCGAATGATATGCACATTTGAATATTCTCCCAAAACCCGATTAATCGATGAATCAACGAAAGTCATTCGGTCTGCTTCCACCTTGAGTGTAGATCGGTTCCAAGACATTGTGTCAAAAAAAGAAACAGAAGTGGTGACAATATAATTCAATAATTAAACAACTCTTTTTCTGGATGACAATGTTGACTCAGACATCTCTCTCTCTCTCTCTCTCTCTCTCTCTCTCTCTCTCTCTCTCTCTCTCTCTCTCTCTCTCTCTCTCTCTCTCCCTCTCTCTCTCAAAACAAACAAACAAGAAGCAATATGACATTATTTGAGTGAGCAGAAGACATAAATACCACCAATGTAGCTTTTCTTTCTTTCTTTCTTTCTTGCTTTCTTTTGTCACAGAACGTGTATTTTCGAACTGTTACTGTCTTTCTTGGGCCTGTTTCAAAGGCGCAGATATCTAAACGATCTCTCCGGGGCTGCGGAAACCCTCTTAAAAATACGATAAGCAAATTGCAGAATCTTGTGCCTGTGTGCGTAATAGATGCATTGTGTGCATGATAAGACGTCGATCGGCCAGTGTTCAAGTTGTCAAGCCCAAACAATTCTTATCAAATATTCTTTTCACTCGCAAAGAATAAAACGCGTTTTCCGGGTTGATAATAAAATTGCGTGTGTGTGTGTGTGTGTGTGTGTGTGTGTGTGTGTGTGTGTGTGTGTGTGCGTGCGTGCGTGCGTGTGTGCGTGCGTGCGTGTGTGTGCGTGTGTGCGTGCGTGCGTGCGTGCGTGTGTGTGTGTATGTGTGTGTGTGTGTGTGTGTGTGTGTGTGTGTGTGTGTGTGTGTGTGTGTGTGTGCGTGCGTGCGTGCGTTCGTGTCTGTGTATATATGTGTGTGTGTGTTTGTGAGTGTGAATGCACGTGTGTGTGTGTGTGTTTGTGTGTGTGTGTGTGTGTGTGTGTGTGTGTGTGTGTGTGTGTGTGTGTGTGTATCGGGGCATGCTTGCCAGTGTGTGTGTGTGTGGGAGTGTGTATGGAGGAACGCACGATTTTTGTGTAATCATACCTTAGGGGGTATTGATTCATAACATCAAAAGAAACGCGATATAAAATCATCAGCTGAGAGGGGGGGGGGGGGGGGGGTGGAGGTTGGGGTGGGGGTTGGGGGGAATAAAGAACGTTGTTCAAACAAAATTGCGGTGCATTTTGGTTTGGAGCTCGGTGGGTTAACAACTTCAAGCTGCGAAATTCATGATATCAAGTGAGCCTTGTAAACACAATCGTAATTGCAATGAATTCCAGCAACGAATAATTACTCTCTCTCTCTGTCTCTCTCTGTCTCTCTGTCTTTGTCTCTGTCTCTGTCTCTGTCTCTCACTCACTCACTCACTTTCTCTCTCTCTGTCTCTCTCTGTCTCGCTCTGTCTCTCTGTCTATCTGTCTCTCTGTCTCTGTCTCTGTCTCTGGGGGGGGGGGGGGGAGGGGGGAGGGGGGAGGGGAGGGGGGGGGGGGGGATAAAGAACGTTGATCGAACAAAATTGCGGTGCACGTCGGTTTGGAGCTCGGTGGGTTAACAACTTCAACAC
>NC_090246.1:78769692-78779692 GCF_037325665.1 Littorina saxatilis
AAATTGCGGTGCATTTTGGTTTGGAGCTCGGTGGGTTAACAACTTCAAGCTGCGAAATTCGTGATATCAAGTGAGCCTTGTAAACACAATCGTAATTGCAATGAATTCCAGCAACGGATAATTACTCTCTCTCTCTGTCTCTCTATAATTGTCTCTGTCTCTCTCTCTCTGTCTCTGTCTCTCTCTCACTCAGTCACTAACTCTCTGTCTCTCTCTGTTTCTCTCTGTGTCTCTCTCTGTGTCTCTGTCTCTATCTCTGTCTGTCTGTCTGTCTGTCTGTCTGTCTGTCTCTCTCTCTCTCTCTCTCTCTCAAAATTCATACCTGTGACAGCAGAGCGTAGTTACGCGGCAAATTCACGAGGAAATATAGTAGAAGCTTATGAATAAATCCACGTCCAAATTACACAGAACAAACACATTCTTTGAACAAGAGAAAGCAGGGTCACTCAACTGACAGCACACGGGGTTTTTTCCGCATGGTTGGTCACAGTTCACAGAGCAACGAGTGCCGAACCTGCTCTATGAATAACATGATGGATTTAAAAAAAAAAAAAATCACAATTTTGGGTGACAGATCAAAGTAGAAATGCTAGGCAGGAGTTTGATTTAACACTGGTATCCTTTTCAACACTTTTCTGCAAAATATTTTTTTTCCATCTTGACACAGCAGAACAACAGAACACGGGTTCAAGATCCTACTACGGAAAACCGGGGGGTGGGGGGTGGGGGTTGGGGGGGGGGGGGGGGGGGGGGGGGGGAATAAAGAACGTTGATCAAACAAAATTGCGGGGCACGACGGTTTGGAGCTCGGTGGGTCAACAACTTCAACACGCCCTGGATCGTGGAACGCCCAGTTGTGTCCACCGCAGGTGCTACACACGATTATGTCCCCTGCAAGACCAACCATGTGGTAGGTGTCTCCAAATAAATGCCTTAAAATAGTGTATTGAAGTTTATATCATACTGACCGGTACTTTTTTTTTGCATTGGATCAGCCACTTTTCTTACCATTCATACTCTCGTGTACTACATAAAAAAAAGAAATTTCACCAAGACTGGTCAGAAATACTGACCCCCACGTTAAAAATGATAAAATAACACAAAGCACGGTCAACAGAGGGGCTTAAATCTTCTTGCTTGTCAAAGTCTAACTACTTGTGGATACTGCTTTCCATTTTTAAGTTTCAGCTTAGTTTAGTAGTTATACTCACGATGGGTACAAAGATTAAAAGTGAAATTTGACGGGGTAAGATCCCCCGCAGCTTGGTCAAAAATGCGGGGGACCTTATCTGGTGTCTGCGGGGGACCTTACCCACAGAGAATCGAGTACCACAAAATAACGCTAGATTAGAGCAGCTTATCCGCGATGCTGGTGCCCCAAAACGCGCATACAAGTCTGCAAGGTATCGAAGATTGAACTGTGAGTATTAGAATAGTGATTGAAATGGTAGTTCTGGGTTAATTTGTAAGAAATTGAGACCTCTCTGCGTAATTTTCACGGACTTCGGCAGAAAAATCGAACGCCACTGTTCACGAGGACACAACAAGACCTAAGTAAAAATTGTACTTATAGCCTAGGCAAGTCTGCTTCGGAATATCTATAATAAATAATGTGATCTGCCATAAAATACCTTCACAGGGCAATTCTTTTGCGATATATCAACTCTGCTTCTGCGTGCGGGGGACATAATCGTGTGTAGCGCCTGCGGTGAACACAATAGGGGTTCCACGATCCAGGGCGTGTTCAAGCTGCGAAATTTGTGATATCAAGTGGGCCTTGTAAACACAATCGTAATTGCAATGAATTCCAGCAGTGAATAATTACTCTCTCTCTCTGTCTCTCTGTCTTTGTCTCTGTCTCTCTCTGTCTCTGTCTCTCTGTCTCTCTGTCTCAGCTCTCTCACTCACTCTCTCTCTCTCTCTGTGTCTCTCTGTCTGTGTCTCTCTGTCTCAGCTCTCTCACTCACTCTCTCTCTCTCTGTCTCTCTGTCTGTGTCTCTCTGTCTCTCACTCTCTCTCTGTCTGTGTCTCAGCTCTCTCACTCACTCACTCTCTCTCTCTCTCTCTCTCTCTCTCTCTCTCTCTCTCTCTCTCTCTCTCTCTCTCTGTGTCTGTGTCTCTCTGTCTCAGTCTCTGTCTCTTTGTTTATCTCTTTCTCAGTCTGTGTCTCTCTGTCTCAGTCTCTGTCTCTCTCTCTGTCTTTGACTCTCTGTCTCAGCTCTCTCACTCACTCTCTCTCTCTCTCTGTCTTTGTCTCTCTGTCTTTGTCTCTCTGTCTCAGCTCTCTCACTCACTCTCTCTCTCTCTCTCTGTGTCTCTCTGTCTCAGCTCTCTCACTCACTCTCTCTCTCTCTCTGTCTTTGTCTCTCTGTCTCAGCTCTCTCACTCACTCTCTCTCTCTCTCTGTCTTTGTCTCTCTGTCTCAGCTCTCTCACTCACTCTCTCTCTCTCTCTGTCTTTGTCTCTCTGTCTCAGCTCTCTCACTCACTCTCTCTCTCTCTCTCACTCACTCTCTCTCTCACTAACTCTCTCTCTCTCTCTCACTCACTCTCTCTCACTCACTCTCTCTCTCTCTCTCTCTCTCTGTCTTTGACTCTCTGTCTCAGCTCTCTCACTCACTCTCTCTCTCTCTCTCTGTCTTTGTCTCTCTGTCTCAGCTCTCTCTCACTCTCTCACTCTCTGTCTCAGCTCTCTCACTCACACTCTCTCTCTCTGTCTGTCTCCCTCTCTCTCTCTCTCTCTCACTCTCACTCACTCTCTCTCTCTCTCTGTCTTTGTCTCTCTGTCTCAGCTCTCTCACTCACTCTCTCTCTCTCTCTGTCTCAGCTCTCACTCACTCTCTCTCTCTCTCTCTCTCTCTGTCTCGCTCTCTGTCTTTTTCTCTCTCCCTCTGTCTCTCTCTCTCTGTCTTTGTCGCTCTGTCTCAGCTCTCTCTCTCTCTCTCTGTCTGTCTCTCTCTCTGTCTTTGTCTCTCTGTCTCACTCACTCTCTCTCTCTCTGTCTTTCTGTCTGTACGGTCTCTCTGTCTCTACTTCTCTCTCTCTCTCTCCCTATCTCTCTCTCTCTCTCACATTTCAGACATGCCACAAAAAGATATGGGTCCCAGAACCTGATTCCCCCCATCCCTCGTCTAGACTTGTATAAGTCAAGTTTAGCCTTCTCAGGAGCGTCTCTATGGAATTCCATACCCCTACCCCTCCGAAATGCCTCTTCTGTGAAAACGTTTAGGCGCCAGTTTCATTCCCGCTTAATTGGTAAATAGAACACTTTTCATGTCTGATATTTTAGTGCTTTTTACATTTAGTCAAGTTATGGTTGTATTTTGATTTGTTCTCTATGTGTATGTATTGATAATGATATACATGCGAATGATTGGGACAATTCCTCCCCACATTTGTTTTCTCCCCTTTGTTATTAGTTGTTTTAAATGTTTATATGCAATGCATTATTGCAACTATGCTGCAATTTCCACACTATATTGTTTTTCCCATTTTTGAATGTGTATATAAAACCATAACCCTTTTCTTATTACTATTTACATTATGTACGTCTGTAAGTAACAATAACCTTGTCAATTTTACTATCTATATTATGTGCGTCTGTATTAAGTGTTTGTATAAGGGACAGGTTGTAAGATTAGGCTTTGCCTAAAACCTCTATCCTTTGGTAATAAAGTTCAGTTCCAGTTTCAGTTTCTGTCTCTGTCTCTGTCTTTCTCTCTCTCTCTCTCTCTCTGTCTGTGTCTCTGTGTCTCTCTCTCTCTCTCTCTCTCTCAAAAATCATACCTGTGACAGCAGAGCGTAGTTACGCGGCAAATTCACGAGGAAATATAGTAGAAGCTTATGAATAAATCCACGTCCAAATTACACAGAACAAACACATTCCTTGAACAAGAGAAAGCAGGGTCACTCAACTGACAGCACACCGGTTTTTTTCCGCATGGTTGGTCACAGTTCACAGAGCAACAAGTGCCGAACCTGCGCTATACATAAACATATAATGGAATCTATAAAATAAAATAAAGTAATAATAAAACAAATCTTTAAAAAATCACAATTTTGCGTGACAGATCAAAGTAGAAATGCTGGGCAGGAGTTTGATTTAACACTGGTACCCTTTTGAACAGTTTTCTGCAAAATAATGTTTTCTCCATCTTGACACAGCAGTACAACACAACACGGGTTCAAGATCCTACTACTACGGAAACCGTTATGCGCAATGCACATTCTTTTGCCGAGAGAAAGAAAAGCGCACTGTATTTGTTGAATAACCAGTTTTCTCGAGGCGTACACATCTGCCGAATGACAATGTTAATGCTGCCGTTGTCAGCAGGCCTAAATATGCACGTTGTTTGCATTCGGTGCATTGTCACACACCCTCGCGTTGTTTGTTTTCGGTGTGTTGTTATCCACCTTGTCTGTTACGCCGTTAATGGCTTGAGAAAAAAACTGACGAGCAGGATAGAATATATTTTAGAAACTGGCACAGATCTCTGCAGCAAGAAATGGACACAGGGATGTGTGATGAAAAAACTGGCATGAAGCTCTGTGATAAGACACTGACACAGGGATGTGTGATGAAAAACTGGCATGAGGCTCTGTGATAAGACACTGACACAGCTGTGTGATGAAAAACTGGCATGAGGCTCTGTGATAAGACACTGACACAGCTGTGTGATGAAAAACTGGCATGAGGCTCTGTGATAAGTTACTGACACAGCTGTGTGATGAAAAACTGGCATGAGGCTCTGTGATAAGACACTGACCTAGCTGTGTGATGAAAAACTGGCATGAGGCTCTGTGATAAGACACTGACACAGCTGTGTGATGAAAAACTGGCATGAGGCTCTGTGATAAGACACTGACACAGGGATGTGTGTTGAAAAACTGGCATGAGGCTCTGTGATAAGACACTACCACAGGGATGTGTGTTGAAAAACTGGCATGAGGCTATGTGATAAGACACTAACACAGGGATGTGTGATGAAAAACTGGCATGAGGCTCTGTGATAAGTTACTGACACAGCTGTGTGATGAAAAACTGGCATGAGGCTCTGTGATAAGACACTGACACAGCTGTGTGATGAAAAACTGGCATGAGGCTCTGTGATAAGACACTGACACAGGGATGTGTGTTGAAAAACTGGCATGAGGCTCTGTGATAAGACACTACCACAGGGATGTGTGATGAAAAACTGGCATGAGGCTCTGTGATAAGTTACTGACACAGCTGTGTGATGAAAAACTGGCATGAGGCTCTGTGATAAGACACTGACACAGCTGTGTGATGAAAAACTGGCATGAGGCTCTGTGATAAGACACTGACACAGGGATGTGTGTTGAAAAACTGGCATGAGGCTCTGTGATAAGACACTACCACAGGGATGTGTGTTGAAAAACTGGCATGAGGCTCTGTGATAAGACACTGACACAGAGCTGTGTAGCGGAGATTCAGCATAGATTTGTTCGATGAGAAATTGGCATAGACTGGGATGAAAAATGTGGCATATTATTTTCTTTGTGATGGGAAATTGGGATATGGCTGTGTGATGAGAAACTCGCATCGAATTTGTTACTGACAGAACTGAAAAGACTTGCCATTAATTGGCATTGGGCTTTGTGGTGAGAAATTAGCAAAGAGCCGTACGATGGTGAGAAATTAGCGTAGTCGTACGATGGTGAGAAATCAGCATAGAGCCGAACGGTTGTGAGAAACTAGCATAGAGCCATATAATGGTGAGAAATTAGCATAGAACCGTACGATAGTGAGAAATTAGCAAAGAGCCGTACGATCGTGAGAAGTTAGCATAGAGCCGTACGATCGTGGGAAATTAGCATAGAGCCGTACGATCGTGAGAAATTGGCAAAGAGTCGTACGATCGTCCGAGTTTTTGAGTTGCTTAACCACGTGACTCCTACATTTATCACGCGCGTAATAAATGTTTAAATACGCGCGTAATATACCGAGCAACAAAAAAACCGCGAAAAAATGTCTGCCATGTTTGATTGACAAAATCTCAAACAATTATAGAGATAGGATTATCAAACCACAGAAGTTTGATGAAGGCATGTTTGACATAGCTGTTGTGTGATTATTTTGATGCTGCGACTGTTTCAACACACGGGACAAGCAGGTTTAACGTTAACGAAGTTTTGAAGGTCTCCCTCAGTCAGTCTTCATCGCGCTCTCTGGCCACTGATCGGACACTGGTGGCTTCCAATGATGTTCCTGGTAGTGTCAGTGGCTGTATTAAATCGATCTCGAAGACGTTGTGGCAGGAAATTGCGATCTTGTCTTATTGGGGTAATGCGAAAAATTCACCGCGTTGCATGACTGCAGTGCCTCCAATGTCAACAGAACATTGCTGAAGGTGATATACTGTTGACATGTGCACGTATAAAGCACATGCCAGCGCTTCTGGATCATCCCCAGCTTTAAATCGACCTGGCATTTTGGTGGTGTCAATCTTGGCATCCTGGCAGTTTCAAAAGTGAGACTGGCAGCAAGCGTGCCATGGTCTCTTTTGGTTGCTAATGCATTAGTGAACACATCTCACACATCAGATTTCTCCTGCTCCACTTGCACGTGCTGCGAGCGCGCATTATGTGTTTAACGTTAAACCTGCTTGTCCCATGTGTTAAAACAGTCACAGCATCAAAATAATCACACAAAAGCAAGGTCAAACATGCCTTCATCAAACTTTTGTGGTTTAATAATTCCAACTTTATAATTGTTGGAGATTTTGTCAATCAAACAATGACGAATTTGTTCGCGTTTCTTTTGTTGCTCGGTATAGATTCTTTCTTTCTTTATTTGGTGTTTAACGTCGTTTTCAACCACGAAGGGTTATATCGCGACGTGGAAAGGGGGGAGATGGGATAGGGGGGAGATGGGATAGAGCCACTTGTTAATTGTTTCTTGTTCACAAAAGCACTAATCAAAAAATTGCTCCAGGGGCTTGCAACGTAGTACAATTATGACCTTACTGGGAAAATGCAAGTTTCCAGTACAAAGGACTAAACATTTCTTACATACTGCTTGACTAAAATCTTTACAAACATTGACTATATTCTATACAAGAAACACTTAACAAGGGTAAAAGGAGAAACAGAACCGTTAGTCGCCTCTTAATTACGACATCCTGGGTAGCATCGGGTAAATTCTTTCTCGTCCCAACCAATATGGGACTCCCCCTAACCCGCGGGGGGTTCGGTATAGATAATAAATACGCGCGTAATAAACAATAAATACGCGTCTATTAAATATTTCATACGCGCGTAAGAAATGTTTAACACGTGCGTAAGAAATAATAAATACGCGCGTATTAAATAATTCATACGCGCGTAATAGATAATAAATACGCGCGTCAGAAATTATTCATACGCGCGTAATAAATACTTTTATTTCAGTCTTACGCGCGTATGAATCATTTCTTACGCGCGTATTTATTATTTATTACGCGCGTATTTAGTATTTATTTTCGCGCATAGGTTATGAGCCAAAAGGCTTTCGATAGTTTTAAACGAGGTGCTATGTTTAATCATGCCGTAGCTATCGAGTGCCGACAACACTGCACGAACGGATGTAATCTTATTAATTTTTGGCTATAATTTAGGAAAGATAACTCATTGCATTCTCTTATTCGGAGTGTAAACAGAGCTGTTTCCCTTTTATTTCAGACGATTATCTGAACTGGTCAAGTTTCGAACGCCTTTCCATCACAGTAGCCAAAATATTGCGACCAGCTATTAAGCCAACCTTGAAGTGTGTGTGTGTGTTTTTTAAATTTTTTTTTTTTAAAGATCTTTATACCATATTGGCCTTCCACATCACCAAGGACCTGTTTCTTTTCTTACATAATAACGAAGCAACTTTTCGGTGCATCAGTGATAAACAAAATAAGTCCAGTAAAAAATTCAAATAGATACACTTGTGGCAATGGTTTTTATATTGGCAAAACTTGAATTTACTGATGTCAACAAAGAATCTCCACGCCCGTTTACTGTCCAAACAGTATCCTTTTTGCCCAAACACTATCTGTTTCGTCCAAACACTATCTTTTTCGTGAACGGCAAAAACTCGTACAATTAAAAACTCTTGTTATGGGTTAACTCTGCGTCAGTGTCCCTCGTGTTTCTCACCAATAGTTCTTGTACCTGCTTTCAATCAGAAACAAACACACTTGAAAAGCCGCACAATTCAGCGCCATCTTTATTTGTCTGAAATTCCAGAGTCGTTTCAAACGAAGTGCAGACCCTGAGCAGCCTCCAGCCCTCGTCTTTTGCGCGTGTTGGTGTAGTGCTGTATGACGGTGTTGATCCAGTCCCTGTAGACAGTGAAATTGTCAAATTCCGGAAATAACTCGGTCGGGTTTGTATGGGTTGTGAAAAGGGTAAATACTCTTGCTTTTATTGAGGCAAGCTTTCCACACGAGCTCCTTGTCCGCGTGTTTCAGACACCCCCCCTAGTGAGTGACTGGCCTTTAATGCTACTCATGATTGACTCAATAGTATAAAGCAAAGGAATTCACTCTTTCACAACCAATACAAACCATACAAAGTTATTTCAGAACATCGTCTATTGGACGTTTAAACATATTCCTCTTTTAATTTCTTTTAATTTCATCTGGTAACCTGTTGTTTTGCTCTTACAAAAAAAAACACCGCATAATTACACATGTTTGAAGTGGGTACCTCCCTCACCCTCCTCCACCCAGAACACTTGAAAAAGGGTGTAAGAAGCAGTCGCGGGCGGAACAGGGAAGAAGCGTGACAGATTTTCCCGGTCTCGCACAGATGCCACGGTATAGTTTGCACATGTCCCAGCATATGTTTACAATGCCATCAACCATGTAAACAATACTCTCCGTTTTGCGTTGAATATGGAAACAGTCTCGTGACTGCTAACTTGTAAGCATAAGATAGTCCCTCTTTAGGGCGAGGGCTGGATGTAAAAAAAGCATACCACTGCTTCATCTATTACCCTCGTTAAATAAAGAATTGTCATTGTCATTGTCATTGTCATAACTTGTGACTGCAACACGGACTAATCGAGTGTATTTCAAGTAAACCGCTGTTTTATCCAGAACTACTCAACTTAAGAAATGCAAGATTGTTTAAGATTGTCACATATACTTTCGCAGGCAACCCCCTAACAATGTTTGTATTTGTGTGTTTATTCGTAAAAAAAAAAAACAATTAAAAAACCCACTCTTGCGCAAAGGATTATGTCCGGTCAGGAAGTGAAGTCTGTACATGCTGGCATATACTTACAAGGCTTTTGATCAGAAAAACGTTCTCTTTTGCCCTAAAAATGGAAAACACGATCTCGTGACTGCCAACTTGATTCTTTTAACCACGTTAACACTCTCTTTCGCTCGGTTTATGAAAAATAATGTGCGGCTAAGGTAGGCTACCTTTGTGAACTTGGTGGCATCTATCTTCACGGCTTTTAATCATAAAAACATGTTCTTTTTGTCCTGAATATGTCAAACAAAATCTTGTGAATACCAGCCTTATTATTTTTACCTTGAATATGGAGAGAGATTAAAAAAAAATCTATCCTGTGACTGCCAGCTGTCCTTAATTTCTTTTCATTGTTTTTCCTTTTCCAATTTGGATACTATTTCTGCGATTCATCGATTGACTGCTATATATGTCTTAATAACCTGACTGTCTGCCATCGGCTCAGTTATTGCTTATCGTAAATGCGTTTTGATGACAACACTACAAGCCGCATACCTGTTGTTGTTTTGATACTTCAATGTTACGACCGTGTACACAGAAATTAAACATTTGTTTTAAACCAATTGAGCCCGAAATTGACTTCGCGAAGTCTTTTTACCGAAAATTCCGTGCAATAGCTAGGTGCAACCAGCTTCGCGAAGTGGACTTAATCTTTAAGACATACAATATTGATTAAAACTTCTCTTTCGAAGTGACATCTCTGACGTCAAAAGCAAAGCAAATTCGAGAAGACGTCATAATGCGAATAGTGATGT